>NC_092357.1:37539927-37906177 GCF_963676685.1 Mytilus edulis | reverse complement strand
TACGCTGATCGTTAAAAGAAAATATGTCATCCTAAATGACGCTTTATTTTTCTTGTTTTCCTTTAGATATATACGCAGCCCTGTGATTCCTAATGTTAAACCAGGAATGTATATAAATGGTAAAATATACATAAAAACTTTGTTGGTAGCCGCTATCGTTTTCTTTAATGATGTTAATCTGCCTTTGGTATCAGTGGAATCGAGTATGTTGCTATTCATTGAACAGTTTTCTGCTACCTCTATATACGAAGTATTACTCTGTTCGCAGGTCGTATTCTTTCTACCCGAAAGCATTCGCATAGTATCATTATTTAATGAGTAGCTATTGTTTTGTAAGACACTCGTAAGTTGCATAACCTCTGATTTGTTGTATCTACTAGAGATAATCGCATTGTCATCATCATCACCACTCCGTTGTGGTATTTCCGGATATACAGTGACATTTGGAACATCAAAATCATTGTCGGATGTAAGTAAATCAGAGTTGTTGGTAGTAAAAAAGATACTTGTACTTGCATACGGAAGAAGCAAAAACCATACCAGGAATATATAACAACCACACATATTTGGTTCCTGGAAATATAATATATATGATTTATATTTGATAATTGTCTAAACAAGTCCAAACTTTAATTACAGAAGCTAAACTGGCATATTCGACCTTGCAACTAGCATATTTGTTATATCCATAGTTTTTGATTTTCAAACTATCGTATATTTTCTTCTATTTTAGTTTTTATGCATTTTTTATAAGCCAAAGGTATGACAAATCGAGAAGAAAATGTATAATTAATATCGGAAGTAGCATTCTATTTTTTTGAAACCATTGTTTGCCGAGGTAGCCAATTACAAGGAGAGATCAACCCTTCTAAAGCCTCGGTCACCTCTTAACGGATAGCTCGAACGGATGCCTAACGGATAACTTTTTTTCAATCCGTTCATGTCCGTTAGACGTCCGTTCTTATCCGTTAGACGTCCGTCCATATCCGTTGCATGTCCGTTTAGCGTACGTTTTATCCGTCGACGTCCGTTCTGTCCGGTGGAAAATTTTGAGCATGTTCAAAACTTTGAACGGACGTCCAACGGATGAAATGTCCGTTGAACGTCCGGTAGACGTCCGTTTTGTACGATACTCGTCTGTTTCGTTTCCGTTTTGTATCCGTTACGTGTCCGTTATACATCCGTTGGAGGTTTGGCAGATGAATTCACTAACGGACTTTTAACTGACGTCTAACGGATAAAATGGATGTTGAACGAATGTGAAACGGACTTCTACCGGACGTATAACGGATAAAACGGATGATGAAAGGATCTGAAACGGATAAATGCCAATTGAAAATTTCGCGTTAGAATTGCCAATTAGACTTCGTAAGGTTCATGAATTCTTATTAATTCAAAAAAACCAAAGACACTAAGAAACCTCTGCAATTTTATAAGATGTATTAATAGCAAGCTCACTCCTTCTTAACAACCATAATTTATTTACCATACTTATACTTATAGAAAGTATTTTGTTATACAGTTTTAACTTTTATATTTGACTGTATAAGTATATATATTCTTTTATACATTATCTCATCCGAAATTTTGAATTTTATGCATTTTTAATGCATTTTTATTCTTATGTATATATTTTTTTACTTCTCTGTAACCTTTGTACTTGCATGGTTTAATGAGAACAAACTATCTATCATTATTATTCATAATCGACCATAGAGTAAGAGCACGTCTTCGCAATCTGGAAGCTCTTATTCAGGCAAGACACTGCCCTTTGGCGGCATTTTGAAGAACAAACCCAAACCAGTTACACAGAAACATTTTGAATATTTATGCGATTTACATGTATTATTATTGTCGCCTTTAATTTTTCTGTATATCTTGTTCATCCGTTTTATCCGGTACGCTTCCGTTAGGTGTCCGTTTTATGCGGTACTCGTCCGTTGGATGTACGTTCGACATCCGTTCTGTCCGTTACGTTTCCGTTTCTCGTACGTTGCATATCCGTTGTGTGTCCGTTATGCATCCGTTACGTGTCCGTTTTATTTGGTCAGAACATCAACGGACTTCCAACGGATAATAAATTTGTCAACGGACAACTTTTATTTTCATCCGTTAGACGTCCGTTGGTGCTACAGCACTGTATTTGGTAAGGTGTGACCGAGGCTTAAGTATATAAATGTCGTTAAAGGTGGGTCAGTAGAAATCACATTTCCTTATCTTGGCCATTAATGTTACAGCACATAATAAGAACAAACTATAGAAATCAGTTGGGAAAGGCTTGACTCATCTGATCGGGATTAAATACACCAAAAACTCGTACAAAAATATAAAAAAACAAGTTGCGCTCGATGTTGGTACGAATTCCATTTTACTATAAATTATCATAAAATATATGCGTAGACTGGTCAGCTCGATAAAAAAATTTAGTGATTTTGGTTGAATTGAGTTAAATAGGCTTGAATATAAAGAAAGATAGGAATCGAAATTTAAAATGCCAAACTTTATAGCACTTAATGATCCCAAATTAACGAAAAAACGTAATGTCCAACGTTACATTGTGTGTCCTAAAGATCAGAGTTCCGTGTCTTTCATATCGTTTTTTTTTCTTTGATCATCGTAAAACATGCCAAGAATATTGCTTTTGTTATAGTTATATGAATGTAAAAGCAAAATCTATATCACTGAAACTGTAAATCGGAAAATGTCAAATTTGAAAACGGTCTGAATTCTTTTTGTCTTCACACTCTTTAAGAGCAAATTTTCCCAGGCTAAAATTTCAATCAGTACACGTGAAAAGACGTCATAAACTGCCAAATGAAAGAATGACCTTGTGACATTTAACGGCATTTATTTAAAATTTATCAAAAATTAAATACTTGTGTTTATAATAATGGTCTGAATGTTTTTTAATTGGCTTACATGACCTTCTACGTAGTAAAGGGACGAAACAAACTGTATATTTTATTAAGTTTTCAATATCAACGCTTACGCCAGTTGCACGAGCAAACGTCAGCGCATTTCATCTTTCTATTCCAACTTTACCATTGTTTACCATGTTTACAGACGCTCGAAATATTCCATTTATCTTAAACGCTGGTATTCATTCCTAACAAAAATATCCCGACAAATTTAATAAAACGGGAACAAAAAGTTTTATACAGAATTATAGATTTTATTTAATAAAAAAATTCACAAAGCATCAATGCATTCCTGTAGTTTGGCTTTGATAGCAACCACAAAGATGATTAAATATATATCTATGTGATTTATAAGAAAAATAAAAGCTTCAAAATCTAGCAGCCTTAAAAAAAAGTTTTTTCCGAAAAATAACTTATATTCAAGCATTTAAAGTGAACGAAACTTTATTGAAAGCAAAACAACAGTCGTGTTATTATTTTATTGAAGAGCAAGCGCTAGTAAACCTTTAATAAATATTAAGACTCTTACAAAAAACATTCCATGAAATTGTAGAAAAGCAGTAAAACCATTATATTTAGTGTTGAGGTCAACAAGCAATAGGGATGCGTGGATGATTTATCTCAATTATTAACGTGAACTTAAGGTAAATAACTAAAAATCTTAAATAAAAACTTACGTCGAAAATATCAATGATTGTATTTGTTCAATTCTGTGGTAGAATAGATTCCAAGCTAGTTAGATTTCAATTTATCCACTTTTTTCAGAGTATGTTAATTATCTGCTTCTCACGTGACCGAAAGCTAAGGATGGGCGTAAACATAATTAAGTTCCAGTACGACTATTCCCTGGGAAAATAAATATTATACATTAATACAGGATAATATATATTGTTAAATACATTGTTCCCAGATTAAAGAAAACAATAGACATTAGTTTGTATTGTGTATTATTACTATTATATGGCGTACAAAATCCTGTTATCTATGATGAGTTTCATTATCTACATTTTCTACATTTGAAAATGCCTGTATCAAGTCAGGAATATGACAGTTCTTGTCCATTCGTTTTTGGTGCGTTTTGTTATTTGATTTTGCCATGTGATTATGGTCTTTCCGATTTGAATTTCCTCTGAGTTCGGTATTTTTGTGATTTTACTTTTTTTATAAGCTTTGGCTGTTCCTTCTCAAAGTAATTCAAAGACACATCGCCGAGCTTAATACATTATATTCACTTTTGTCTTGTTTCTAAATAAATTGAATAACTGTTCAGAAAATAATAACATGGTAGACACCATTCTTTTCTACTTTGCTTGGATTAAGTGAAGTCTGTAAATAAAATGAACGGATAATTTGGGAGCAAATAGTTCACGAAAAAGTCATGATAAGTTATTTTCACTTTTATTTTCGGAATTTGTATTAGTTCCAAGAAAGTTCGACACACACCGGTTTCATGCACCGTTTTAAGAGGCGGGTCCAAGAGGGACAAGGGGCAATTACCCCCGGAAATCTGGTGACATTCCAATTTGCAAAATCCTGAATTGTTGATTCCCAGGATGCCGTGTCCACTTAGCCAACTCCATTATTATCGGTTTTTTTTTCTAATTTTATTTAATTAATTTCGAATCTCGACTTACATCTAGAAATTGCAAAAAGAATGATGGTCCAAATAAACTTTTTTACGACAAAAAAAGATGATGTTTGCTTCTCAATTGAGAACTTTCTATTTCTATTATGTAGCCGCAGCGCTTGCATACGGAGGTTATATCTCACAGTTGGTACGATATGCCAGGGTTTGTATTTCCTATCATGATTTCCTTGATTGAGGGTTGCTGCTCACAAGAAAGATTTTAAACCAAGAGTTTAAGTGGTGAATTTGAAACCATTCCTTAGTAGATATTAGGACGCTAACACGGGTTGGTTAACAATTATGGAGTATTCGTTTGACAGATGACAAAAGATATGTTCCAATTGTCGTAACTACAATTCCGGCCCCTTTTCCCCGAATTTGACCTACCGAGATAGACTCACACCGGGATTGTACTAACATGAGCAACATTACGGATGCCACACGTGGAGATTGATACATGTATGCTCTACCCTACCGGAGCACTTGAGATTGCAAAGCAAAATTCTATCCGGATGAAATATCATCCGTTGGAGAAAAAAAAAAGATGATGTTTTAAGATATTTTCCAGAGGAAATTATTTCACTGTGAGATATTTTCCATGAATTTTTTTTCAGGAAAGTTGTACAGATAGTAGAAGGTGTGAAGTTGTTGTTTTCAGTTAAAGTAGTCAGTTTTAGCGATTAAGATATTAAAAACTTAATAAAAAAAGCTAAATCTTTGCGAATATTATGAACTAATAATGGAGTAATTAAATTAAACCTAAATTAGATATTAAAAAACCAAAAAAATTGAATTGTACTCGGAAATAATATCACAGATGTCCTGAAATACTTTTTCAGTAAGAAATCGTTCGTTTGAAAGACATTTTTTTTTAAATTCATAATCACAATATAAAAAGGAAAACAATAATCACGAAACATATGTAACAAAACCAGAAATAGTTTCACAGATCTTAATTGTGAAATAATATCCTGATCATTAAGAAAATAAGGCATTACTAATTGAAATACAGGTTCAAGAAGTTAAGACAATTTGATTGTAGTTCACAAGTGTATGTGAAATTTGGACTGTTAAATAATTTCTATATAAGATGGAAATAATTTCAATTTACCGAAATAAATTTACACGTGAAATTGGTACCATATCTGTAAAAAAAGATTTTACTGTGACAAATCTTCCGCCGGAAAAAATATCACAGAAGAATTAAACCATTACAAGATCACCCAAGTTTCTAGTGCGGTTAATGTTGCTAAGTCTTTGGTTTGCTATGTTATTTTTTGTGTACTGATGTTTGTTTGTTTGGATTATTCTCTTTTAGCCATGGCGTTGTCAGTTTATTTTTGACTTATGAGTTTGAATGTCCCTTTTATAAAAAGTTTTTGATATTTTAGCGAGAGAAATGTATGTATAATTACTGAAAAATTAAAAATATCACAAACTAGTCAAAACATTTACTAAATTTTATCATCGGTACAAGGAGATCATTTGTAAATATAAATCAACATGCAGAAATCTTATACGTTCAGGTATTTCATATCCATTTTTTTATGGTAATATTATTTACAAAGCACAAAAATATCGGCATTCACCTCAAAAGCTAACAAAACCTTTAAACAGACTTATAACAAGGGATATAGTTACGATACTGTTGTCAGGTCATTCAAGATGGCATATTTTGGCTTTAATATTGATTCACTTATATGGTCTTTGCATCGGAAATAAACACATTTATTCTAAATCCAGCTGTTGGCATGATACTGGTTATGTTCTTCTCATGTATTTTATGATGGTATGATAATAAACCCCTAACGGGAAGGATTTAGCTTGATTTTCATATGATGAAGATATAATCTTTCAATCAGTTTAATTGAGGTCTTGAGCTGGCATGTCAGTAACTGCTAGTAGTCCTTTGTTAATTTTATGTATCATTGTCATTTTGTTTAGTTTCTTTTGTTACCTATTCTGACATCGGACTCGGACTTCTTTTCAACTGAATTTTACTGGGCGTATTGGTGTTTGTTTGTTTTTTTCTACATCGTCTAGAGGTATAGGGGGAGGATTGAGATCTCAAAAAACATTTTAAACCCCGCTACATTTTTGCGCCTGTCCCAAGTCAGGAGCCTCTGGCCTTTGTTCGTCATGTATGATTTTTAATTTTAGTTTCTTTTATATATTTCGGAATTTAGTATGACGTCCATTATCCCTTACTTATTTTTGTTAAGGGGCCAGCTGAAGCACACCTCCGGGTGCGGGATTTTCTCGCTGTAATAAAGACCCGTTGGTGGCCTTTAGCTGTTTTCTGCTCTTTGGTCGGGTTGTTCTCTCTTTGACACATTCCCCATTTCCATTGTCATTTTTATTCGTCTCTTTTTTAGAATCAATCCTGTCGATTTCTAAATTGCTACCTTCTTCTTCCCTCTACTTTTTTGAAACACCAAAGTTCCCAATACTTTTCAGACAAGGTGTGTGCTTGTAACAAAAGTCATTCCTCTTAAGACGACAAAGGAGAAAACGAGAATCGGAAGAAACGAATGAAAATTTTGTTTGATGAAATTCTATATTATAGAAATTATCAAATAAAGTTTTTTTTGCATTTAATTTAATTCTAGATTCAAAATGGTAAGTCATCTCCTAATAAAGAAAATGAAATTAGATTTAATGATTAAACACAACAGACGCAATATCTGCCAGCAAATCCTTACAACTTTTGAAATCTTCAAAGTAGTGTTGTCAATTTGCAATTTAAACAATTTTGCCTAACCGGTTACTCGTCGAAACAATCGACCGATCAACCGGTATAGTTAACTTGACACTGAAAAGACTGTAACTGCAGTTTCTACAAATGCACGCTTTTTTACACGATGAATTGAAGTGTAATAGGACATTATAATGCTTGGCTAAGGGCATTCGTTGTGAAATTAAAAGTAATATTTTGCATCTTAGAAAATTTATTTAAACCCACTATAGGGCAAGATCTTCGAGAAGGCCTGATTATTTATTTATTTTCTAAGACCAGAATTTTAATTTTTAACTTAATCGAGGTAAGAATGTTTATTTAAATCTTTAAATGTAGTAACTGTATTCGCTAATATTGTTTTCTATAAGTTTCATCGTCTTTAATACCTTTATAATTATTTGAATACATTCGGAAAAATAGACAAACCGACGGTATTATTATTGAAATAAAAACATATTGAACCTTCTTGTGTTCGACTCATCAAAATAATATTGAGAACGTTCACGTTGCGTGCAATATTAAATATTTAAAAGATATGTATATCATTTAAACTTGTTAAAACAGGAGTTCAACAAGCCTCTGTTTTCTCGTTTCTAAATCTCATAATTATGTCCGTTCAAATTCAAAGAACACCTATTGTTTTTATCTTGTAGTATATACCTTTTCACTTCCCAACCTTTGAATTTGATTATCTATTCATCATAAACTTCTTTGTCAAATTTACTATATATACTACACAAACCTTTGCTGTCTTTGTTAGATTTATTTTTATGCTTGCATTAACTTTATTAGTCAGTTGTGTTGTATATCTGTGATGCATGTTTACACAGTTTTTGGCTTCCCCGATTACTATCGTTATAACATATTTAGCCATTTTTTGGTTGCTACCCTATTTTGTCAGAAATGGGACAGTTGTTTTCGATTCCGTTGGTTGATAATAACGTTTGGTTACAGGGGCGGATCCAGCCATTTTAAAAAGGGGAGTATGCCCAGGCGACAAAATGTCAAGGGGCATATTAATTTAATACCCGAAGATACCATGCGTTTAATAGCCAATGTTGATTTACAGGCATGACTTAAATTATATAGTTTGAATTATCAGTTCAAAAATCAGAAACTAGGACTTAGATTAAGTTGCAAAGGAAAGTTGACCTTACAAGGTTTTTTGCTTTTCAGATCATGATTGCGAAATAATTTTCTTCTAGTTTAAACCACTCATCAATGTAGACATATAACCAATACTTGTACCAAATATCCAAGCATAACCAATACTTGTACCAAATTTCCAAGTATAACCAATACTTGTACCTAACATCCATGTAAACATAAACACTTTGAATATACACGCCATAAAAGGCTATAATAAATACCAAATACTTTGTAACGTGGATAGTCGCACGACAACGCCGATGCTGAACCCAAAGAACCGGAAGCTATTTAATACTATATGTAAAATTGTATAGTCCAAAATGTAAATAAAACAAAAGATATTTATTTCCCAAATTATGAACAAAAAATCATACGTTGTGATAAATCGTCCTTCACACAGATATCCTTTGAAGTGTCCGACTTCCAAACTCCACGACGTTTAAAAAGTCTATACCAAAGACAAAACCTTGTAGCAGTAGTAGCACTACAAGATCGTAAACTATGTAATACGTTTGATTTTATATCGGGAATAAATTGAGAAATGACATCAATGAAAATGTCTCTCATCCTTGTAGAGCTTAATGCTTATCGTTGAACGAATAACAAAATTTCCTTTCACTTGTAAAAAATCCTGTGTAAAAACTCGGGAGTTATCGGCTCTTCTTTTTCTGATTTGTGAGCCTAGTTTCCTTTTAACATCTTCAAAACACATTTCACTTATTGAGAATTTGTTGGAGAATCTTCACCAATATTCGAGTGCGCCCCTTTATACTATTTATAATAGTATGCATCACATACAATACTAGACGTTGCAGAAAAATTGCATCACAGAAGCTAAACATAAAGCTATAGATAAGATTTTGTCGGTAAAATATCGACATCAGAAATGTGGTCGTCATTTTTCTTCACTATGTTGTCCAATATACTATATGCCAACAAATCGGGAATAATGGCTAATAAACTGTCAAGACCATTTGGTATCTTTGCAATATCGTTTCTAAACACCTGGAAAACATATATGATAATAAATTTTAAATTGATATGTGGTTCCTGCATAGTGTTCACATAGTTCATTAAAAACACACATAATATACCAATAAAATGAATAAATACAATATAGTATATGCAATAAAAATGTCACCAATACATGAAAACTATCACCAAGTTAATACTAATTGTTAATTTAATGTCTCCCTAAACTCCATTTAAGAGCAAACACCTTAATGATAAATCAGTAAACCAAAAACCGATGTATTCCCTCTACCAGGTAAATAGTTAGCTTTGTTAGTAGGTGGGTAATATAAACCCAACACCTGGTCAATAAATCTATCTCCTTTGGGACATAAAAAACGGCCAGTAATACGCCGATCTCCAAAAAGGTAAAATAATAGTACCATATGCCTTGCACTGCTGCATGTGTACATAAGGACTGTCAATAATAGGCAAACTGGGGGAACATACCACCCATTTATACCTTCTGATCAATAAATCTATCTCCTTTGGGACATAAAAACGGCCAGTAAAACGCCGATCTCCACAAAGGTAAAATAACAGTACCATATGCCTTGCACTGCTGCATGTATACATAAGGACTTTCAATAAGAGGAAACTGGGGGAAATACCACCCATGTATACCTTCTGATCAATAAATCTATCTCCTTGGGACATAAACACGGCCAGTAAAACGCCGATCTCCATAAAGGTAAAATAACAGTACCGTATGCCTTGCACTGCTGCATGTATACATAAGGACTTCCAATAATAGGTAAACTGGGGGAACATACTACCCATTTAAACCTTGCCAATTTACAGTGAAAGCATCAATACTCATTGAATGTACAGTCCAATACCTGGAGTAAAATACAGGTAATCGATGATTATGATCACTAACAATCCAATCAATTTCATGAGGATCCATACAGGGAATCCAAATATTCAAAACTATGTACTGCATTACGGCAGCTATCAGTATTTATGATACAACTTATATATTTATTCTGTGTCCTAGGTATACATTCAACCTCTAAGAACACGTGTGCTTCAAACAAGTCACAAAAATATCATATGCATTATCTTGCAAATAAAGCTTCATTCTGCCCTTATATGAACAATGGAAACAACGTTTTGGTTATCCGTAAACCATCAATGCGTTTATCTCTTATACATTCTATCAAAGAAGCAATATACATTTAACAGCCGTAAGTTCTTTCTCAGTAGAACTATGGTGTACATCGTTTGCATGACACATACCATGAGCAATATTTTTAAGATTTTCTACTGAACATCCACCATATACAGTTCCACTGGTATCCCTATTAACATAGTGTGACACGTAAATTGGATACAAAATGTACAAAGTTGAAGAGCATTGAGGATCCAAAATTCCAAAAAGTTGTGCCAAATACGGCTTAGGAAATCTATGCCTGAGATATGAAAATCCTGAAGTTTTTCAAAAAATTTAAACTTTTGTAAACAGGAAATTTATAAAAAAAAAAAATGACCACATTATTGATATTCATGTCATTGATAGATTTAAGATTTTCCAGGCATAATATCAGCTGATCTTTACTTTGAACCGAAAGTCTAATATTATATTTCGAAGAATAAGCTGACTTATCAAAAACATCAATACTAAGGTATTCAGTTATAATATAAGCCACATTCCTATGACATACGACATGGACACAGATCTCACATAAACTTAACCTGAATATTCTGAAGATAGTTGTGTTATTGTATCAAACAGTTATGACAGTCTGTCAACTGGAATGCGCAGGATAGCTTTGTCTGTATCAATTAAATAGCCTAAATACATGTATCAATGTATAATTGGGAGATCATATGGACAAATCACTTTGATCAACAAGGTCTTGTTTAACTCATGTGACAATATCTGTATGAGAATTTGTTTTCATTCACCTCGCAGTATTTTAATTAGTGGCACGATGCAGATCGTAAGCTGAATGTCAAACTTAAAACAATAAAAATGTGTTTTATAGATAGCATAGCTACTAGGATATCTTCAAATTTCACAAAGGTGTCTTTCATAGATGTAAATTGACATGACGTATATCTAAAATTAAAACTTTTCATTACCATTGTTTTGAACAGAGATTGCAAGTTAATTTACACACAACAGTTTATTATCAGTCCATTCAATAATAAGTCCTCTTAACAAAAGATCTTCAATAGCTTTTAAAACAAAATCACTGTGTTATAGAAGAACAATTGTGTTGTATCAAGGAGACAGATTAATATAAGCAATCGTTGCTTGTTTCTGAATCCTTATTGTGAATGTGTTTATAATTATACTTGTATTTTTCATAATAAAATATTGTTTACACTAATTGTTTTGTAAACAATCGGAAAACCGTGTAGTATAAAAATGTATTTTATATGCATGTAAAATAGTATCAGTGATGAATTCATGACAACCAATGTTATACCAAAAATCGATATCTCTCTTTAATCTACCTCTGACGATAATTAGGTCTTTCCACTTTTCGTGGAAAGACCTTTATTTTTTCTTCTGATTATTAGGTCTTTCCACTTTTCGTGGAAAGATCTTTTGTTTTTCTTCTGATTATTTTTTTTTTTGTTTCTTTTTTTTTCTGCCGTCTGAGATGCTTTTTTGTCTTACAACATATCGAATGGATTTTTTGGCCAATGATGTTGTACAGTAATGGGGGTTTCAAAACTCACCCTGTGTGACCGAACACTTATTTTTATAGGAGTTATCTCCCGCGTCCTTTTTTTCTTGTAATCGCTATATCTCTAAGTTGAAAAAGATTTTAGCAGACTGTTTTCACCAAATTGTTCGTCTACTCTAGAGAATGGTTTGCTTTATTTTGACTTGAGTGATCGGAAGACATCTTATGGGAGTTATTTCCCTTTGAAAATTTAAGATAGGCGATTTGTTGGATAAATTCATACGTTATAAGTCGTAGAGGCCTACAATCTTTTGATATAAAATCCTTGGTTCATTTGAAGGAAATTGATGTCAAGGTCAAAGGTCAAGGTCAAGTTCTAAATTTTGAATTTTGCTTGTTATCGTTATACCACAGAAACTGTGACAGTAAATGATATGATGTGTTTGCCAAATAACTGTTTACAATAAGGCGCAACTTCAACCTATTTCAGTCAAAGTGTTTTGGTTAACCCTTATAGGAGTTTTCTCCCCTTATGTATTTCAAATCAGTATTTCTCCACAACCATACAAGTGATTGACCTCCGGTCTTCCGTTTTGAGTTCACTGACCTATGACCTTGAAATTGAGATCAAGGTCGAGGGTCAAGGTCATGTTATAAATTTTGAATTTTGCTTGTTATCGTTATGCCACAGTAACTGTTACAGTAAATAGTATGATTTGTCTGCCAAATTACTGTTTACAAAAAGGCACAACTTCAACCCATTTCAGTCGAAGTGTTTTGGTTAACCCTTATAGGAGTTTTCTCCCCTTATGTATTTGAAATCAGTAATACAAATGATTGACCTGGGGTCTTTTGATTTGAGATCACTGACCTATGACCTTGAAATTGAGGTCAAGGTCAAAGGTCAATTTGACGTTCTAGATTTTGACCTTTGCTAAAAATTTTGTTCTGTCCTTAATAAAACAATTAAGTCTTCTGCATATACCTTTTAATCTTATTTTTTTATATCAATTTGAAGAACTAAATTACATCAATAAATAGTGACATTTTCTAACATCGTTATTTAAATTTCATTCTTGTTATCGAGGTGGAAAGACCTTCAATTGTTCTCTGAAGAATTGGTTTTTAATATTTTTTTTCTACTTCTGCCGTCTGAGATGCTTTTTTGTCTGACAACATATGGAAC
This sequence comes from Mytilus edulis, assembly GCF_963676685.1. NCBI lineage: Eukaryota > Metazoa > Mollusca > Bivalvia > Mytilida > Mytilidae > Mytilus > Mytilus edulis. The sequence goes on along the minus strand of NC_092357.1, from coordinate 37,892,910 downwards.
GGATTTTTTGGCCAATGATGTTGTACAGTAATGGGGGTTTCAAAACTCACCCTGTTTGACCGAACACTTATTCTTATAGGAATTATCTCCCCGCGTCCCCTTTTTCTTGTTATCGCTATAACTCTTAAACCGTAAAAGATTTTAGCAAACTGCTTTCGCCAAATTGTCTACTCTTGAGAATGATTTGGTTTATTTGACTTGAGTGATCGGAAGACATCTTATGGGAGTTATTTCCCTTTGAAAATTTAAGATAGGCGATTTGTTGGATAAATTCATACGTTATAAGTCGTAGAGGCCTACAGTCTTTTGATATGAAATCCTTGGTCCATTTGCAGGAAATTGAGGTCAAGGTCAAAGGTCAATGTCATGTTCTAAATTTTGAATTTTGCTTGTTATCGTAATTTCACAGAAACTGTGACAGTAAATGATATGATGTTTTTGCCAAATTACTGTTTACAATAAGGAGCAACTTCAACCTATTTCAGTCAAAGTGTTTTGGTTAACCCTTATAGGAGTTTTCTCCCCTTATGTATTTCAAATCAGTATTTCTCCACAACTATACAAGTGATTGACCTCCGGTCTTCCGTTTTGAGTTCACTGACCTATGACCTTGAAATTGAGATCAAGTTCGAAGGTCAAGGTCATGTCATCAATTTTGAAATTTGCTTGTTATCGTTATTCAAAAGAAACTGTTACAGTTAATAATATGATTTGTTTGCCAAATTACTGTTTACAAAAAGGCGCAACTTCAACCTATTTCAGTCGAAGTGTCTTGATTAACCCTTATAGGAGTTTTCTCCCCTTATGTATTTGAAATCAGTATTTCTCCACAACCATACAAATAATTGACCTGGGGTGTTTTGATTTGAGATCACTGACCTATGACCTTAAAATTGAGGTCAAGGTCGAAGGTCAATTTGACGTTCTAGATTTTGACTTTTGCTAAAAATTATTTTCTGTTCATAATAAAACAATTAAGTCTAATCTGCATATACCTATTAATCTTATTTTTTATATCAATTTGAAGAACCAAATTACATCAACAAGGAGTGGCATTTTCTAAAATCGTTTTTCACATTTCATTTTTGTTATCGAGGTGGAAAGACCTTCAATTGTTCTCTGAAGAATTGGTTTTTAATTTTAGACTGACCTTGTTCATATTCAAAATATTCGTGTGTAAGAAAGTGTGCACTCGATTGACTATCAAAAAATATATTTAAATACTCATCTTATATAAATAATTCCATAGTTTTTCCTATCGACTGCTTTCGGGTTGAATGGGCTTCTATTTCTCAAATGTTGGTAAGATCAAAAACCATAGCAAACTCCTTGCTGAAAATTAGACTGACTTCCGCTCGTGGTGGGCATGTTAGAATATAATGGGAAACCGGCGTACCAACCGGGATGAGGTTCTTGAAAGGGCTGCTGTTAGAATTTTAATTGTTGTTTAACAGCTCTGAAAATATCCTGCTGTGAAACATCATGGAGATTTCTCAAGTGATGTTGGAGAATCTGGGTCCATTGTTAAATTTAAGAAAGACAGGAAAATTCGACTGCCCAGATTGACGATGTCGTGCTGAATGATTACATAGGCAATAAAAATTAAATACCGCGAAAATAATTTTGAAGCGGGAAAACCCAACGCCCTCTATGCTACAAATGATGAAAACACCAAGGAGTAATAATTTCATTCTAATGCACTGCCTGTTTAAACGAATGAAATTACAAATATTTTCTTTCGTTCAACACTTTAATGCCTACATTAAATCATTATAAATAAAAATTACTAGCTGACAAAAACAAATACATCATAACTATTCGTTAACACATGACATGGGTAAAATTTCTTTGTTCTTACTGTGCTTTAATCTGGATAATGTACAGCTAAGGTATGCATTAACTACATCAGATATACTGCACAGTTCAAAAGTATTCTTACCATATGGGGCGGACCCTGGATTTTAAAAGGGGTGTATTTTAATGAAATTGGGAAATTCAAAAAATAATTTTTAAAAATGTCACCGAGTGTAGCGAGAATAAAAATATTTTTTGACAATTTTATGCTTAAACATGATATTTTTTCAACTCAAAGGATGGGACATAAAACATTTACAATTTAAATCTTAAATCAGTGTTTCACAGTCAAACCAGATAGTAATTTCTCCAAAAAACAAATGTACTTTAGAATATCCAAATAAATAAAATCTGTTTTTGATTAGTTTTTTCTCAATGGAATTTATTACGACTATCAAGTTTAGATATGTATGCTTTATTAGAGAGTATTTGGAATCGAATTTAATGAGGATGCATATTTAACGGCGTTTTGCATTTGCGCCGATTTGTTTCTTCATTTGCGCAGATTTTTTTTTTTTTTTTCATTTTCGCCGATTTTTTCACAGGTAAATTACAGGTAGATTACAGGTGAATAGATATAAGAAGATGTGGTATGAGACAACTCTTATTTTCAAATATCATTAAGAACCTTTTTTCGTTAGCCAGTTGTACAAATGTTATGAATTATCAATCATAACATGTATAAAATGATAGAGCATTGATCAGAGTTAACCTCAGTCTGTTGATGTAATTTATCACACACATTTCCAGAAATTTATTTAACCGCATTTAAGAAATTACTGTCGTTTGGAAGTGTAGAAAATACTAGTTTTCTGCAGTCAACAATTAATTGGCTTAATGTTTCCCTATTTAGAAAATTACTTTTCCGCTGATCAATCCCAATAATATTGATTATAGCCTGTTTGAATTGGGCGTAAAAATTCCTTCGGATCCCGTCCAGAAATGGACCTCTAGTTAGAAACTGTTAAAAGTGTTCTTCCTCAAGTTTGCATAGCGGGTAAATTGGGTCTGTATCTTCTATATTAAATATAGCTTTCGTTGCTTGTAAAAGGTAGGTCCAAGTTAGTATTCTAGCTTTTGTTATGGCTTTTTTGTGTTTCCTGGAATTAACATGTAAAAGTATTACCTGTAACTTACCTGTAAATCCGATTAGGAGAAAATATAAATCGGCGCAAATGAAAGAAAGAAAATTTTAAAAATCGGCGCAAATGTCATACGCCATATTTAAGTTTGTACTAAAACAGCAGGGGTGGCGTGATAAGCTGCAGATCAATAATCCTTTTTTTGGATGTGACATTTCTTCAAAAATTAATACAATAGAACAAAATTTGGAGGGAGTGAAACATTATGTTTTCTTCTGTTTACTGAATATTATGAATTAAGATCTCTTTTCGGTCCATCGTCCTCTAAGCATATTATTGAGGAAAAGAAAGGCAATTAATCTATTCTCATTAACCTTCTCAGTTATGAATTTTATAAACCGATTTGAAAGTACCCATACTGAACTAAAACTGTAGGTGATGTAGGTTATACGCAAATAAGACAGCAATCAAAGGGCAAAAACAAACTGGGGACATCTAGAGGGTAACATATAGTAGTTTCCAACAATAGATAGGTGTCTGCACAATATGTAAACTTCTAAATCGTCACTAATTTCTATAAAAATTGTAAATACATTTAACAGAAACGATAAATAAAAATCTACCATTTAATCACAATTCTCCAAATAATGTAACAATTTAGGAAAAAGCCTAAATATAAAAACAAATTGATAATTAAATACTTATACTAACCTTTAATTACATACGTCGTTCTGGGTTAATTAGGGTCACCCGAGCCGTGCAGATTAAATGATATATACCGACTTACTTGGTCAATAACTATAACATATATTTTTCCTTTTTCAGTTCATTTTAATATAAGTTTACGACTATCTTTTTTAATTAGATGTTATAAGCAGTATTAGTAGTAACACTTATTGACTATTTAGGAATTTGTTATTTGTATTATTGCTTCATCTTTTATTAGTTGTGCGTTGAAGTTATTCACTAAGTATGTATAAATTCAAAAGGTTGAGAGCTTTCATATGCACATGGTAGGGCGCCTCTCTGTTTATGAAGACTCTAATGCGCCGTATAGATGTTAAATTAATTCAATTAACATCGTTCTGTTCAAATACTACATGTAGTTAGTAGGTATAGTTAACCTTTACTAATTAGTTGATGTTTTATATCATATTTTATCAAAGATTAAAAGTTTTATTATCCTCAGACACAACAGTGTATAAGAGGTCAATATACATACATACATAAATATACTAAATATCTATACAGTAATTACAATACAATTATGATGAACATGTATATATATACGACAACAGGAGCTAACACACAATAAACAATCATGCACGTGATTCTGGTGACACTTTCATGTATATATACAGTCAGTCTATATCATTTGGATTTAACTAGGGATGTCAAAAGATCTGAAATTTAATACTCGGATACTCGGTCATAATACTCGAGTACTCGCAAGTACTCGGATGAATCTTAAACGTCTATTGAAAAGTTAGATTTTAGGTGGGATGCAGCGCTTTTGTTATTACCTTTCATAAATACATTGACGAAATACAAACGTACTACAAACATAGCTTGCTCCTCTGTTTTTTGTGTCAATGAAACAATAAATAAACGACTGCCGTTTTTACAAATAACCTATCATAATAACAATTATTGTTTGTTTACGTGTTTATGAACCAAATTTCAATAAAATCAAAATATTTTATAAGCAAAAATCAAAAATATTTGCATTTTAAGTCCGACAAAGTAGACAATATATTTAGTATCTGTTCCTGAGGAGTTGGTATTTTTTATAACACGACTTGTCTATTTAAAATTTGTCAACAACAATTATGATATTGGACTTTAAATTACTTGTGCTTTTTCGTGTTGCTCAGTATTACTTTTTCTGTGGGTTTTTTTTTGCACTATCGTTTGTCTGATTTTCTTTTTTTCTTTAGCCATGCCGTTGTTAGTTTATTTTCAACTTTTGTGGTTGAATGTCGCTCTCATACTTTCGCATATCTCTATATTGTAAATTAAACAATTATAGTTAAGCTTTAAAAAAAAGAGTAATTAAATTAATTTAAATATACATCTCATACCAATCAGAAGTCTTGATTAACAAACAAAAGTAAGTTTTTACGGCTTGCGATGAGTTAATTATTAATCCATGAAAGTGTTGATCCGTGTACAAACACCGTTTAAAATGTCTCAATCAGTTGTGTAGGGTTCCCCGCGGGTTACTTTGATTTTGTGTTCGTTTAAAAATATGATCTGGTCAACAATTTCAGACGAAAGACTGTTATACTCTCTATTTTTTTGTTACAAGGAGTGCACATGAAAATATTCCCTCGAAAGGAAAGGACGTTTCTGGTACTACTATAACAGATAGTATCCTCAGGATAAACATAGTTATGTTATTAATTTATTTTATTGAGTATTACGAAGGAGAAATTTCAACAGAACTAAAATTGAGTGGAAATGTGAAGGGAACTATCTCAAGATGTATAAAAAGCAAACGAGTATCCAAGTACTAAAACTGTACTCGAGTACTCGGTCTCCAGTACTCGAGTACTCGTTGTCATCCCTAGATTTAACACAATGTCATGAATATGTGAGTAATTATAGAAATTTGATAATGATTTTTAAGAATCAACAAATATTACGATATAATTTTACATTGCAATTTACAGCATTCCAATCATTTTGATCTCTGATGGATTTGTATTGTAATAATGTGGGATAAAATAACAATAATATTTAAAACAACATGAGCCACTCCAAAAAGAGTTATGAGAGACTATAAAATAAACATTTCTACAAAACACATTATTATCTACAATTATATAAAATACCTTTTCTTTATTTCATCTCCGTTTAATTATATTGATAAATAGAGGGATTAGTAAACAACGGAACATCTCCATTTATACACCGGCAATTATATCCATCTCAAAAGATATCGTTTTTAATTATATTGAATATATGTTTACGCTTTTGTTTGAAATACACAAAGTTCAAAAGTTCAAAATTTTACGTCTTTTTGTTAAGGTTCATGTGGACCCTATGGCTAAAATGGCCGTATTTTCACCTCAAAATTTACTCTGAGTACAGACAAATCTGCGCATCTGTAAAAAATTTCAGGCATAGCATGCCCTAGATAAATAAATTTCAAATATGTTTTATGTTTTAGAAAAATAAAAACTTACCAGGATTTTGCCGTGCACTTTTTTTCATTCCTCCAGAAGATGCCAAAATAAACTAAGTTGGGAAACAGGTTTGAGAACTTCCCCACAGGTAATAATTGAAGTGAGCTGTATTGCTTGACATGGCCACGAGATGGACAATAGATACCTGACAATAATTGGTTATTTAAACTGTGTACCTGAGTGGACCATATCAAGGTAAACTCAACTGTTTGTTAATTTTATCATCTTCTGCAGGGACGAAAAAAAGTGTACGGCAAAATCCAGTTAAGTTATGAATTTTCTAAATCATACATTGCATTTGAATTCTATTTATCTAGGGCATGCTATGCCTTAAAACTTTTCCAGATGCACAGGTTTGCCTGTACTCAGAGTAAATTTTGAGGTGAAAATACGGCCATTTTAGCCATAGGGTCCACATGAACCTTAAGGTTCATCATAAGGAATTGAAAAATATGGCCGTGTTTACACCTCCAAAATTACTATGAGTACAGACAAACTGGTACATCCAGGAAAGTTTTAAGGCATGGCAGGAACTAGATATATAAAAGTTATATGAAGTCTACGTTTCAGAAAATTAAAAACTAACCTGGATTTTGATGTTCATTTTTTTCCAGTCTGCAGAAGATAGCAAAATAAACAAACACCCGAGTTTCATTTGATACGGTCCACTCAGTAACAAATTTTAAACCTGTTAAATCACCTATTGTTTACAGGTGTCAATTGTCCATCTATTGTCCATTTTAATCAATACTACTCACAACATTGATTATATGAGGGGAGCTTCTCAATCGTTTTCACTACTTAGTTAATTTTTGCACCTTCTGCAGGAACGAAAAAAAATGGATAGCAAAATCTAGAAAAGTTTATAATTTTCTGAAACATAAAATGCATTTTAAAATTTATATATCTAGTTCCTGCCATCCCTTAACGCTGTTGCAGGTGTATAGGTTAGTCTGTACTCAGAGTAAAATTTGGGGTGTAAATATGGCCATTTTAGCCAAAAGGTTATGATGAACTTTAATATAGTAGTCATAGAAATACAGCGATTTGTAGAATAATCTGAATAAAAATATAATAACACTGCCGGGCAGTTTTTAATCATGAACTATATTCCTTCATACATGTACATTGTATTTACGTCAGAACATTCCTATGACGGTCTAAGAGATCGTGTATAGGATTGTGTTTAACGTCCTGTGAAGCTATGTTCATGTAATATGCAAATAAACTCTTCTTTCTTCTAGATTGACCCAATGAGCCGATTATGTAAAGTACTATACAAAAAATGTGGTATGCTTTCCAATGAGACAACTCTTCACCAGAGAACAAATGTCATAGAAGTTAGCAACAAATATAGGTCACTGTACCGGATTCTAGTTTACAAGTTAACAGTCCGCAATTTGATATTGTACCCAAATCAGACTGCAAGCCCTCTATAAATGATTTGCCCTAATTCTCCAATTCAAATTTTCAAGCCCAGGGTTTGAACCACACTCTTGCAAACACGCATCCATGAGACGGATGAATCTTTGGAAATTGAGGTATCAAATTAGTACGGTTATATCACCTTAGTCTTTGCCAATTAATTTTAGGCTGCTGTGTTCTTAAATCAATTTCTCTCAATCTATTAACGTAAAAATTTGCTTTCTATAGGAGTAGGAAGTATAAGGCCCTGATCTGGCTCACAGAATTAATTCTCAAGTCCTTTTCAAATTGTGTTTTTTTTAATCAAATGTATAGGATGACAAATTCATTGTATTAAAATAAAAGAACAGAGTTACAATGTCCCCCCACGTTGCACATATTTTATCTACTATCCAGGGACAAAAACTAAAAAAATAACTTTAGTATTTCCAAATTTAAAGTTTGGTAAGGTTGTACTGTTACTTGTACATGCAGGAAGGCATAAATCGAGCAAATTTGGCAGTTTTTCAAAAACCAGTACTTTATGTAAATAGATATAGTGATGTAAGAAAACTATACATTAAGAAATATTATTGGCAATATCCATCCACTTTTAAACTTATACAGTTGTTATCAGTTCACAATGTGAAAGAACTTAATAATTTAGGTAAATTTTTGTTTAATATTGAAAAAATTCGTAATATGTAGTTGTATTAATGATTTTTTATATGAATTTATTTTCATTCTCCGCAATACATGTATTGTGTATAATTATTGTATTTATATTTCACTAATGCATTCAAAAAAAAAAAAATGTAAAATTGTATATTCTTTAAGCTGTATTGCTTCTGAATAAAGTATTATTATTATCATAATATTAAGTTTTTATGTTAAAGCTCAAATATTTGTTTTTTGTTTTTTGTTTGTTTTTTGGTGGTGTTTTATTTCTTTAATTAATCAATTCGTACATAAAACATTTTGCGTTTCATTATGTTGCATGTCACGATAAACAAGATAATTAAAAGTCAAATTAAAAGTCAAAGGCAGAGAAAACAATGAATGTGACGTCAAAATCTTTTTATTATTCAAAATAGAATCTCAAAATACTTTAATTTTCTCGGTCATTAAAAATTAAATCTATTTATCAATCTTTTAATATGTTGTCATTAAGGTTCAAACACTTCACTCTATGATTTAATCACAAAATTAATAAAAACTCTAACACGCGGGTTTTTTTTTCGTTTTTTCTTTTTCTTTTTTTCTTTTTTTTATATTTCAAACAAGACAAAACCATATAACATCAAAGGAGTTCACTAAATCTTTCCATAAAACTGAAGCACAAACTTTCTGTAAGAAAATAGTTTTAATCATTTCATTTTGCAGAACTATTTTTGAAAGCCTTAAAAATTTAAAAGGCTGTGTTTTGCTATTGAAGTCATAATTCAACGTGATTTACAACCATTTGGTTAAGAAAAGTCTCGTTTTTTACAAAATTTATAAATACCTATACGCATTGTAAAAGACTATTAAGGCAAACATCTTTGACGTAAAATTTTGATAAAAACTAGGTGTTTCACTCACAGGCACTTGTTTCTGTCAATATGGGGTTTACTATCCATACCCGTACAAAAAAAACACAAGGTAGCTAACGGAAATTTTCAATGTGTTCGCTCCAATATTTTATTACTTTCACTTGCCCCTCTCACGAATAAACATACACCAGTCTGTCGGTAATTGATTTATCTTTACCCTTAAGGATGTACACCTCTGAGGAGCCAAAAATTTCTAGAATTAAACTTTTTTTCTTAACCTGATTTTTGGGTTGATAAGACTGTAACAAAATAATTGGTGAAGAAAAATTCATATGGTGGTGCACTTCTTTTTTTGCTACGGCCCTTTGAAAATGCCTAATTTTGATGATTTTCCCATTTTTCATCAATTTTTACCTATTTTGGACTATTATCGTGAAAAAAATCACAGTTCCACAATTAAACTTTTTTTCATACTTTCTATAAAGATGAAGTGGACCAATCTGAATAAATTTTACTTAAAAAAACTATAGGTAGGTGTTAATATAAGAAAGTTTTATCATATTTTGACGCTTTTTTGTGTAAAATTTTCCATGCTGTCATTTTTTTATTTTTGTGATTTTTCTCAGTTTTCAGAACAAAATGCATATTAATTCAACTTTTTTGTTATGAATGATTGAAAAAAATACATATCTAAGAAATTTGAAAAGACCAAAATGATATGGGATGTACATGATTCTTGTAAAATTATTTTTTGTATCCCTTACCCATTTTGGCTAAATATACTGACTGGATTGGTCGTAAAATTTGAAAACTGGATTACTCAAAAACTATTCATTGTAATTACACAATTTTTTCACAGATTTATGTTTGATTATAATATTTTTAAAATTCGTTGATATTTCCACTGGTATCACATGTTTTGGAAATAATTCAAGAACGAGATTTCAACGAGACTGAACGAGACTGAAAAGTCAGAAGAGTACATCCTTAAACAACTTTCACGTACCTTGAGAATACCCCTCAAACAGTATAACACACTTGAGATGAGAATTATTGACCTTTTTCCAGACCATTGAATTTGTAAGTACTTAACTTCCGGTTAACTTAGGAATTAAATATAACAGTGTAATCTGATTGGTCAAATTTATCTGGTTACCTGTTTATTTATACTAGTTACCAGAAACCAGAAAAATGTGACAAATGGGATTACACAGTTATTCGGTATGTCATGTAGTAATATTGCATTAGTAAGTAATTGGTAGGACTAAAACCTCATTAGAATTATTTTTAAACGTTGTTTTTTTTTGGAAAATTGAACCCCCGTACCATAGAAAACTGAACTCCTCCCATAGTCTTGAGATTTTTAAATTGTCATAAAAAAGGAGTGAAAGATACCATACGGACATCAAACACATATGTCGAAAATAAACAGACAACGTCATGGTATGGCTTAAAAAGGGACAAATAGACATAAAACTACACAAAAGAACACAAAACACAACATAGAAACCGAAAAACTGAACAAAAGGAACTCCACTAAAAACTGGGGTTGATCTCAGTTGCTCCGGAAGGGTAAGCAGATCTTGCTCCACACGTGGCATCCGTGGTGTTGCTAATGTTATTACAAACCCGGCAATGAGTCTAATTCGAAAGGTCACAAACGGGAAAATGGTAAGGATTGTAGTTACGACATTAGGAACATATCCGTTATCATCTGTGAAACGTATATTCTATAACGGTCCACCAACTCGGGATGGCGTCCGTAAAACTGACGATCGAAGGGATGACTTCAACTTCATCACTTATAACTCTTACTCTAATAGTATCCTTGCAGCAACCCTCTATCAAGGAAATCATGATAGGAAATACAAGCCCTGGAATATTGTATCAACTTGGAGATATATACTCCTTATGCAGACGCTGCTGAAAAGTTGCTATATAAAAATGCAAAGTTGACAATTGGTAAGCTAAAATCAACTCTCTTGTCGTAAAGTTTTTTTTTCAACTGACCTTCATTGTCATCTTGATGTAAGTCAAGATATGAGGCACACTTAACTGTATCTGTTGTATCCTTTCTCTCACGTTCAATGGAATAGATTCGTTCAACGTAGTCACCAATTCGTGAGAGATTTAGAGAGAAAGTAAAGTTAATGGATACTGCTAACTTCTTACTGTCCTCCTAAGATATTTCCGTATGGAGTCAGCTTCAAATGAAAAAAAGGAACAAGTCGTCAAGATGCGGGTCACAGTTTGTTACCATGGGAATGCCGATTGTTTGTTGAAAAATACATCTGCCAAATGTAACAAATATGTGGTTAATCAAGAAATCAAGCATCTTGATAATGTCAGTATCAGAAAATTTGTTATTAGAATCATAGTGATTTTTTTACAAAGTAGTATTTTTCCCTTATTAAGACAACATACTTGTATATACGTTGGCCATTCTTTTTTATGAAACAAAGCAAAACTCTTTCAATTTGGTTTTTAGTTTGGAATGGGGAATATTTGTGTAATGTGTAGAAAAGTCAACTGTTTTAATACTATTGCAAAATGAAAGAGACTTAAATTGTATGTAGTCTAAAAAATCTTTTTTTAGTATCCACATCTGATTCATGCAACCTCTAGAAGAAGTAGTTTCACAATAACTTTGACGTCCGACTTTGATTTTTGATAAAATTGATGTTAAGCATTTAGAAAGAGGTTTCCTGGAGTACTTGAAAGACCTAGCAATATACCGTTGTTTGTAACGACACTTGTGTAGTTTAGGTATCCAATACAGTGATGGAAGATCCAGTTCTTAATTTTTGGTCAAAATTCGAAAGGAACATAGAACAGACGTAATAACCAAGATTTCCTCTTTACTAAGTGTCGTGGGGGTATATGTTGAGTTTCCAAGTGAATAGTCAATACCTGATTCATTTATCAAGCAGTCTATTAAACACAAAAACGATGTTGTTTGGGGCTTAATCTGTGGGAACAATAACATATTTGTCATGGAAGTAGGACAAGCGTTTTGTAACATTTGGGTTTTAAAGAAAGATATAGCTTTGGGTATTAATAGACCCAATCAGTTTCTTAATTTTGATTTGTATTTACGACTCACAGCCTTTAAATTCATTCAAAAAGAGTATCCGCGTCTTCTTTCTCGCGTTTAGCCCATTGCCTGGCATAATTCTTGACTGAATCCATTAGTATTTTGAAGTTGTGTTTCCAATTCACTTGACGGATTTAGTCAGGAGGTTAAGGGCATACGAAACAGTTACAGTGGAGGTAATGACGTTGATAACGTAAAATGTTATTTTTGCGACGTCAAACTATGACATATCGGGAAAAGATGCATTTTTCGACTGATTTTTATCATAAAAAATGATTTAATTTGAAAACAAGTGCATGGACCCCTAGTTTTGAAAACGACATTTTGTGTCATTTTGCAGGGAGATTGTGTGGACCAAAGTTTATAAAACTGTAAATAGTGCATTTTGTTTAATTTTGATAAATATACAGCAAAAAAATACGTTTTTTTCTCAATTCATGACCATTTGATAAATATGAGTTATTTCTGAATAAAAGATGTATACATTTTTAGGATACTTATAAAAATACAGAAATTACAAATCATTTAACAAAAAACAATTTGTGTTTATCTTTTAAAACAATAAAGTTATGGATTTCTTTCGAAAGGGAAAATACGGCCATAAATCCGAATTTTGAGCAAATATACAAATTTTCAACCTAATTTAACTCAAAAAGTACGTAGCACATGAAGGTACATTTTTTATTACATATTTGATTGAATCAGGGGGGAAAAACCTATATGGAAAATGTCATCAAACTGTAAATACGGGATCAAAACTGTATCGTATGCCCTTAAGACTTGAAGTCGTCAATACTGAGATCCTACTACGCGTGTTTGTAATTACAAATTCTAGTTGCAATTGCTTTGGTATAGGTATAGGTATAGTCTGAACTTTAAAATAGTGAGGTACTAGACCATACCCGCGACATCGCAGGTCGTGACTGAATCAAAGAACCTATGCCTTATTTTTAGCCAGTATTTTTAGTCAAACCGATTATAAGGTGCACATTTATTTCCTGTATAATGACGAAGTTCAGGTGTGATTATTACCATGTTTAAAGCAAATCCTGAATACACCGTTTGGTTGTGCGCCTGACAGAGGCGGGACGTACAGATTAGGTAACAGGGATCAGGAAATTTGTTACAAGACTTAGATCGATAACGGTCTCTGAATTTGGATATTTCCTCAAACATTTGCGTTGTATGTGGAAAAAGATTTTTTCCAAGTAAAATTTAGGAAGCACAAAACACTACATTTATACGTCATCTCACAAATATGTCCGACTTTGTATCATTTCAGAGGAGTTGCGGCTCAATCAAATCGGGCTCTTCCTTTAGTAGTATAGATTTTCGAGTGAACTTACTTATGATGAAGGATATTCCCCAAGTTGATGGAATCGAGACTTTTGTTGGAAACGGAATTTAAGAAAAGGTCTGTTCTCCTTTTCAACTTTTCCAAAGCGAACTGTATAAATATGCGACAAGCAATATCCGAAATGATAACTATAAGGTTATATTGGTTTGAATGAGGATTAGTAACAGTGTTTTCCAAATATAAATTGTACAGATAATGCAGTTTTGAAATGGTTAATGAATAAAGCTTCGTGCAAATGTGATGAATAACTTATGGCTTTTGCATAATTGGCAGTAGATCATTAACAGAGACATCATGGAGAGTAGGTGGTGTATATTTACGATTACATTGACTGCGTCAACGTCGTGGAATAGGGTTGAAAATGTTCATCACATTCACCACTACAGGAAATATCCAAGCTATGTTATATAGTTATAATGCATCAATAAATAAATAATTGGTAGGAATCAAACATGATAGGAAATATTTTTAAACATTTGTACTCAGCCATTGAAGATTGAAAACCCATTCAATGGAAAACTTCCCATACCCCTATAGACCACAGATTTTCAAATTGGCATAACTTTTCCAGGACTGTTATGTAGTAAAATGCATTGAAGTACTTGGTAGGAATTAAACATGTAAGAAAATATTTTTAAACATTTTCGCTCAGCCATGGAAAGCTGATGTCCCCCTTTAAACTTCAGATTTTTAATTGTTATACCTATTCCAGCCATGTTATAACGTTATAATGCATTAAAAGAACTTGGTAGGAATTAAACATGTTAGAAAACATTTTCACTCAGCCATGGATAATTGAAAAACCCTTCAATGGAAAACTGAACTTCCCATACCCCTACAGACCTCAGATTTTTAAATTGGCATAACTATTCCAGTAATGTTATGAAGTTATAATGCATTGAAAGTACTTGGTAGGAATTAAACATGTTAGAAAATACTTTTAAACATTTTCACTCAGCCATGGAAAATTGAACCCCCTACCATGGAAAACTGAACTCGCCTATAGACATCCGATTGTAAATTGTCATAACTATTCCAGCAATGTTATATAGTTATATAATGCACTGGATCGATGCCACTGCTGGTGGAGTTTTTATTACCCGAGGGTATCACCAGACCAGTACTCAGCATTTCTGTGTTGACATGAATTATCATTGATATGGTCAGAATTATAGATTAACTGTTTACAAAACTTTCAACTTTGGAAATACTAACTTAAAGGCTTATCTGCCCCAGGAATAGATTACCTTAGCTGTATTTGGCAAAACTTTTAGGAATGTTTGGTCCCCAATACTGTTAAACTTCGTATTTTATTTAGCCTTTTCAACTTTTGTTTTTTTTCGAGCGAAAATGATGAGTCTTTTGTAACGAGCGTCTAGAGCATATACAAAACTTTAATCCTGGGATCTATGATGAGTTTATTGATAAATACCTGGTAGAAATTAAACACGAGAAAACATTTCTATACATTTTTACTCAGGCATGGAAAATTTAACCCACTATCATGGAAAACGGAACCCCCTATACTAACTATAGACCTCAGATTTTCAAATTATCATAGCTATTCCAGGTCTGTCATATAGTTATATTGCATTGATAAGTAATTGATAGGAATTAAACAATATTAGAAATTAAGAAAATATTTCTAAACATTTGTACTTTGCCATAGAAAATTGAACCCCCTATTGACCTCTGATTTTCAAATTGTCATAGCTATCCCAGTTATACGGTAAGTATGCATCAATAAGAACTTGGTTTGAACAAAACGTGTTAATTTGTTTTTACCTAGCCATGGAAAATGGAACCCACCTCTATAGACCTCAGAGTTTCAATTTGTCACAGCTAATCAAACTACTTTATATAGTTATAATATTTAACCTAATGTGCACTTGAAATTCATTTATTAATGAAGGACATTCAGGGGGTCGATTTTCTAGGGGGGGTCAATTTCCCGCTATGTAAAACAGATCCCGGGTTCAAATTTCAGGTTGTTCAATTTGCCATATGACAATCGGTGTTGGGACCAATACAAATAGTATTGGAAAATAATTTTACACTGTATGGGCAGTTTTTTTGCAGACAATGACCATTTCAATAATATTGTATGTTTAAAGCTGGGCTGGTGAAACCCTCTGCGAAGAAACCGGGAATACGTTACTGGGGTTCGTGTTGTTTATTCTTTAGTTTTCTATGTTGTGTCATGTTTACTATTGTTTTTCTGTTTGTCTTTTTCATTTTTAGCCATGGCGTAGTCAGTTTGTTTTAGATTTATGAGTTTGAATGTCCCTTTTGTATCTTTCGTCCCTCTTCTTTTACTGCGAAAATATGAGCTTAATAAATATCCCAATGAGATATTATAGGTTGCACCTCTGTATATATGAAAAATGCATTTTCCCATAGTTACTCCTTTAACGGGCTAAAACTGTGCCACTTGTACTATGACAAAATGCATGTCTGGAAGGGAAAGATGACATCTATAATACTAAAATTACGAGGTCCAATTTGTCAGCCGTCATCGGGTGAAAACGACAAATCAAAGAATTCAACTCTATATATAACTAATATAGGACAATGGTGTAGATGAAAAATTACACCACTCCAGGTCGACGGTTCAAACAGAAAGATTTGAAAGCAGAGAAAACTGTGTATCTTATAATCGACATGACTTTATCAGATGACAATACCAATTACTAAAATAAGGCTTAGGCATAGTTATATACTTTAATTCAGTCACGGACCCGCAATATCACGGGTTTGTACTTGTGCACTACTATTTTTATAAAGGTCAAAACATATGGTTGTATGGCATATTTTCAACATGTATGTGCCTTGAACATTTAAGTATTTAAACGTACACTAAAATAATGTACTACCCCTCCCTCTACTTTGAGTTTTCCTCAGAATTCAATTTGACCACTATCTTACTGCATTTATCCTGGTAAAATTCCCAAGTTGTGTCTCTATGAGATGACACATTGAGATCATATCTGGGAACAAGTAAGTAAACAAAACAAAATATATATGGACATTAAACATCTCACCAAAGAGGCGTAATTGGAGAAGCAGCTGTGTTTATAAAATGCAATATATAGGTGTTAACTTTCAGGTTGCAATGTCGCTCTATCAGATACTAGTCCTAATAGCATTCCCAAACTGAAGGCAGTCATTGCTAAACAAATACACATGTTCGTAAAACGGTATCAATATCTTTAAAAGGAAAAAACAAACAGAGTTAATTGTGAATTTTTAAACGAGGACAGTAATGTCAGTCAATTTAGTAAGCATGGTTACTTTTTCTTTGCCTGTATCCATTTTAATCCATTTCCTGTAGATTCTTAGGACAATTTATTTCTGCGTGGACCTTGTTTAATATAATAATGTTCCTATTGAAATTTTGCACCAAAGATATATCAATGAGCATTGTTGACATTCTGTATTATGATACGTTGATTATGTTTAATTGTTACAAGATCCAATTTGTCCATTAACGTTCATTAAATTCCATATCTTAGTTTGGTTAGTGACATGTACGTTTTATCCTCTTTTGTCAATCTGGAAGAATTAGTAAAATAAAGATACATGAAAGGGTTCTTCGGTCGTTAGACGATTTCTTTAGTTTTATACATATGATTATGAAGTAGAATTCTGTTAACATGGTTAAGGTTTATGTACCCTTCTGTTGCCATTTTTGTACGAATTTTTCAAACCTCAATTGTATCAAAACTAAAGATATAATAAATAATAAAGATAGGACATTTAGTACATGTTCCAAGGGGAAACTTGATGTAAAGCATTATGTTTTACTGTTTCATTGCATTTGATAGAAAAAGAGGACTTTGTGGCAAATAAATCAAGATTTTTATAGAAAATCCACAGTCTTTATCCTTGTACTCTCATATTTGGCAATTTGATGACTGATAGATATAGGATTATTGCATGAAGTGCTAGCATTGATTTCCTTAAAAACAAGTTTATTTTATTTAGTTTGTCTATTAACGAAAAGAAAGAAAAATTAATTTATAAGAACAATATCGACTAATCTCAAAGAATCGATGATGTGTACACCGTATGGGTAGTTTTTTTTAAATACAAGATAAAGATAGCGAAGAAAAGTGTTATTACCATAATAAAAGTGAAGTTCGTCGCTGCCCTTGAAATTTTTTGATGATACATCTATAGTATTAAAATATGAGAAGACCTCATTTTTGTGTGTCGCTTCTCGTCCTTCCACAATAAATTTATCATCATGCGTTTGTATCCTAAAGGTACCATGCAAAATCGCATTTGTCATCCTCACTTATTATTATTCTGTTTTGGTTATATTGGGAGAAAAACGAAAATAAAGCCGTCCGGATATTGTTTCCTTCATCGGGCTTACTTTAAGTAATAGACAAGACTTCCGTTTAGGACTGGTTACAGTACTTGCAACCTTAGGCGTTACTATTTCAGCGATCAATCAGCGGTCATCGATCAGTCACCGATCAGTCAAGTTCGCGTCAAACTCACGTCAGCAATCCGTCAGACTTATAGTAAAAGTAATTGACTGATCGGACTGATCGGACGGATAGTAGCGATCGACCTTGATGACGGATTGAACTTTAATACGTCACATGATGAACTAATACAAATTACGGAATCTTAGTTTCGTTTAATTTAATTAAAATGGCGACTCGTGAAAATCGAACGTTCAATCAAGGATTTGTATAGTAAGAAGGATTGGAATCTCGTGGGCTTTTGCATAGACTGTAGTATAATATCTTCTGCGGCGCGAGATTTTGTGAGATTACCCGTGATGCATCTGGAAAATGCTCAATGTGCCTTGATTAATGGCGGACATTTGCATCACCTAAACAAATTGACACCCGATATGTAAGTATTACAATCCGTATCTATCAAATTTTATGCTTGAAATAAGAAGTTTAAAAGGGTTCTGGTGTAATTAATAACTTTTACGATCGCAGTAATAATACACGGCTCCATAGAATTAATTTGCATATTGACCGAAGTGACCTCACCCTATCCCGCCTATTGGGCGGTCCTATCATCATTTTCTATTTTTATACTTCTTCCACAAAAAACGGAGATGAGTGATAAAATTTATATTGTCTGATAGATATATGATTTCTTCGTGTATTGAGTAAATTTCGTAGTGATTGATGCATTAGTTTTCCTATTTTTTTACGTTTCTTCGAGTTGATTACAACAAAAATGGCGTTCTGGAGCGAAAATGGGGGTGGCTTGGGAAAAATGAATAAAGTTCTTCAATTGGCCTAGATTAATGTTCAAACATGTTTACAAACGTAAAACATTGGTGATAAAGTGTATTGAAGAAAGCTCAAACCGCTAAATAAGGGAATTGTGATACTTTTCTGTCTTTAAACATCAATGTGGTTCTCAGATGAATCGCAATTTACCAGGCCTAAATTGGGAGGGGATCCAGTTGTCATAATAATCTAATACTTCCTTCCTGTTTATACCGAAATGAAATCGTTAAACCATGTGTTTTGAAATAGTTTTACATCAATTTTAACTAGCCATGTTCCATATAAAACTCCATAGATTTGCCTTTGCCGATGTGGAAAGGGACAATGCATGGATGGTAATATTTTCAAATGTTCAGCCCAGTGTTTACCAGCATCATGGTATGAACGTACATTGTGTACAAATGAATGTACATTTTTACTGACATCAAAATAATGATACACCAACACAACTCATCTACTTTAATGCCTTTAATGATGTATGGGTAGTGCTGTTTTGGTCTTCATTATAAATCACTGCCCCCTTTTATTATGCATGTTATTATTATGGACTCCCTTCTTCTCTATCTGTTTATACCACATATTGTTTGTTTGCGACATCTTTTGATCCTACAATATTGCAAAATATTTTATTTTAAAACAATAGAAACATTGCTACAAATATAAATTATTCCTGAATTTGCATAAACCCATAGAAATCTAACATAAATTTTGCAAATATAATTGATCGAGCAGAGATCTTGAGGTAGTATTGTTAAGGACATATTTGATATTGGAATTGTTTAAGCCATATGATATTGTATTATTATTGCCACATGTAACTATATTACACCTTTTTTTTCAGTATTTTCCAAAATGCTCAAACTGGTGAATGTTAAGAAGAAAAGTCTAGGCACAAGGATTCAAGTCCCCAAAAAAGTCTAAGCAGTTGTGTGCAAACAGCAGTTGGCCATTCATGCACTAATCATGTGGACTAACATATATACATGATGTATATTGCATGCCTTCAAATAGAAATAGAAATACTAGTGTACAACTGAATGCCACTTTTGACCAGAACGAATATCATTTATGGAGGATATACCAACAATGTTTCATTGGATCATTAACATTTAATCTCTTCTACCTAAACTTGAAAGCTATGCTTTGTGTGTAGGGAACTTTGATAGTGACTTGATAGATGATCATGTGATACCCAGGTTAAATTGGATTATTTCTATATTTTAATATAAAAATAAATCATTGAACATCTTCTTTTAAATTCCATTACATGCCAGATTCATTTAATACTTCAAATCTGCTTGGTTTTGAGTGTATATTGACGATGTACATGTATGTGTAGTAAAATAAGCAAGGAGACATGGGATATGATTGAAATAAGACAACTATCCATTCAATATCAAATGAAGATTTTAAAAACTAGTACCGTAGTCTACATGTACAATGATTGAATCAATGAATGTATGTCAATCACCATCAACAAAACCCATGCAGCTTAGCAGGTCGATAAATATTATCACATGAAACCAACAGCCCATACATAATACATGCACAAAAAATTGTTTTTATACCAAATTTGAAGTTAAGACATAAGAGTTAAAAGATGCGGGATGTGGTATGATTGCCAATGGAATGACACCGCTCGGTTCACCAAAGAAACAAATGATGTTGATGTAAGCAATTATTCAATCTATTGTTATTTCTTATCTTGATAGACAAAAATTGTTTTACATGTATTATACAGTATATTCCTTATTATGAGCTATAAAATCAATACATGTGCAAGGCAAAATTGTACAAAAAGTATCTTCTGTTAGACAATAACCATTTTATAGTTATCATGTACGTCTTAACAAAGACATTTATTGTAAAAATAGTTTTTATACCAAATTTGAAGTTAAGACCTAAGAGTAAAGAGATGTGGTATGATTGTCAATCGAATGAGACAGCTCAGTTCACCAAAGTTCAAATGATGTTGAAGTACCGGTAAGCAATTATTCAATCTTTCCTTGATAGACAAAAGTCAGTGTTGTACATGCATATTAGTAACTGTGCGCTATAAAGTCAATACAAGGCAAAATTGTACAAAAAGTATTTTCTGTTAGACAAGAAACATTTTAGTTATGTTTACAAAGACATTTATTGATAAATATCTATATACACTACAGTTTAGACCTACCAAGCATGAAAGTACTGCTGTTGCGTACTTCATATGAAAGTGTACCAATGTACAATCAGAAAAAGATAGTCTTCTTTGATATATGACAAGTCGCTCTTTTCAAGTTAATTTCTGTATTATACGTGAATAAAACATAACCAGGAATAATTCCATGACTGACTACTTGAGAGGCCGTTATACATGTATGACATGTATGACAGAGAGCTGCCACTATAAAATTGCCCTATCAAATTCATGCACAAATTGATGAAAGTGCTCTGATAAGAAACAAAAGTGCATTTAAAGATGTAATTAGTACAATTAAAAAAATTTGCTTGCATTGATAATTTATAACACACTGGCTAACGTTTCTTTTATGCCTATATATGTTTATGATGATTGAAACCTGCTACAGTAACATGCAGAGGCAGTTTTATAGGGTTTACCAGTGGGCTCCCTCTGTAACAGTACTTGTTCCAAACTTATGATACTGACTAGCAGGGGCGGATGCAGGAATTTTCGAAAGGGGGGGGGAGTGCTAACCCAGGGCAAAGGGGGGGTGCAGGGGGGTGCAAAACATATGTCCCGATACAAATGCATTGATCGGCAAAAATAAAGGGGGGGTGCGCACCCCCGGAACCCCTCCCCCCCCCCTGGATCCGCCACTGACTAGCCACTATGTATATAAAACGCAATGCAGTAATTCGTCCTGAAATGTGTTGTCAGTTCTTTTTTGCCACAAAAAAATGTTTTGCACCTGTTTCCCGAGATTGAAAGATTTTGAAAGAGTTTCTGAAGATGCAAATTCGCATATATTACTATAATGACATAATTTACAAGAATAAGATTTCTTTAAATTTCTTTGCCATTGACTGAAAATAAAAAATTACAGAAGTTAACATACAAACACATTGTCAACTGCCGTTATTCACATTGCATTACAATGTCCATCAAATAAAACAGTTAAATTATGCTTTTTCGTTAATTGAAACTTGAGTGAAAATCAATAATTATTACGTTTAAGAATGAATAAAGTCCTTAACCATTACAACATTGTCTATACGTTACAAATAAGAACACAACTCGATGCATGTGTACAAAAAATCACGTTCCGATATCGTAAGTGACGAGTAGTAGTAGTAGTAATAGTGGCGAGTACCGAAGTCTCGCCGCGGAAGAGATTACGATAAACCGCGAGATTCCAATCCTTCTTACTATACAAATCCTTGGTTCAATGATACATTTTGTTAATTAATTATTTAACAAAGTTTTATGAATTGAAATGAAAAGAAATGTACAGATAAAACCTAAATTAAAATATCATCATTAAATAATGGTATTTTTCGTGTTATTTAGGTTATATATTTTCAAACCCGACGAGTGTCTACATCGCGAAATTGATTTTATTATTTTCCAAACATACTCGGGAAAAACAAAATGAAAGGATCAGTTATTGAAAAATGTAGTCTATTTTTTTCAATATTTAAAATTTTTGTATCCTTATCATCATAAAATTCTTTAAAAAAAATCATAATCATTGACTTTCTATATTCTCGTCACAATCGAAGCCTTTAAAATAGCAAATTACAAAAATAACTACTCCTAAACAATAAAAAGTACAAAAATCCAATGGTGGTAAACATAAATATATTCCTTAAAAAGAAAGAAACAATTTTAAGCAGATTTATTCTTGAATAATTCACATTTTCTACACATGAAAATCATTTATAACAACTGATTGCAATTGAAATTACAATATTTTCCAATATGAGAAGAAATATTTCCATTTTGGCAACGTGTACAAAAAAAATAATATCTTTTTCCTTAAAGTAAACATAATTTATCAAGAACAACCAATCCTGATGTACAAAAAGTACTGAAATCAAATGACGGTTAATAATTTGTATCATAATAAAGCAATAACTGCATTCTTATTTCACAAAAATAAAAGTTTAAGTATTTTGATTCTCATTATATCTCAATTCTGATTAGAAGACTTGTCTCAAGATGGTAAAAATAACTGATTTCAAATAAAATAGTATCATTTTTGATAAAAAGAATAATAATTTTGGTTATTTTATACAATGCGAACAAAATTTAAGTATGAATTTTCTGATATTCTTTTAATTTTATGAAAAAAAAACTATTCTAAACTATAAAAAGTACAAAAATTTAATAGCGGTCAATAATTTTCAGTAAAATGAAGAAATATTTGCATTTTAGGCAACGCGTACAAAAATTTAGTATCTTTTTCCTTTAAGTAAGCATATTTTATGAAGAACAGCCAATCTTGATGTACAAAAAGTACCCAAATCATATGACGGTTAATAATTTGTATCAAAATAAATCAATAACTGCATTCTTATTCCACAAAAATAAAAGTTTAAGTATTTTGATTTTCATTATATCTCAATTCTGATTAGAAGACTTGTCTCAAGATGGTAAAAATAACTGATTTCAAATAAAATAGTATCATTTTTGATAAAAAAAAAATAGTTTTGGTTATTTTAAACAATGCGAACAAAATTTTAGTATGATTTTTCTGATATTCTTTTAATTTTATGAAAAAAAACTATTCTAAATTATAAAAAGTACAAAAATTTAATGGCGGTCAATAATTTTCAGTAAAATGAAGAAATATTTGCATTTTAGGCAACGCGTACAAAAATTTAGTATTTTTTTCCTTAAAGTAAGCATATTTTATGAAGAACAGCCAATCTTGATGTACAAAAAGTACTGAAATCAAATGATGGTTAATAATTTGTATCAAAATAAATCAATAACTGCATTCTTATTTCACAAAAATAAAAGTTTAAGTATTTTGATGCTCATTATATCTCAATTCTGATTAGAAGACTTGTCTCAAGATGGTAAAAATAACTGATTTCAAATAAAATAGTATCATTTTTGATAAAAAAAAATAGTTTTGGTTATTTTAAACAATGCGAACAAAATTTTAGTATGATTTTTCTGATATTCTTTTAATTTTATGAAAAAAAAACTATTCTTAACTATAAAAAGTACAAAAATTTAATGGCGGTCAATAATTTTCAGTAAAATGAAGAAATATTTGCATTTTAGGCAACGCATACAAAAATTTAGTATCTTTTTCCTTTAAGTAAGCATATTTTATGAAGAACAGCCAATCTTGATGTACAAAAAGTACTCAAATCATATGACAGTTAATAATTTGTATCAAAATAAATCAATAACTGCATTCTTAATCCACAAAAATAAAAGTTTAAGTATTTTGATTCTCATTATATCTCAATTCTGATTAGAAGACTTGTCTCAAAATGGTAAAAATAACTGATTTCAAATAAAATAGTATCATTTTTGATAAAAAGAATAATAATTTTGGTTATTTTATACAATGCGAACAAAATTTTAGTATGATTTTTCTGATATTCTTTTAATTTTATGAAAAAAAACTATTCTAAACTATAAAAAGTACAAAAATTTAATAGCGGTCAAAAATTTTCAGTAAAATGAAGAAATATTTGCATTTAAGGCAACGCGTACAAAAATTTAGTATCTTTTTCCTTTAAGTAAGCATATTTTATGAAGAACAGACAATCTTGATATACAAAAAGTACTCAAATCATATGACGGTTAATAATTTGTATCAAAATAAATCAATAACTGCATTCTTATTCCACAAAACTAAAAGTTTAAGTATTTTGATTCTCATTATATCTCAATTCTGATTAGGAGATTTGTCTCAAGATGGTAAAAATAACTGATTTCAAATAAAATAGTATCATTTCTTTGACATTATTTTGATATCACAAAAAAACAACCTATTCGAAACTATAAAAAGTTCAAAAATCCAATGGCGGTCAATAATAACCATTTTCGTAGGAATAAGTTTATGTTAACAGAGTCATATAATACAATTATGTATTATATGTCTCTGATGTTAACAATATTTAATACAAAACTATTAATCAACACAAACAATTTAACGCTCTAAGCATATTATTCTGTTATACTATTTTCACTTTTTTATTGCAACCAATTTTATTACAAATTAACGTGTAAACTAAGGTGTCTTCGTAGAGGTTCGCGTTCATCGTTAGTAAACACTGTCGAGTTCGGTTTACATACGAATTTTAAATATATACGTATCCGTCCGATCCGTGCATAAATTTAATTTACTGATCGATCGGTGACAGTTGTCAGGGTAACTCTCACATATGTTACTTGACTTATCTGACGGATCCTATGGGTCACCGATCACCGATCACTCATCGATCAGTCAAACATCCGTCACCGATCATTCACCGATCAGTCAAGTTCACGTCAAACAGTAACGCCTAAGCATAGATGTAATACCCATAGATGAAGCTCAACCCTGACTTCAAAGGTTATATGTGCGTTGTAATGGCTTTCACACTTATCTGATAATGACATGAACCAGTTGGTCATGGAGATGCAGATTTACAATCATGACAATAGAAAACTGACAATTAAAAGCTACTTAGCAATTAAACATGCTAAAAATCAGAAAGAAACAAAATCAAAATATATATTTTATATTGACTTGATTATAAAAAATAATATTTGTTTAGATAAAACAACATAACAAATTATTCTCAAAAAGAAACTAATAAATATGAATATTTTTCTTTTTTTTAGGCAGAACTTCTGTTTTGATCCTGTTTAAATTTTATATCAATTTAACTCTATCTTATAATTAACAATGTTTACTATTATTTATAAACAAGTTTATTGAAAATATAATTGTTAGAAAACATTAAACAAGTTGAAAATATGTATGCTCCAAAAATTAGTTTCCATGCATTGTATGTTTTGTTATTTCACTAAACTTAAAACTCTTTACAGTAATTATAAATACATATTTCATAAACCACTTGAATGAAATTATTATAATTTTTGTAATTAGCCATAAAATATATAAAATTCATCTATGATATAATATATTAACTAACTTATTCTGAAAAATATAAAAATGATTTTAAAAAGACAATTTCTCTTTTAAAACCAGAAAACCTGATGAAAAAAGGAAAATAATGTACTTTCTTATTATTTTTTCCCCAAATTCGACGCAGTTCGACACCTTAATGAAGCATATCAAAGAAAAGGTGTATTTCAGAAGCACAGAAAGGTGCTATTGCCATTTTCAGGAACTAACAGGAACACAGTTTTTATGAAATATGAAGACACAAGCCTAAAAACTACATTTTTGAATTTAGTTCAATATTTCCCTCGTAAAATGCGCAATTTTTGATCGATTTCATCCATTTTTTGACCATTCTGTTTGTCTGTCCAGTGTGCTAAAAATAGACATATATTAACAACAGAAGGGACATAACTCGAGAAGACATTTAAGAAAATCTATTATGCTGGACTGGTCAATGAGATCAACAGATAAGAAATATGGCTAGAGTTACTTGATTGGGTACAACACACATATAACATCAAAGACAGTCAATTTGGTCATGGTTCTTTGTATCAAACAATAGAGAACAGTGGGGAACTTTTGGCGAGCTTTATCTATGGGTATTACATCTATGGCCTAATTTAAGGTTGCAAGTACTGTATAAGTACACATATTTTAAAAGTACTTGGGGACAGGACAATAAATTTCGCGTTTTCTGTATACTATGAACATACATATACTATTTATACTGTGTTTGTTCTTTTTAAATACAAGTTTACTATTAACGGCGGTCACTGATATATCATATACAGAGTCTCTATCTGAGACGACTACATGCTATAGTAGTCTCAGGTCTCTATATAATATATCAGTGACCGCCGTGGATAGTTAACTTGGAATTGGTATTAAATATCAAATACTTTATTTATAGTATATGTATGTTCATAGTATAAAAAAAACAAAAAAAAACAAAAAAAAAACAAAAAAATACTTAAAAAACAAAAAAATACTTAAAAAATAGAAAACAAAAAATAACGGATTTTGGAAAAATAGGGGGAGGGCTGGGATCTCTCGGAAAAAGGCAAAAAGAAACTTGAAGTGTACTATCAGAACTTTGATAAGCACGTCCGCCCTAAATCAAACAAGATCTATTCACGATACAAATTTTAAAGCCGTGTACAAAATGACATTAACACTTTCGAAGAATACCTCACCGACCTTAAAATATTGGTAAAAGATTGTGGTTATGCAACGCCAGAAGAAATGGTCCGTGATGCCGTTGTTTTTGGAACTAAAGATTACAAAAGAGGGACAAAAGATACCAAAGGGACAGTCAAACTCATAAATCTAAAACAAACTGACAACGCCATGGCTAAAAATGAAAAAGACAAACAGAAAACACAATAGTACACATGACACAACATAGAAAA
This sequence comes from Mytilus edulis, assembly GCF_963676685.1. NCBI lineage: Eukaryota > Metazoa > Mollusca > Bivalvia > Mytilida > Mytilidae > Mytilus > Mytilus edulis. The sequence continues at coordinate 37,865,647 of NC_092357.1, read as the reverse complement.
CTAAAGAATAAACAACACGAACCCCACCATAAACTAGTGGTGATCTCAGGTGCTCCGGAAGGGTAAGCAGATCCTGCTCCACATGTGGCACCCGTCGTGTTGCTTATATGATTACAAATCCGGTAAATAGTGTAATTCGGTAGGTCATATTCATGAAAGGGAAGGGGATTGTAGTTGGGACGTAAGGAACATATCCGATATCATTTGTGAAACGGTTATTCCATAACGGTCAACCAACTCGTGATGGCGTCCGTAAAATTTACGAAGGGATGATTTTAACTTCACCATTTGGAACTCTTGGTTTCATAGCTTCCTTGTGAGCAGCAAACCTCTATCAAGAAAATCATGATAGGAAAAGTTCGTGAACAATGCATCACCGAAGGGTCAGAACTATCGTTAGAAAAAGCTATCAATTTCGCAACAACGTATGAACTTTCTAAAGCACAATTAAAAGCTACGGAAAGCGAAGATAAAACCATCAACATGTTGAACAAACAAGGATCAAGATCAAACAAATTAACATCAGGTAAAAAGGATGGCAAGCAATACACACCACAAAGGGGACCACTTCAAAATAACAAGTAAGGGGCATGCACAATCACCCAATTTCGCAAACAAATGTAAAAACTGTGGAGGTAAACATGAGCGTAGAAAATGTCCTGCAATTTGGTAGCAGTGCAACAAGTGCCATAAATATAACAACTTTGCGTCCGTATGTCTGTCATCAAACAAATCAACAAAGAAAATGCACACTTTAGATATATACAGTGAATCTAATGATGATGAACTTTTTGTTGCTACAATTGATGATTCAGAATTGAATACCGATGAATGGACCGAAACAATCAACTTCAACGACGTACCAGTTAACTCTCAGCTAGAAACAGGTGCGAAGTGTAAAGTACTTTCCCTGCACAAACTGAAAACCATTTGTTCGCATCCTATCATCACAAAACAAGTATAACCAATCCGTTCATACTCCGGACACATCATTGACACTGTTTGAGTATTCAATCTTAGTTGTAGCTATAAATGCCATGATCATGCCGTGAAATTTCATATTGTAGATCGTAATGTACAATCCGTCATAGGTGACAAAACATGCGAAGCGATGAAACTCCTAAAGCGCATACCTGTAATCACTCATACTATCACGCCGCACGAAACGACACATTCATTATTACCAGAAAATCTGGAACAACAATATGGAGATTTGTTCACAGGCCTAGGATGTCTACCAGGTGCACATAAGATACGTATATCAACAAAACCATAGCACCAGTTTTACACGCACCGCGTAATATACCAATAGCTATCAAAGACAAAGTTAAAGCTGAACTTGACCGTATGGAGGACATTGGTGTAATCTACAAACAGCAAGTACCTATATACACAATAGGTAAATCAATGGCAACTGTCATTTAACCAAACGGCAAAATTCGAATTTGCATTGATCCACGTGATCTAAACAAGGCCATATTACGTGAACATTATCCGTTAAAAACGTAGAAGAAGTAATATCGCAAATGCCGAATGCTAAGGTCTTTAGTAAACTGGATGCCTCCACGTGGATTTTGGTATATTCAACTAGACGAACCTAGCTCAAAGCTATGCACATTTAATACATCATTTGGACGCTATGGATTTGCTCGTTTACTTTTTGGAATAAATTCAGCATCGGGAGTAACTATTCCAGAAAATTGTGTCTGAAATGGTATTCGACATAGAAGCAGCAGAAGCAATAATCTACGACATTCTTATTTTGGGATCAGACCAAAAGAATATGATATGCGTCTTAAACATGTTCGAGACAGAGCGCGATAATACAACTTGAAATTAAGTGCTGGAAAATGCGAAATAAGCAAACCGGAAGTAACATATGTTGGACACCGTCTAACTAGTGAAGACGTGAAACCAGACCCAGAAAAAATCCGTGCAGTCAATAGAATGTCAAAACCGGAGTGCGTCGAGGATCTCCTAAACCTTCATGAGTTTTATTCAATATCTTGGCAAGTTTATGCCAAATATGTCAACAGTCAGTGCACCGTTAAGAACACTCCTGGGATGGGATGAAATACAAGAAACTAGCTTTCAAAGGTAGAAAGAAATGGCAACAAATGCACCACTGCTTCAATTCTACGATCCGAACAAACCGCTAACACTCAGTGTTGATGCTAGTTCAAAAGGACTTGGAGCTGTATTGATACAAAATCAGAAACCAGTTGCGTATGCATCACGTGCTCTTACTCAAACACAACAACGATATCCACAGATCGATAAAGAAACTCTTGCAATTGTGTCTGGATGTAATAAATCCCAAGAGTATGTATATGGACGCCGAGTTCAAATAGAAACAGATCATAAACCGCTCCAATCAACCTTCCTGAAACCGTTCACCAAACACCGCCTAGATTACAGAGACTTTTAATAGCATTAGAAAAGTATGATCTTAAAGTTGATTATAAACCGGGCAAAGAGAGTTTATCTAGCCGATCATCTCAGTAGAAACAAATGAAGTATTAGTACCTGACTTACACGTGACAGACATTCTTTTGATATCCCACATGCCAATTGCACCAGAAATGTATGCTAAATTTCAGAAGGAAACTGCAAATGATGAGCACCTTCAGGAATTACAAGATGTCATATTTGATGGATGGCCAAATGAAAAATCTGAAGTTTTACACTCTTTCACGCCATATTAGACTTTCCGTGATGAACTTTCAGTCATCGACCGTGACATTTGGGTCAAAAGTCTAATTTGGCTTTAAAATTAGAAAGATCATATCATAGGCAACAAGTGTACTAAGTTTCAAGTTGATTGGACTTCAGCTTCATCAAAAACTACCTTGACCAAAAACTTTAACCTGAACGGACGCAAAGACGAACGGACAAACGAACGGAGCCACAGACCAGAAAACATAATGCCCAACTACTTTCGTAGGTGGGGCATAAAACAACATTATCTACTAGTAGTAGACTACTATTCAAAATGGCCAGAAGATATGAAACTGGACGATGAAACTAGCAAAAACACCATTCATTATTTAATAGGACTAATGTCAAGATTTGGATATATTGACGAGTTAGTTTCTAACAATGGTCCTCAGTTTTCTTTATTAGAATTCAAAAGATTAGCTACCGAATATGGATATAAACATACAAAGAGCAGCCCACACTATGCTCAATCGAATGGACAAGCAGAAAGAAGTGTTCAAACCATCAAGAAGCTAATCACGAAATCGAAGGATCCGCACAAAGCTCTTTTAGACTATCGAAACACACCGTTGGACATTGATCTTTTGCCGGCACAATTGTTCCTAAATCGGAGATTAAAAACATCACTACCTACTTCATTACTGCTATTGATGCCGCAAAACGTCAACAACCGTGAAATTATCAAAAAACTCGAAGTTCGTCAAAGGAAAGCTAAAACTAACTATGATAAACATTGTGGACCTGAATTGGAACAGGTAAAACAAGGAGACTCTGTTGTAATGTACACAGATGGAAAATGGAAAGCAGGGAAAATAATTCAAAAACATCACACTCCTCGCTCACAAACATCAGATGGCAGGCGTTACAGAAGAAACCGTAGGCATATGAGACCAACAACTTACAATGAAAACACAGTTGATAAAGAACATTTCAAGAACAATGATAATTCAACCGTCCGTAAAACTTTAACTGTATGTAACACTTCACAAACATTAGACCGCAGTGAAACCGTTGCGTTCGAGAAAAATGAACGTATTGAACCATTTAAGTCACCCGTGACAAGATTCGGAAGAGCAGTAAAAGTGCCAACCAAATTAAATGACTATGTAAAATAATTTTGTTGAACTGTCGAGTAGTTGCTAGAAATCATTTAGTTAGTTTTAGTTAGTTATCAGAAAAGACAATATATAGACTTTAAGTTAAATTGGAAAATAGACGTTAATCTAGTCAGTATTAATTTCTAGTCAAAACCATTTCAGTATTCATTTCAACTGGGTAATACTCAAATTCATTTACTCATTAAATCATTTCATTTCATCTTTTAGAAAAAGGTGGATGTCACATACCGTAATATTGAATATCTTAACCGGATACGATCCGGACTTTACTGTTATGTATTATGATCATGGGGCGGATCCAACCACTTAAAAAGTCGGGTTCCCAACCCAGAGTAAAGGGGGGATTCCAACTATATGCTCCCATTCAAATGCAATGATTGGCCAAAAAAAGGGGGCCATCCCCCCCCCCCCGGGACCCCCCCTTTTGGATCCGCCAATGATGATACTCTCCTGTATAGAAGGTCAATAAATATATAGCTTATTATTGTCAACATGTCTTCGTACACTTATTGAACACTAAATGCCTGCGATTTCGCGGGTGTGTTCTAGTTAAATAATAATAATAATAATAATAATAATAATAATAATAATAATAATAATAATAATAATAATAATAATAATAATAATAATAATAATAATAATAATAATAATAATTAAAAAGTGAATTGTTCAGAGAACAATTGAAGGTCTTTCCACCAATAAGGATCTATTTTGATATGAAAATATTAAAATTCAGTTGAAAATGTCAGTTCCTATGGCTTAATGATGTATAAATATGAATTTTAAGCAAAGGTCAAAATCTAGAACGTCAAATTTACTGATGACCTTGACCTATATTTCAAAAACCAGGGACCCCAAATAAAAAGACCCTAGGTCTGTAATATGTATAGTTAATGAGTTATATCACTTTACGTTTAATTCTTTATATAGGAGGGGCAAAAACTCCCATTTTATGTCTACACACCTTTTAACCAAAATATATAAGTTACAACATGTCGCAACTAACAATTTAGTAAAAACAATTTGTCGGTATCTTATAAGGTTAATGAAAATTAGTGAAAATAGCCAAAATCAAAATTTAGAATATGACCTTGACCTTTGACCTTTACCTAATTTTCATTTTTTTTTTGGACCAATGATCTCAAAACAAAAGACCCTAGGTCTCTATCACTTATGGTTTTCCAGTTTAAAATACATTTCAAAATTTCAACTACAAAAAGGGAACTAACTCTCATATGGAGTCTCTATACGGCTTCGGTCAAAATAAAACAGAACATCCCGAGGATGTAACGAGCAATTTGGTAAAATAAATTTGTCGTAATCTTTTATGGTTGCGAAGGAGTAGTGGCCACAAGAAAACAGTGTTTGGGGAGATAACTCTTACAACGTAAAGTATTTGGTTACGCAGTGGTCAGTTTTAAAAGTGCATACGCTTTACAATATCATATTCCAAATATCTAAGCGACATCTTTTGAAACATCAATACTATGCAATTGAAGGTCTTTCCACTAGTAAAAATCTATTTTGATATTGAAATATGAAAAATCAGTTTAAAATGTTAGTTCCTATGGCTTTGTGATGTTTTAATATGAATTTAAAGCAAAGGTCAAAATCTAGAACGTCCTATTAACCTATGACCTTGACCTCAATTTCAAGGTCACAAACCAAGGACCTTAAATCAAAAGACCCTAGGTCTTTAATATGTTTGGTTAAAGAGTAATATCACTTGATGCGTAATTCTAAATTTAAGATGGGCAAAAAGTCCCATTTATTGTCTACGCACCCTTTCAACCAAAATATACAAGTAAGGACATGTTGCAACTAACAATTTATGAAAAATTATTTGTCGATATGTCATACGATATATGAAAATAGGTGAAAATAAGCCAAAATCAAAATTTAGAATATGACCTTGACCTTTGACCTTGACCTCATTTTCATTTTTTGGGACGAAGGACCTTAAATCAAAAGACCCTATGTCGCTATCACTTATGGTTTACAAGTTAGAAATGCAAATCAGTGGCGGATCCAGGGGGGGGTCCGGGGTGCGCACCCCCCCCCCCCCCCTTTATTTTTGCCGATCAATGCATTTGTATCGGGACATATGTTTTGCACCCCCCCTTTGCCCTGGGTGCCCTGGGTTAGCACCCCCCTTTCGAAAATTCCTGCATCCGCCCCTGCAAATCATTTATATCATATGCATAAGGGGAAATAACTCTCATATGGAGTCTCTGGAAAGCTTCAGTCCAAATGAATTGCCTAATCTTTAAGATATTACGAGCGATTTGGTAAAATAAATTTTTCGTAATCTTTTACGGTTGCGAAGGAGTAGTGGCCACAAGAAAAACAGTGTTTGGAGAGATAACTCTTACAACGTAAAATTTTTTGTTATGTCGTTGTAAATTTTTAAAGCATATAAACTATACGACATCATATTCCAAATATCTAAGCGACATCTTTTGAAACATCAATACTACACAAGAAAAAAATTAGGCGGAAGAAAAAAAAAAAAAAATAATAATAATAATCAGAACAAATTCAATAGGTCTTTCCACGGAAAAGTGAAAAGACCTAATAATAATCAGAAGAAATCCAATAGGTCTTTCCACGGAAAGGTGGAAAGACCTAATAATAATAATAATAATAATGATAATAATAATAATAATGATATTATCTTTATTTAAAGAGATTAAACCAATTTTCAATAAGGCTCTCTACATACAATATCAACTACATGTATAAAACAAAATTAATCTACTATTACACACATATAAACACTAGATGTATATAAACACAAAGATAACAACAACAACAACAAAACACCTATAGTATACATAGTGGCTTAACTCATAAATTTCACACTTTTAAAAATATAATGACTTGTAAGAGAATTTGAATGCAGATAAACTTTTTGATTTTTTAATTTCACTGGACAGTGAATGCCACACTTTTGGGCCACTAAAAGAAAAACTTGATTTGTATAATTCTGTATTTGATTTAGGGACAATAAAATTATCTGATGATGAAAGTCGAGTATTGTACGATTGTTTACTATTTGTATGCACAATAAGATTGGATAAATATTTTGGTGCCAGTTCATGTTTTGATATATACATTAATAATGACTTGTGGTAAAGTATTCTCTTAGTAACGGGAATGGTTTACGAATATCGTGTTCGTTTAATCCAAATGTGGAAGAATATACGCATTGTAAAATAGAATTCGTGCATTATGATTCAAGTATATGTCTTGATTCTCTTTAATAAGGTTAATGAAGAACTAACTTTTTTGATTATATGTTTAATTTGATCATACCAAAAAAGAGTGCCGTCAACAGAAATCGGGTTGTTGTCTCTTTGACATATTCCCCATTTCCACTCTCAATTTTATGTGTTTTGTTTACTGTTGTTTGTCGTTTGTCGTTTGGTCGTTTTTCGATTTATTTGCAAAAGTTGTCAGGTTTTATTTCGTCTTGTTTAATAACCTTTTTGGTACCTTTTGTCTCTCATTTGAGGAATTAAATATGTTTAATACTTAATTTGCAGAAACATAATAATATATTTCATTGTAAAAGTTATGTTACCAGGGGCGAACCAGCCATGTTTAAAGGGTAAAACCCAGACTAAAGGGGGGTTCCAACCATATGTCTCCATTCTAAAGCATTGATCGTCAAAAAAGGGGGTTATAAGCCTTGGAACCCTCATCTCCCCCCCCCCCCCCCCCCCGATTCTCCACTGGTTACACTGAGTTAAACGAAGCGTATACATAATCGTAATTGGCAGGATATGAAATCGAGCACTCTTCGCCACAATTGGGTTCGAACTCACAACCTCGGAGTTAATATGCTACAGATCGCAATATATTATCTACTTTGACCACTCGGCCACCGAGGCCCTATATAACAAAAATTGACAACTAAATGTTTTGATTTTTTATATAAAATACCAGGAGATAGTCTTCATTAAATAACTTCACGTTAAAGAACCGTGGCAACAAGTCTTTGAGATGTCCCGTGGCATGTTCCAAGTCTAAACTACTAAAAATTATACACTCATCCTTCCAATGGTAGTCTTAATTGCCCTAACTTTATTCTTACCAAAACACTTTTTAAAAGTATTGTTAATGAGTTAGCACTCTGGCTATACATGAAATATTTGCCACTGGACGTTAAATAAAAATATCAGTTCAATCAATCGTTTCAAATGTGTTATGAAGAACAATAAATTATTTGTTATTTCTTTCTTTTTTAATCCCAAAATCATAAAGAACTCAATCTGTCTAATAAAATATTTATGAATTATTAAAAAGTCACGGTATGAACTATTACAGAGAAACCAGTCACCCCTGACTCCATCGCACGCAATAGAAATCTCAATAAAATTTAATAGATAAATGCTTTCATATGCAAGTTTATATAAGGGTCATAACACACAAAAGAATTTAGCTTTCAATAGTGATATTATTCCTAAAACTTAAGCATCGGTACGATAAATTCAGCATGTGTAACGTGTAAAATTTAAACATTGCTACTGTGCTTACGGAAGTATTATAGACGAAATGCAAATATTTATTATCATAAGTGTACTGTTAATAACAAGGTGTCAGTGTCTTCTAAAACTGCCATTTAATGATGAAATTCAATATCATGGTAAGACTGAAACACATTTTAACGGGCCTTTGAATATATTTTTTAGAAATAAGACTATGTATTTAGTAAAATAATCTATTTTTGTATGCATTTATATTGCAGATTTGGTTTTATTCAACCGCCCACTGTGCGGTATCATATCATTATATATTGTTAGTTCGGTGTATACAATATGCATGAGACATTTGCTACTGGACGTTTAAGCTATCAACTGCAATCAATCATATGTATTTGTTTACCGATTATTTTACAGAATCTATCGTTTTAATAATTGTCAATTTGTCCTGAATATACATGAGATATTTGCCACTAGACGTAGAGCAAACCACACTGTACACTGAAGATTGAAAGGTCCTTCTTGTTATTCCTCTTTTACTCATATAGCTTAAAACTTTTAAACTATTAATTCCACCTTAACTTTCAAATGTTTTTGTTTGAGCGTTCCTGATGAAGGTAAATCAACTATTTTTAAAGCGTTTCAGACGCATGACAATTTTAAAGTGTTGGGTTTTTTTTCATTTATAAAGTTGCATCTATATATCCAATATAAAGTTTTTCAGAGAGCAACTGCCTCATTTAGATATAATAGATTGAACCGAAAAAGAAATATCTTTCATGATTAAAATTTGCTGTCTTTATTAACAGATGAAATTGATATTAAGATATCAAATGGAGAACGATCTAGAAGGTCTACAGACCGCTTAAACCTTATAGGAACATATGACCTTGACTTTGAAGTTGAAAGGTCAAATGTTAAGCTTCACCTTGTACGGAATGACAAGGTTCATACGAATGTTCCAATTCATACCATGAAGCATGGCTCAACGAAAAAAATCCATGGACATGAAAACGAGGTATAGTTCAATATTGTTTTTCTCACTTTATATTTTATTTTTCATTTGGATTATTTTTTATTAAGAGGTAGTAATCACATTTTTAAAAGAAAATCCGTTACTGCATCTGCGCCTAAATTCACTGGTTTATCCAGCTGTTTATACTCAATTTAGAATAAATTTCCTGATTACAAAATGATTTTTTGATTGTTTTGTCCAAACCATAGCATGTCAATTTTACTTCACGAAAACAGTCAAATAGAAAACTATCATCTTAAAAGACATTCTTTGCCGTTTCAAATAGCAACTAAATTCAATGTATTTAAATTGTTATTCTAATAAATAGTTTCTTTTTTAGGACTCAATTTTTTATCAAGACGTAAAGAATGGTGCATCATTTGTGATTCAAAGAGATATACAAGGAAAGCAAAATATGGTAATTATGTTTTTCTAAGGCACTAAACACTAGAAATCTTAAAAAAATATTTAAAAAAATATAAAAAATAAGGAGATAACAACTGTAGGGCACTGTATGGCTTACAATAATAAGCACAACAAAAAGAACGTGAAATTAAATTGAGAATGTTTAAAATTTACAGGGAATGTGCCAAAGAGACAACAACCCGACCAAAGAGTAAAAACAGTCAAAGACCACCAATAGATAACCAGCACATCATTAAAATCTCACATCAGGAGACAGGCGTCAGCTGGCCCCTCGTGTTAAAATCAAATAAGAATATCCATGTTCAATACTTTAAAATCCTGCAAAATATCTAAAACAAGTTATTACATAAAAGAATCAGTAAAGCATTTATAATGTACAATGTCACATCGTGTGTGACTGTAATATCTTCACCACAGACGACACAGCTGGAATATACCGTTAAGGATAATATACGTGTAATCAAAAAACCATTTTAAGATAAATTTTTTCGCTCAATTTGAATATACGGGTACAAATTTATAATATTTCTATATGATAATTTTGCATATAAATTTTGCATATAAATATTTCATTTCCAATAAAAAAAAAATATTCATAGTTTGAAAGAATTAAAAAATGTGTTTAACGTACCTTAATGGTAGTTATTTACAAATTTCTTTTTCAAGGTCTTTTAATATTATAACAGTGTATTAAATTTCAAAGCTCAACAATATTAGGTTATACGATATGAATAAATTGAAAATGAAATGAAGTTACACGATTTCTAGCACGGTCGTCTATATTTTGTGGGAGTTGATATTTACCATTCTGATTTATCAACCAAAAAAGTTTTATGGGATAAAATCATAAGCTCTGTCAATATTGTTAACCTTAATAAACGCACGAAGTACAAATGTAACCTTTCACCAGACTTTTAATCAAAAAAGATCCGTGGACAAGTAATTTAATTGAAATTTGATCATAAGTATACAAACCTTTTATCGTTAAAATGTAATACTTTTGTGTAGCTTATTGGGTACAGAGAATGATATCGCATTTCACTTTCTGAATTAATAACTTCTATTTGAATTTGAATTAGTTTAAAAGTCAACGACCGTGGTTGTCCTTGTTCAAGATATTCCTTTAACTTGAAAAGAAATGCGAATAAGGAATTGATTCTCAAGGACAACACCTAAGCGACCATAAAAAGAACAAAATCGAATAGGATACCCAAATCCCTGTGTTTCGCCTGTAATTGCTGCTGTCCATGTAGTTGACCGCCAAAAACAATATCAATTTATCAGTAACATATGGATTTTTCATTTGTGTCCTCTGAAAGTTTAGTTTATCGACCAAAGCAGTAAGTCCCCATTTCAAAATCATGTACCAACTTATATGCATGACTTAATATTATACAAATATTATTATGTTCATAACTTGAACCACATATGCAATCGGATCTACCCTTCCGGACCTCCTGATATCCTCAAAGTTTTTGGTGTGGATCGTGTTGCCCAATCTTTAGTTTATTTTATGTTGTGTATGCCTTTTTCATCGTTTTTCGTTTTTAGCAATGGCTTTGCAAGTTTGTTATCTAAATATGAATTTAACTTTGATATATTTTGTCTCTGTCACTTTAAAGGACATAGGGGAACGACAATTTTAATTTAAAAATGGGTTATGCATGGGTTTGGTTTTTTAAAAATTATTTTGATCCCGTTAGATGAAAAAATATATTGTGATCAAGCAGATGAAAAAAAAATTATTCTGAATCCAGCTTATCTCATATACCTTTAAGTGTTGAAAAACTAACGAAAAAACCATAACCCCACCTTTAACTTAAATGGTTGCTCCCTAATTGGATTTTTTTATGTGATTTCAGTTTGGAACGTTCAGCTTTGGAGGGGAGGAGTATATTATACAGACTTCATCACAGAGAAACTATTCCTCCTTTCATGGAAGACTTGAAAATGTTCATCTTATAAAAGAACGCAAAAGAAATGTTCAATTTGATGACGTTTATAAAATTGGTAAATATGTTCATGGTACTCTGTTTCACTTTATTGTAAACACTGTCTGCGGCTTTAGAAGCTTGAAAACTAAAACTCTTTTGAATTAAAATGCCTTTTAAATTTTAGCATATCAAGCAATTAAAAATTAGGAATATAAACAAACTGTTGTGCACAAAAATTAAAGAACGACTGTATTATTTTTTCCTGTCTTTAACAGAATATCCTAAAAATGTTGTACTAACTGAATACCCTGCGTAGCGGTTAATTTTAAAGTGTGCACCACATTTTGGAGGATATTTTGAATAAACGGAAGAATATTACAGTTACTCCTTTGTATTTTAATTCTTATTATTTCCAGTTTTGAGGAGAAAATCATGAAAAAAAGTTAATGACGTGAAGGTCACATGATAAAATTATGACTATGAGCTGATAGACAAAAAATTTCAGCCAATCAGCTAGAGGACGAGTTGCATCGTAAATAATCATTTCAAATGTTATTAATTTTTTTTTATATTTATCATGTCTTGTACAACTATGAGTTAACTTGTGTTACAATCATCTGCCTGGTTGCTCTTTCTAGTATAAAAAAAAAATCTTACAACTTAAATTTATTATACACATTTTTAACTTATAGGAATAAAACCATTATTTCATGTATATAATTTATACTAATTGATTTATTTATAATATTCTGCTATTTCAAGCATTCGAAGATATTTTTCTGAAGTTAAGATAAAATGACACGCATTTCATGTCAGAACTATACATTAGTTTGTGCTAAAAGTGAGCTTAACTATTACCTTTAATTGCATACACTTTTGTAGTAGATTTCACGGAAGTTTTGTAATACGAAAAAAAGGTACTTACGATATGAGAAACGGGCAACATCTGCCTTTCTACTAGTATTTCGTTTTTTCAAAAGAGAATTTCAGCAAGGTCTCTACAGTGATCCCAGATCCCTTAATTTAATACAAAAAATATCTAAATAATATTTTACTTATTAAAATGAAATAGCTTTGCATATGAACTATTAACTTTCAAGCATGTACATTTGTACTTCTTTCTTGTATATGCTTTCAGAACGAGCACGAATTAGAGGTTTCATATCTTTACTGAGTTGTTCGTGTCTTTCGAAAGATCTCTTGGAATACTACTGTGGTTGTCTTGTCTGTTTAGTGGCTACTGAAACTGTTATAATTGTGCTTTTATCTTTTCTGTACCACAACATTGATTTACCATTTAAATTATAGGTGACAGTTTCAAAAATCAAACTAATTACCACAGACGAAAAAGAGCCACTGGAAGCCAACAAATAGAATTACTTATATTTTGTGATTATGCTATTTATAGTTAGTAAGTTTTACTAAGCTGATATTTCTGATTTTATTGATTTAATTTCGAAAAATTAAATTCGATAAAGACAATTTCAGTATCTAATTACACTTTGCATCTCTCATCTTATCATTTTTCATCCAATTATGTTGTGTCAAACCTTTTTTAGTGCCATAGTTATTCAAAGTTGGGGAGCATGGGTGTCAAATTGCTTTCGTTTTGGGATGTATAGTTATCAAAGGTACCAGGATTATAATTTAGTACGCCAGACGCGCGTTTCGTCTACATAAGACTCATCAGTGACGCTCATATCGAAATATTTTTTTACGCCAAACAAGTACAAAGTTAAAGAGCATTGAGGATTCAAAATTCCAAAAAGTTGTGCCAAATAAGGCTAAGGTAATCTATGCCTGGATGTATCATTGAAACACTGTTGTGATGTGATACATGTACGATGTTCAACATGTGCTATTGTAACTTTTTTTTCAGTTGGTATGCTAAGAGTGATAAATCCACAATACAGGAAAAGGAAACAGACGCCCTGACAACAATTCGTCAGTATTATGCTTTTGTTCTGAACGGGGTAGGCGTTGTATAAGGTCTGTTTTGTAAATTTACGTATGAATTATTGTAAAAGTAAACTTAATAATATTGGTTTAACTTTCATGCTTGTTATACAATGTTATATATATATATGATAATATAGATATTATAGATATATGGTAGCAACCCTCAACGTATTGGTTTACGCTTTTGATAATATTACTCAGAATTAATTAAAATCTGAAATGGAAAATTACATAAGTTGAGTAAATTCTATTTCAGTTATACACTTCTAGTAGTAATTTTGCTATATTTATTATTTTGTTTCAGATGGACGCCATGTATAAAAATATCCAAACTTCAGCTTACACAATATCTATTTTATTTGCTGGAATTATTATTTCTCAGGTATATTATATATTTTAAGATTTAGATACTGTCAACCAACTTTTTCTCGACCTGTTCACTTTAGCTGTTCTAGACTATCCATGCAACTTCTATTTGAATACAGCAATTCAATATATTATATTATATATAATCGGGTAAAATTAGAGTCACAGTATAGATCGGAAAGCTAGGGAAAAAACAAAGAATATAATCTACGAAAAATTACAGCATAATATATTTTAATGATACATAGTTTAATTTATTCCAATAATTCCATATTTAAACATTCGGTTAGTTTTGTTTGAACGTTTGATTCAATGAAAAATAAAATGAGTTACATGTGCTAAAATGTATATGTTAGAAACAAATGTTGTCATCGTGATTACTCTTGGAGTGTAGATACGCATGTCAGGTAATGCATGCAAAGCAGGAAATGCTTACCCTGTCGACTCACTCGGTCTAGCTAGCTCTTTAAGCTCATGTGGTATCGTCAGTTTTGGTTTGTTATCTTAATTTTGTCTCTTATTTGTGGATTTACTAGTAAAACAAAATCGGTTAACTACTTAGTTTTGCCTTCATATTCAATGTTAATAATACGGTAACCCATCAAACATTTCATGTTATTTGTAGACACCAGGTGACGCTCCATGGACAGAGAATATTAAAGATGCGTCATTTACCCCCAACAGAGTGGACTCGACTGTTGGTTTAGGGAATTTCCAAACATGGGTGAAGCTACAAACCGGATTACCAGATCACGATCATGCAATGCTGTTTACCCGGTAAATATAATAGGTCTTTATTTTATAAGGATATACTGCAATTTCATTTATTAGCGGAAGCTTTTTCTAAATTCCTAACACGTAACTAATAGCTCTAAACAATGGCTCAGCCTCTTGATAAAAAAAACATTGTCTTTTACCAAGCAAATATTAATTCGTAAATCAGCTGTATGTGCCAGTCAAATCGATAGACAAAATGTTATTACAAAATTTGCATCAGTTAAGGGAAGAAAGCTGAACTATTTGTTATAAATATTCTGAATTGTTATTATTTTTGTAAATATTTAAATGATAAAATTATCATTGTGACCCTATTCGATATTTTCAAGGCTATTATTCATTGATTTAAAACAAAAATCTAAGTGGTGTAAGTACAAATTCATTCAAAGAAAAAGACCGAAAAAATATAATTTTCTGCATAAAAAGGTCCCAAATTTTTTTTCGACTCGCTTCGCTCGGCGAGTTCAGGCATCCACATCCAATTTACCCTGGATAACCCCTGGGGACTCAGCCTCTTGATAAAAAAAAATATTGTCTTTTACCAAGCAAATATTAATTCGTAAATCAGCTGTATGTGCCAGTCAAAGATACAATCATGCATGTGGAATATATTAAAGGGACATTCACATTCATGAATCGATGACAAACTGACAAACGCTGACAAAAAAAAACGAAAATCGACCATAAGACAAAACAACACAACGTAAAAACAAGACTGAGCACTAAACTCTTGAAGGTAGTTTTCTCATTGGCAATCATATCATATTCAAGCTTTTCATACTACCATAGGTCAAAATACGAGATTTTCTTTAATTCACTGGTTAGTCTGAAATAATTGTGTTTAATATGTAAAATCAAACGGCATGTGTCTCCAAAGTTGTAGTGTATCAGCAATTTATACCATCCAACAATTTCCATTTTATTTAAAGATACGATCTGACAGCATCTGGGTTAACAGGAAATGCAGGTAAGACATTTACAATTGCACGTGCTAATATATATTAGGTGGTTTTAAATATTTAATTCCATGTGCATCTTTTTGAATGCATAATTTAAAGGGGCATTTGCTACGATATTTTACAACACAAAAATAGAATATTATTGTCTTTGTTTCATAAATTTATGAACGCGGAGTTGTAAAATACTATTTCGTTATAAGCAGTCAGTTTAATTCAATTTCGTCAAAGCAACCTCAAAAATAACTTTTCGATGGACCTATAATGATACATATATTCGTTAACAAAATCTGTATATGACTTTCTGATAACATTAAAATAAGGCCATGTCCTGACAGTGACTGTTATCAAGATGGTAAAACAAACAAAAGTTGACTGTGTATCCAGCACTGTTTTTTATAGAAATATTGGTTTGTATTGGGCATACTCTTTAAACTACAATGTGTCTATAATGAGTTGTGACTCATTGTATAGGTCTAGCTTTCACTAGTGCTGTGTGTACAGAAAACAGCCAATCCATAGTTGAGGAAAGATTTGATTTCGTTGTCATAACAACAGCAGCACACGAACTAGGACACTGGTAAGCCCTATATATAGTATTTTTGTTTATGTTAGACTAAAACTGTTTCATTCAATACATATGCTTACGATCATTAAGGTGACCATTCTAATAAAATTCTGCAATGCTTATAAACAAGATTTATCCGTTGAAAGTTCATATTTTCAGTTACATAGAGCGTAAACATATACACGCTGCACCTAACTGAAAATGTATAAATGCTTCATTTTTTACATAAATAAGGCCGTTAGTTTTCTCGTTTGAATTGTTTTACATTGTCTTATCGGGTCCTATTATAGCTGACTATGCGGTATGGGCTTTGCTCATTGTTTGAAGGCCGTACGGTGACCTATAGTTGTTAATGCATGGTTGTGTCATTTTGGTCTTTTGTGGATAGTTGTCTCATTGGCAATCATACCACATCTTCTTTTTTATATATTCAATGTATAAGCGTCAAGAAAATATTTTTTTAAGCAATGCTGTTTTTGCAGTTTGTTGCTTATTGTTGAAGGCCATACGATGACATATAGTCATTAATTTCTGTGTCATTTGATTTATTGCGACGAATTGTCTCATTGACGTCAATACTAAGCATACATGTACCACATCTTCTTTTTCAGTTTGAGCGCCAAACATGACGGTACTGGTAACCTGTGTAGTTCATCTGACGCATACATAATGGCACCATCTAGTATGCCACAACAAGGGGCCACTGCAGCACATCCTTGGATATTCTCTTCTTGTTCTACAAAATATTTTACCTCATACATCGATCAACTTGATTCGTAAGTTTTAACTAGTATAAGTTTCGAAAAAGAATGCAGAGACAGGCTAGAACATCGTTAATAAATATGTCAATAAGAAACTTACCGAAAGATACAACAAAGTACAAGGCATGCAATCTTAATTCATTTTGCTTTTTGAAAAATCAAAATTTGTGATAAAACAGATGATTTATTTCTTATTGTGAATTATCCATTTTTAGATGGTGACGTTTCCTTGCCATCATCTTAATGTGTTTATATTTCTCAACTTGTTCGATTCGCTCGTGCATATGACAACGTATTTGATTTTAACGAAAGAAATCTATCATGTATTACTGAAGAATTATTACACAAGAGTTTTCGAAATCACAAACTATTCAAAACAATTTTATCATAGGAACAAGGACTTCATTCGTAAAAAAACCAACATACAGACATCTTATAGGTTCGGGTATTTCACATCCAATCTGTTATTGTAATATTCTTTACAAAGCAAATAAATGTCCGCATTCACTGCAAAAGCTAACCAAACATTTAAAAACAGACTTAGATTATTCAGAAGGGATATTGTTACGATACTGTTGTCAGTCGTAACAGATGGTATATTTTGGTATTAATATCAATTCACTATAAGGGTCTTTAATTGTGTCACAAAACATTTACTATATGCTTTGTACGGGTTATAATTGTTTACTCCAAACAAGTGTTTCGTCTTTAAAAGACTCATGAGTCACGATCGTATTTTTTCGAAAAATTCAAAGTTAAGCAAATATTTTTTTTTTAAATTGACCATATTAAATTATTGAATAGATTAGAAAAAACAGTCACAAACAGACTTGGATCTACCATTAAGTATTCACTAACTTGCAAACTAATTATAGGTTTTAACGTCTAGGTCATTCGTCTCTAGTGGAGAGTTGTCTCATTGGCAATCATTCCACATCCTCGTATATTCGTATGAATGCCATTACCATTTGTTTTGGTTTTTTTTCGTTTTCTTACATCTGTGCATATAACCAATCATTTATAACGATTTATAGTGCATAACATTTATGAAACTCGATACAATTGTGTTTTCGACTGACGAAAAATATTGGAAAGTATATCTAGAAAAATTGTATGATTTTCAAAATAAATATGGCGCTTTTTATATCCATAGGGTTAATAACAATTGTATGAAGACATTAAGTCCAAGTTTTGACCCGACAGCTCAATCTCCTTACGACCAGTTTCTAGCAGGACAAGTATATAATGCAGATAGTCAATGTGTACAGCTGCACGGAGATGGATCATACTTGTGCAGGGTAAATACAAATACAATAATTATTTTCGGGGATACTTTATTTCGCGTTTAATCTATTCATGTCCACTTCGTGGCTATTTAATATTGAGATTTTCTAATTTACTTGATGTAGTTTAATAACAGTTTCTAAATTGCATGCGTCCGAAGCGCTTTTGCAGATTCACTGAACCAGGATCGCTCAAAACAGTATATTTTCAACTCTTTTTTGTATTATACATCATCAATAGCATAATGAATCATGTAATATGGTCGTCGGTCGAATCAGTGTTCTTAACACATTTGGCTATATTACGACGGTCATTTTTGGATGATGGATAAAACAGGAGTACATTGAAAGAACCAATGAACTTCGGCAGGAAAACTGGTGATCATTGTCAATTGAAGTTGAACATACTGTGACAAAGAGGGGTTTATGACATATAGGGGTTTAGTTCTCACAACCTCAGTGATGATAAGCTAATAACCACTGTAAATGAACTGCGAATTTTGTAATACTGTCTTCATAATATAAGGTAGACACTAAACTAATGTTTTATCAAATATGCTTCAACAAAACAATGTTCTAGCTCTTAAAAAATAGGAGTAACTGTACGACTACTTATTGTTTATAGTTTGAATGGCACATAACTTTCAATGTCACGTGTGAAGCTTATTTTGGCGTTTGTAGTATGTTTTCGATTCACGATCAGTATCGTCCGCGTTTCTTTAATAAGAACACATGCTTGGAGTCCATAAACTCTTCCATTGTTTGATTTTTAAAATAGTTAAAGTTTAGATCAAATTCAGAAAAGGGAAACAACGTTAGAAACAAATCCGATAACTATGTTGTCATATAGGTCAAAGACAGCGAAACATCTCTCATGATGACACTAATTCCTAATTTTAACGTAAATCTTACGTGTTATCAATTTCAGTCGTTCCATCACATTATTCTATTAGAGAAGTTACAATCACTTTAAATATATACCATAGGACATTGTATATGAGATAGACCTTTATTTGAAATCTTTGCTGCTGTTATAGAATAGTTAACTGTGAATTTATTTCCATATTTTTATAATTAAAGGAACAATACAATGGCGATTTTTCGACCATATGTAATATTCTTTGGTGTTACAAACAAGACATTTCCCAATGCCAGTCAGCGGTTGCAGGGACAGGAACTCAGTGCGGCAATCAAAAGGTGAGTGAATTAAACTCATTTGATCTTAGCTCAACCATGGTTTTCACATTATTAAGAGGCATACATGATATTATACAGTTCTTTTATTCGTGTGATACAGAACGATAAAGACAATTGTCATGACTTCATTTGCCGTATTGCTACTAGGTTTAATATTATTAAACTCAACTGTCATAGAACTGGTGTTTTGAAACTATTTTTTTTAAATACTTTAATAATTTTATTTTGTATACTAGTATTGCTATCGAAGGTAAACCTTCTGATATTTTCTAATAAACTTACTACACAAAATATTTGTTAAGGTTCATGATAACAAATGGACACATATGGCCGTATTTTCACCTCAAAAACCACTCTGTGTACAGACTTACCTGTGCTGTTTGGAAAGTTTTAATGCCTAGCATCCACTAAATATATAAAAGTTAAATGCATTTTGTATTTAAGAAAGATAAAATCTTTCTTGGTTTTTGATGGGCATTTTTTCCCTTTCTGCAGAAGGTACAAAAATAAACAAACACCTGAATTACTTTGATACTGTCCACTCACAGCTGACTCAGATACACTCTTTAACTCACCTATAGTTGTGAAGATACCTCTTGTCCATGTCAATTAAGGACAATCAAAACAATACAAACTGGTTTTTTACCTGAGGGTGCATCTCATAGTTGTACCACAACTTAGTTAATTTTCACACCTTTAGCATGAAGGAAAAAAATGCCCATCAAAATCCAAAAGAGATTTTATCTTTCTGAAACACAAAATACATTTAACTTTATTATATCTAGTGGATGCCAGGCATTAAAATTTTTCCAAGTTCACAGGTAAGTCTGTACTCAGAGTAATTTTTGGCATGTAAATACAGCCATGTTAGTCCGTTTGTTATGATGAACCTTAAGAGATTGGTGTTTTGCAATTTCATCTCTCAAAGTAATAAACTATCATTGACTATAGAGAAAAAAACAGTTCAGTGATATTCAAGAATGCGTTTATAATACAACTTGGTCAAGCAGTGTTTTATATTTCGTTAGATAACAAATTGGTTTTACCATTTTAGTGGTGTGTTTCTGGCGTGTGTACCCAGGATGTTAAAGCCCCCAAAGGGAACGGTAAGGTTAATTCCTCGAACATTAGAAGAGAAATAATGTAAGTACAGTCGTGGCTAAAGTTAGAAAAGGAACAAGTTGAAGAGATACCTGCAAAACGGTGGTAACGAATTTGTGTGGACTACACAGGGGTCTGGCGTACAAACTATAAGCCTGGATGTCTTTGATGAGAGCTAGCAATTAATTGCACGTGGAATAAAATGAAAATTTATAGTCACACTAATCCATACATGAATTAATCAGCGATGAAATTTATGAACGTATTGAATAAGTTGAACCTGGAAGCAAAAAGGGATGATCCAAATACCAAGTTATGAAAAAAAGTAAAATCACAAAAATACTGAACTCAGAGGAAAATCAATTCGGAAAGTCTATAATCACAAAATTAAGTAACAAAACGCATCAAAAACGAATGGACAAGAACTGTCATATTCCTGACTTGGTACAGGCATTTTCAAATGTAGAAAATGGTGGATTGATCCTGGTTTTATAGCTAGCTTAACCTCTCACTTGTATGACAATCGCATCAAATTCCATTATACTGTCATCGATGCGTAAACAAAAGAAACAGATGCAATACGTAAAAAGGTCAAAAAATATATATTTTACTTGAATATGTGGCAATAATGTATTACCTGTCCTAAGTTGTATTGTGTCGTTTTTAGAATACTTTTGTTATAATTTAGAGAATTTGGTTGCAGGGGAGGATAGTATCTCTTTCACAATTTTAGAGCGCGGGACGATTTAGAGCTTGGCATATTGTACTAACACCTTTCTACACTATTTTTCGCCTGGATGTATTATTAGTATTTTTTGATAGGATACTGTCTCCTTGGGGAAATAATCTACATCTCTTTGTCTTCATCGACATTAATAACAATTGCACCTATCAAATACGTTCCAAAGACTACTTTAAATATTACATATATATATGAATGTAAGTACCTGCGTAATTTATTGTTTTTTATAACCATTTTATCTGTCTAATTATTCACTGGTGAATATACATTACCTACCGTGATCATTCATTATATATATTGTTATGACGAATGAAGTATCATGGTATTCATGTTTTAGTTAACCAAGATTTGTAGTTCTAGCCTCCGTTATTTGACGATTGGCTTTACAAAGAAACACTTGATTTTCAAAACGTCTGAACGATTGAGAATATTACAATTCGAGAAACAAAACAGAACGGCAGGCAGCAGTTCAGTGCATTCTATAAATTGGCACGTTTTATTTGTAGTATCATTTCGACTTATTAGTTTGAATGATTCTCTTGTATCTTTCGCCTCTCTTTTGTTATGTTAAATGCAATGGCAATGGTGTTATAGTCGATCTAATTATGAAAAAAAAGGATTCGTTGATTTCAACTACTTGATTTTAAAAAAACAAAGACACTTACACTGTCTGTTTTGCTTTAAGTATAACACCTAGGTCCTTTACTGATTAATTGCTATTTTTCCCCCGGGAAAAAGGACAAAAATCTAAAAAAACAAAAAATACCTATTATGAATGATTACTCAACATATTTTTTATGTCTAACAAAAAAATCCAAAACTTATTAAAAACTTGCCGCTAATTTTCACATAGTTTGAAAATATATTTCATAAAAGTACACATTCTAGCTCAGTCTTTTTTTTTTTGGAATTGCGTTCCGGAAATTTTTTACTCAAACAGTTAGGGACGACATCAAAAGATCGATGTAGGATAAAAAAAAAAATTAAATCGAATAGTTTGGGGTGGGGGGTCAACGTTGCTGCAAGTTTTGTTAATCTAAAATCGATTTTACATATATCCATATAGGTAAATCAATTTTTCCCAAATTAAGTTAAGAAGGGGGTAGGGGGGTCAGCGAAAAAACTATGTGAATTAAGTTTTTTTTATCCTACATTGAACTAATGATGTCGTCCCTTAGTACGTTATATATTTTGAATTAGTCTGTGATTTGTCAAAACTACAACTTAGTCCAGTTTTGTTCATTGCTCATCTGAGCGGATCAGTACTGTGTCAATACATAACATTACACAATACGATTAAAATTACTTTAAAACTTTTGTTTATAAGATATTGAATTATTAGTACTTAAACACCGAGGTTTTGCAACCCCCGGAAATAGATTGCCTTCACAGTATCTTGTATAACCTTTTTTGAATTTTTGGTTTATAATCAACAACTTTATATTTGATTTGCGCGTAACTGATGAGTGTCAAGTAGACAAAACGCACATCTGCATGACCATGGCGTGCCAAATTAGTAGCCTTGTATCTTTGATGTGTTCTAAATCCCAACAAACGAAGATAAACATGGATCCGAAAGTGAAATTACTATATAGTACTAGTTCATTCCCTAAATATCAATTTCAATATCTGTTATGTTGATTGTTGTTGTTTAAATTGATAAGTAAAAACTATTCTTTATGTTATAATTTTTTTTTGTCTAGAATAAATATCAATTTAGCCGGAAAGCTTTAAAAATAAACCACATTTTACCTAGTACAAGACCATAGTATTTTTGTAATAAAATTAACTCTTTTACAGAAAACTGTTTGTATGGTGACAGGAAAGGTATCATATTTAGTAACCTTGGTTGGACATGCGCGGATGCGTATGCTAACAATCCAGGCCTATGTACTTCTCAACCTGTTGTGTCTCAATTTTGTTGTGGTTCATGTTTCCCTGAAACAACGACATTGCCTATTTCAACACAACATTACGTCACTAGTACAGAACATTTTACAACAGAGGGCTCGGATACAACTACGCCGTTAAAAACAACTCCTACGGAACCAGAAACCACTTCCGAAACTATAACAACAATGGAAAAATCTACTGAATCAAAAACTACAACTCCCGCAATTCATACAACAATGGTAGATACTACAACACCTCAAGTAATAACGACCAACCCTTCAACAACTTCAAGTGTTGCAACAACACCTAAATCATCATCGACGGAACAGGTAGAAACTACATCAGCTACCACTACAAAACCGAAAAGTTCAACTAAAGGTGTGACTACAACAACGGAATTAACAACGAGACTTGAAGAAACGTCAAAATCAACAACAGAACATGTTACAACTACCACAACTGTTCTAACCTCAACGGCCCAAAAAGTTGGTACAACCAAAACTATAACAGAATCAACACCCACACAGAAAGTAACATTAGTGTCGACAGTCACAACTCAGCAGTCAGAGACATCTTCTGTCAATGTAACTGATGTTATAGATAATATTTACGGTATTATAGGTAGGTTAACACTGTAAACATCAATTCAATTGATAATTAAAAAGACATTTTAAACTTTAATTATCAGAATTCTGATACTAGCTGTTTTACTTGATTTTATATTTGTAAGAAGAGGAACACCGCTGAGGTCGTTTTTGGTTTTCTGTATTGAGTGGCTACTTATCTTTCCCGTCAAAGCAAAGCGTAGAACCTCTCATGCTCTCTTTCGCTCTCTTGTCGATTACTTGTTCGCTTCTCTAATACAAAGCTCTGTATCCTTGTCGGGTTTGTATCCTTGTTCGGGTTTGGCTTTACGGTTGGTAACGTTATTTTAAGGTTTAAATTACAAATATTGTTGTATCCAGCATCACGGAAAAATCAGAGCAATGTGAATCTTATGCAGTAATATTTAAACAGTAAATTGTATTCTTACAACTTTTACTACTTATCTCCCTTTTTATATTATACAGACAACTAAATTAAATTTAATGAATAAACAAATTACAATAAATACGCTTTTTATTCATATTGTAGACCCAGTTGTGATAGGAGTAGGAATTCCTGTGTTTGCTTTAACAATCCTTGGCATTGTTATAGTTTGTCTAACAGTGTACTATAGAAGACGTGGAAAACCATCGAAATACCACAGTCGGAGTAAAAAGGAGTTTAAGAAGTCTTCAGAGGTATGACTTAGATTCATCATTAACAGATGCACGACTTTTGTCACATTTGAAATGATTAACTCGTTGGTATTCTTCGAACAACATCCTATGTTTTATGTTTTTGTTTTGCATTGAACATTGTGATGTCAAAGATTATCCGATACCAACATCTTGTTAAGGTGGTACCCAACACTTTCACTAAAATTATTTTGGCTCGTTTAATTTTTCATAAAATTTTGTCACAGTATTTACTTTGACACTTTAACAAAAATATAAAAAAATTTAAAAATTTGAACCAACCGTTTTGTCAGAAAAATTACACTGGTTATATAGCAATTTGACAAACACCAAGTTTGATCATTGAGAAGCTTAATATTCCGTTTACAACACAACATAATTAAAAAGTTTCGCTGACTTTACATAGTTATCTCCCTGTAGTTTTAGGTACCACCTTAACAACCAAAAACCGTTGATTTAACTATATGTTGCTTAAAAACTCTTTCAGAATAAGGTCTTAAATGCTCTTCAACTTCGAACTTGATTCAACTTTTTTACTTATTTGAAAACCGATAAACTTTTTTCTTTGCTTTCTCCTTAAAAACGTTGACCTAGTCATTGAATAAAAGAAGCTAAAGTTTATACAAACGTACAAACATTCGTACATGCATTCATATGAAATTCAGACAACCGAACGTGTCATGTTCATCGTTTTGTTTCAACGAGAAACAAGTTTGACAGAACTTGTCACTGCAAGCATATCGAAGAAACCCGGCAAACAAATCTGGATACAAACAAAAACAATGACGTCATTGTAATCACTTTTGATATTACTTTACACTAACCTGATGAATGTCTTTTGTTTCAGCCCGATTATTTTGCATACGACAACCTCTCAACTCCGGTAATGGTAAATGGTACAACATCAGGAAGATGGCCGCGGAGGGTTTTGTACGGAGAACACTATTCACCACATGATATATACGATAACCAGTCGACAATCTCAAAAGGAGTAATAAGACCTGTCTGGAATGCACAGTATCATTATCAAGATCCTAATTCAAAAATGGACGCTTATAATTATGTAGACCTATATTAAATGTTTAAAACGAATTGCATTTTATTATTTGTACAAATTCATTCAAATACACATATTATGAAACACTACAGACTGTTTACAAATATAGACATACAATTGAGAATTGAAATGGGGAATGTGGCAAAGAGACAATAATCCGGCCGATGGGCAGAATACAGCAGAAGTCCACCAATGGGTCTTCAACGCAGCGCGAAAATCCCACACACAGAGGCGGGCTTCAACTGGCACCTAAACGAGTTGTCTGCCAGTTAAAATAAAATTAACATCACTCTAAACTCCAAAACATATAAATGAACTAAATATAAAAAAAACCATACAAGACTAACAAAAGCTAGAGGCTCCATGACTTGGAACAGGCGCAAAAAAATGTACTACTGCGTATACATTTTAGCGCATAACATATCATCGTATGATATTCATTGTCAACAGAAAGCTAGTAAAAATGTACCGAGCGCATGGGTGAGAAGAAAAAAAAGACATACAATTTAAAGTTCAAATATAGGACGATTTTGTATAATTGCCAAAACAACAACTATCTACCAAAGACCAAATGACGTAGAAGTAAGCAATTATCTATATAATTTCTTATGGTGTTCTTTCATGTTAAAAGATTGGCATTCTGCACATTCTTTAACAAGATTTAGAAAAAAACAGAATCTTTCTTTTTTTATTGTCATTTGCCTCGATCGTGTTCAGAGGTAAATATATCATGCAGATTCTAGACAAGAATATTGTATCAATTATAAATCTCAGTAATGCAAAGTGAAATTTATGTAGCACTCGTATAATGCAGTTGTTCATGTACATAGAATTGAGAATAGAAATGGGGAATGTGTCAAAGAGACAACAACCCGACCAAATAAAAAACAACAGCAGAGGGTCACCAACAGGTCTTCAATGTAGCGAGAAATTCCCGCACCCGGAGGCGTCCTTCAGCTGGCCCCAAAACAAATATATACTAGTCCAGTGATAATGAACGCCATATTTATTTCCAAATTGTACACAAGAAACTAAAATTAAAATAATACAAGACTAATAAAGGCCAGAGGCTCCTGACTTGGGACATTGAAAAAGATGCATTGAAAAAGATGCTGCTCATTTCGATGAAGTTGGTCTCGTTCCGGTTTTGTACGATTTCAACTATTTCAGGGTTGTACAACATGTATATACCTTAGCACAAACGGATGCTATATGAATATAAATCAATATACTGCCTTCTTTGTATGAAATAAAGTCATTATAGGAGTTTGACATAAAAAAAAAAAAGGAATGACGAAATGTCTTTCGTTTAAAATGTTCTTAGTTTGTATACCACATGGCCCCCATTTTTAAATGTGAAAGCTCGCTAAATAATGTTTTAAACTAATTTTGTCATGTAAACGTTTTCCTTGTCATATAAAACAAATATCTTCTGTCAGTAATTTCATTTTGAGAATTATTGTTAACGTTATTTGTCCTTTTAACAAATGAATATAACTAGCTTTTCCAGGAAGCAAAGGTGTTAAGTGTCAAGTTAATTTTTTAAAACCTAACTGACAGTCAGTAAGAAAACCACACCTATAAATAAACAGAGAACCCATAAATAACAGTCTAATAATAGTGTTGTTCAGTGGTTGTCGTTTGTTGATGTGGTTCAGAAGTAATTCTCGTTTTAAAAGATTAGACCGTTGGTTTTCCTGTTTAAAGGATTTTACACTAGTCATTGTGGTGCTCTTTATAGCTTGCTTTTCGATGTGAGCCAAGGTTTCTTGTTGAAGGCGGTACTTTTACCTACAATGATTTATTTTTTACAAATTATGACTTCGATAGAGAGTGGTCTCATAGGCATTCATGCCACATCTTCTTATATCTATGCTATTTATTTTCATCGTTGAAATCCTTCATTCTTTAATTAACAGTTGTATTTAGCAGTAACTTATTACTATTGAAAATCCTACATGTAGTGTTTACTTTCACAAGATTTCGAACAGAGTATATATCATTGTACGATCTAGATTCATTTCAAAAGAAAACACGAACTGACAGGACCTAACTTCTACTAGATCATTTGTTTTCATTTCCGGGTTTTGTCCTTGACCTTCGTTGGGTTTGTCACTACCTATAGTGTCATCCTACCCGGACACATTATTTTGATTCAAGGCAACATTTCTTCGCTCTTGTAATCCTAATACCGCTTGTTTTTTTAGGGGTTCGTGTTGCTCAGTCTTTAGTTTTTTATGTTGTGATTTGTTTATTTGTTTACTATTGTTTGTCTGTTGGTCTTTTTTTCGTTTTTAACATGGGTTTGTCTGGTTTTTTCTTGGTTTTTTATTTGGCATATGACTTTCAATGTACCTCTTTGGCCGCTTTTTTTTTTTATAGTGAGACAGGATTTGTTTCGAAAGACAAAAAGACCTTTAACTTGATGAAATATTCCTTTTTATTGATATTTTTACAAACAGAATCTTAATTGCGCTTTTTATTTTAATTTCCAACCAAAAGTCAATCATCAAAAACCAGGAATGGCAATTGCATGATGATGAGATGTTGAATTTAGGGCAGCCATTCTCTATATAAAGTGGTATATTTGAGATACACAACTACCAACAAATATGTGTGTTCTTAATTTGAAACCTAACGTAATGATTGTTTTTTGGGGTTTTTTTTCGTGCTTTTGATAGATTTGCGTTGAGTTTAGTTCTTTGGTCGACTGTTTTGAATTTGTTTTAAGCATGTTTTTTTCTCAAAGCTAAATAGATGTGAATATACCCTTTATCTTGAGATCCTTTTCTTTACATTTAAAGATTTCCAATTAAATATTCATTCTTTTTTTCAAATTAAAGATACCTTTTTGAAGAAGCGTGATTTCCAAATTTTGCTATTAGTAGGTTAGTTATATTTGTCAAGGCAAAGCCAACACGCTTTCTGTTCGTTACCAATACATTTATTACCAGGTTCGTTGCAATGGATGGAGAATGTGGTTCCTGCATCCTTCCTCTGCCCTAAAAGGGGCAGTTTACGAGTCCCTCTAATCTTAATGTAGTGATTCCACTCAGGTCTGTCTCAAGTTACGTCTCTCGTTTCCTTCAAGCTACCCATTTCAATGACTCAATAAATTTACTGCTATGTTTGTTGGGTGGAGAGCGGCTACCCGTATCCTTCCCCAGCGCTAAAAGATCGCTGATTCAGACTGTGGCGTGACGGGCGTGCAAACAACCTTAAATTTACAAAGCATGGGTTGTCTTCCGCTTAATTTAGATAGTTTTACTTCAAAATAGTTAAGTTTGCGCCCCCCCCCCCTCAAATCCTGGATCCGTCCCTAGACGCGATATCAGCGACCCTTAAATCCCAATCCTGTGCCTCCACTTTTCTCTGTGTATTTAGTTAGTCTGTAGGTGTCCCTCATTAATATGACTGAAGATTGACCATTGTAATAAATCGTATTTTATCTGTTGACACACCTTTTCATTTATCGTTTTTTTTTTTTTTTGTAACGTAAAGTTATGAAAAATAAAGCACGAAAAGTTATACATGTATACCAAACATGCATCGTTGGATGGAGGACGATTACCCATATCCCTCCCCACCCGTTTCTCCCAATGAAGTGCCTCCACTTATTTCTGTGTTAAGTTACGTATCTAGGTGTCCCTCATCAATATGACTCAAAATTGACCACTGTAATAAATCGTATTTTATCTCTTCTCACACCTTTTTATTTATCGTGTTGTGTAATGTTAAGCGATGAAATAAAGTCGAACGAATAGATACCAAACATTCATCGTTGGATGGGAGGCAAATACTCGTATCCCTCCCCATTCCCAGTAGTGGCGTTACCCGCGACCCTTAAATTCCAATGTAGTATCTCCACTAATTTCCGTGTCTTGTTACGTCTGTAGGTGTCCCTCATCAATATGACTCAAGATTGACCAGTGTAATAAATCGTATTTTATTTCTTGTCACACCTTTTTTATTTATCGTTTTGTGTAAACGTAAAGTGACGAAATAAAGAACAACTTAATATAACATGACATAAAATTCTGTATTCTAAACAATTACGCTTTTGACATACATACATCCATTGATGCATTGCCATCTTATGGTTGTCATATGTTAGAGTGACAGGGAGGACTATTAAGATATATTTTTTTCGTCAGTTGGAATTTTGTTTGTTTTGAAAAAGAGGCTTTAGAATTGCGGACACAGGTACGAATTTTAAAATTGTATTTAGTTGTGTGTTGAAATAGTGTTTGTTTTGATATTGGCATCGGAATCACGGAAAAGGGTACGATTTTTTTTTATTCAATTGTGTTGGGATTTTGTTTGTTTTGAAAAAGACGCATCGGCATTGCAAAAACAGGTACGAATTTAGATATCTTATTTAATTGTGTTAAAATTGTGTTTTTTCAAAGGTCATTCCTTAATTATTGTAGAATAATATACGCCAAATAAGACGAATTCCAATATTTTATTTTGTTTATATTTGTTACTGTATGCATAACATTACATATATTTAGTACTGCAACCAATTGTATATCACATGCAAATGTACACCTTTTTTTTTTAATTTTGTGTGTGATACGAGTGCGCTTAATTAGTGCAGTCACCACTATGCAGAAATCTAATTACATGCTTCTGAACATTTTTATTCGGTTGCAATGTAAGCTTTTTAATACAGTATATTTTGTTGATGAACAGTTTCCAATGATAAAAAAAGGCCTAGGAAAATCTCAAAAATTTAAGAGTGAAACAAATAATAAAAAGTTTGAGAATATTTATGAAATTATCAGACCACTAGTGCATTAAGGTCAACACTGCAACAAAAGTATCGGTCAATGCATATCACGTTAAAAAAGAGTATGTCTTCAGATATTTGGAAACTGGCGAACGAAGCTAACTTGTACAACTTCTTTGCATGCGATGATATTCTTAATATAAGTATACTTTTATTTGAGTGTATGTTTAACTTTTATTGTATTCTTAATAAAGCACTTTCTTATACTCATCTCACCAATGAATTAGCCAGTAAAATTTTATCTTGTGGTTTGCAAATGTTTGTCAAAATCTCAGGAGCTCTTAGTATTAGAAACAAGTTTCTACATTTGTCAGTAGACCAAACCTTTTCTCGATTGTTAGTGGTGGGACCAGGATTTCAAAAAGGGTTCAGCAAGGACCCACAAAAATATAAAATTGAGAATTGAAATGGGGAATGTATCAAAGAGACAACAACCCGACCATAGAGCAGACAACAGCAGAAGGTCACCCAAATAGTATACCCAAATGTCAAAAGTCACTCTGGAAATTCAGTCAGAAAGGGGAACGCCCCACTTCAGCATCATTTTGGACCATCCGTAGTGGTCAAAGACTAAGGAGTAAGAAAAGATTCAAAATATGTTGTTTTATAGATATAATGAGATGTGGTATGAGTGCCAATGGTCTGGGTTTTTTTTCTTTTTTTTCTTCTTTTTTTTCCTTTTTACTGAAATGGCAATAATACCAAAACTGAGACGATGTAATGAAGGCTGGCACGTAGATGACATTTATGACATTTGTCCATAAATGGTTGATAGATATGTTACAACTATTCTTGTCTCGTTTTTCACTTATCCGACACAAAACATCATAAATTTGTTTGGCTCGGACATTATTTTTACCACTTGTCAAATTAATACGTCATACCGGGGGACATCACATCCATGTTTTTATTTTATTTCTTAATTTTTCCTAAAAATGGAAACCACTCCCATTGTTAATGATTTCCTTAATTCGTTCTTATCCTTTTCTCGTTTCGTTTCTTTCTAATTTCATTAGACTTCATATATGTGGTACTCCTTTAACTATATTTTATTTTGCATGCATGTTTCTCTCTTCGAGTATCTTACGATTTGCTGTTATTACATTGTACATACAATGTAGCATGTTTACAAATGACATGTGGGTTCAATTTCTTAAGTCAAAGTTGACAGTTATTTTTTAATGCTGTCATTTCAAAATTGACAGTTACAAGTTCGGAGCTTACATTTCTAGCATCCAAGTTAGAAACTTAGAAACGAGAAATTAAGAACAAAAATGTCCCTAATAGTATATTGATCACAAATGTAAATTAGGATAGCGCCAACAGCTACAATTAAAATTGCCAATACATACCATTAGAGAGAACAACAGCATCAGCTAATGGAGACTAAATGTTGGACCTTTGCACGTTTTATCTATGTTAAATTTGTTTTATTTTTCATCCTATCCACACCCTATTGCCTGTTACTGGCAGGACAGCACAAGTCAAAATCTGCTATACAAGATTGCTAAAACATTTTTTAATAGCAACCAGGAATACTGGTTCTGTTGTGTCTGACGTACCAGGCGTGTTCTTTGTTTCAGAAATTATCTAACTCTATAGATTATCAAATGAAATGTGTGTAGAAAAAAGAAAGAAGAATTGCTTTATATGTTTAAAATCGATCTATAAAGAAATTTGCTATAAAATGTTACTCATTATCATTTGATATAAACTGCTTTTAGAAGACATATAGTTTAATGAAAATGACAAAAAAAGTTTATAGCAAACGGACAAAGAGTTAGTTCTGTTTGGACTTATAGAGAAATCTTTGACATAGTAAATGTCTTGTACTGATAAATGTTCTATAACTAATTTATTATTGTCTCCATGGTATCCTTTCCCTCTTTCCTCTTTTTGATTACACATTACGACTTTTTGCAACTTTTTAACTAAAAAAAGATATCTTGAGCAAACAGGTTTATATAAGTAGATTTAACAATTCTTCCTAAGAATTTACATCATTAACAATTAACAAAACACACACCAAAAGGCATGTTGTGGTCATGCTGTACATAGTCGTTGTGTTCCATCAAATAAAGGAGGTCTAAAAGTCACGTGTAATTGTAATGTCACTCCATGCCATCGTGCCTTAGGACAGTAAATGTTGTAGTGTTTTAACCTTGTAAGAGACAAAAACTACAGATAATTAATATTTTAAACATGCATTATTAACGAAAAGATATGTTACATAAGTAATTATATTAACTTTTACAACTTTATAATTTTCATTAATAAAACTTACTAAAAAAATCTCTGTATCTCCGACCTCGGTAATCTGTAATATTATGTTATTTGACTAGTATGTGTTGTTTAATTATTTGTATTAATTATTTTACAGCATTCTAGTGGTTGAATTATTTAAATCAGGAAATACCACAGGCATTCAAAACTTAGTACATGTATATTTTGACCTACTATGTGTTTTTTTTAAACTATATCCAAATTTAGTCAGAATGAGATTAATTGCTACCTCTTGGTGTCATTCGTTTTTTCTACATCTTTTTGTCGTTGTCTTGCTGCTGTCTCATTTATTTTATTCGCTTAATCTTTGTGCGCGCGACACAAATCAATGTACTGTTCTTTGATGAGGTCGTAATGTGTGCATTTATAAGGGATCTGAAAATACATATTTTTTAAATCAAATTACCAAAAATTTAAAAACAAACTAATTTTCTTTTGAGTCAACTGATATTAATTTTATTTGAACAGGTTCAGATAACAGAATTTATCCCGAAGAAAGTAAATTCACTAATATCAATAGACCAAGGTTGTCTCACTAAGACGCCATTATAATATTTTCTTCTTCGATACAGAGTTTATCCATCCGTGACACCCAAATCAATACATACATATTTTAGAACTTTGTGTCCTCAATGCTGTTCAAATTTTTACTTGTTTGGCTTTATAAGAGATGTCTGTTCAAGTCAGGAGCCTGTAGTTTTGTAGTTGTCGTTGTTTCATGTCTGTCATATTGGTTTGTTATTTTTTAATTTGTTTTGACAAATTGTTAAAAATAAAGCTGTTAATTTTTCATATTTTCCCTGCCTTTTATAGGTGACTATAAGATATGTTTTCTTTATTGTTGAAGGGCGTACGATTTCCTATAATTGCTTACATCCACTTCATGTGAACTTTTGTTGATAGTTGTCTATTAATTTTGCAATCATACCAAATCTTCTTATTTTTATATTAATCAGAAATTAATTTAGAAAATCCTCGATAAATATACTTGCGTCCAAATACTTTCAATGGTCTGTAATTTAAAGACACCATAAATGATCAACTTCCGAAGCAAGGTTGTCGGCTCTCCGAACTTTCACGAAGTTCTGCGTTTGATTGCCGAGTTTATGAGCTTCGGTCCTTGCTTGGAAGTTGGGTCTGTAAATTAAAGACACCATAAATGATGTCCGAGAAACCATACTAGATCATTAGTTCGAAATTATTCAATATTGATTAAGAGAAACTTGAAAGGACTGTGTTCGACATTTATTGTACATAGAAAGAAGAAAACTGTTAACTAAGTCAGACGAAAAACTGAAAGGAATTTTCGATAAATATACGAAGTTGGAGTATTTCCGCACAAAGGTGACTTTCATTTCGTTTGCTTACATAGTTTCTTTTACAAAATAAAAATTCTCCAGAATTTGCGCAATAGGTTTCTATGTATTTCAAAACTAATGGCGCAATAAGGTGTGATCCCAAAGGACGCACGGACGCAAAAGACTATGACAAAATTAAACCAGTGCGCTTTATTGTTTGTATGTGTTGACATTATAAACTGTATATGTTTAACAAACAACAATATGCCTCGAGGTATATTTTCATTGTACAGGTCATACACTTATGTTTTTGAAAAAAATTCAAGCATTCATTGTATATGTATACTATATTTTTAGTGATTGACGGTCGGCGATGTACTAAAATAATGTCAATACCCCCCCCCCCCCCCCCCCCCCAAAAAAAAAAAACAACATTAATTTATAACGTCGCACAGAAATTCGGGGGTTTGGTCCAAACCGATTTAGATTTGGTATTGACCGACACAAGTTAACATATTGGTCCAGTCCGTCAAGTTTAGATTGACAAGTGACCTATCCAGATCCTCATGTGTAATTTATCATACTCATAAATATATGTATGCCAATACAGCGTGTGACTAAAATATGATCTTTACCCATATATTTGTTTTTCAGAACTAATTGCAATAAAATGAATGGAAAATCTGAAATACGTCAACGTGACATAAACCATGGTGCCGGAAACGGAAAGATTCCAAACGGACATAAAGATAAAGATGAAGACAACAAAAAAGACAACGAATCAAATAAAACACCGAGTAAAATAGATCAGATACAAGATACATGTACCACGTGTTGTATACCATGTCTTACGAGTCACAACCCCCTTCCGGAGTATCCATCACGAATACAGCGGCTCGGGCATGCCTTCATGTTGCCTCTTCACGGAAATATTGCCACCTATCTCCAGTTTACTGTCGTCTGCGTCCAGTTGTGGATTATTATCTATTCGTTAACTCACGGACAAGCACTTCCGGGAGGAAATTTGTTTTCTTTACTGATACTGTTTATTGGTTGTGCTATTGGAGGCTATCTGATTTCTCTTATTCGATTACCTCCCTTATTAGGTGAGATAATTGTAAAGATAATTTTTCATATATATAATATTATTTATATTCATTTATTTCATTTAAATTATTTCACATTGATAAAATTTTGTATTTGATATACTTATAAAAATGGAATATTGTGTATAAATTAAAGAAAATGATAAATGTCAGAGAAACAAACATGGTAACCTGCTATTGGTACATAGACATAAAAAGGTACTTTTAAAAATGAAACTAGACGAAATATGATGTATAGAGTATCTAAAGAAATATTTGCCCGAACCAGTTAAAAGAGTAATGGTTGTTGCGCTTTACACTTCAGCACAGACGAAAATCATGTCAACACCAAATAAAATGTATCAAAAAAGTATATATGCAAATTGTTTGTGGAAGAAAACACTATATCCTTCATTCATCGTATATACTTGTTACTTCGCATCACGGTGCGGAGCTATTAGTTTCAGTCGAAATACACGCCATCTTGAATAAATTACGTATAGATTCTGATTGGTTGCATTATAATGAGGCTGAGATACAACAACAGCTATTGGCTTACATGAGATTCATAGATTATCGTTGATCATCTCAACGAGATTGATATTCTCGCTTGAGCCGAGACGGCGAAAGCGAGAAAGGCAATCGAGTTGAGATGATCAATGATAATCTGTTTATCGCTATTTCACCTATGACGACGATGTCAATTTCATGCCAATTTCGTTAGTAACGCCACGTGCCTGCTTAGTTTCTAGCGATAATTTTCCATCTCAAGCGAGTAGCATGATATGAAAATTGTCACAAAAACAGATCAAAGGAAAAATGCACAAAATAGCGATAAAATAGTTACAGACTTTTCTCGTCCAGGATAAGACATCAAATGCCGGAAAATTAACTATGTGTATATCAGTTTCCATCAACTGTCTTTAATTCATGATCGTTTTATTATGCATACATTTCACAGATGAATTCAATATTGAAATATCAATTATTAATACGTGTTTAATTGCTTTGTTACTTTGCCATTTGCACTATTTGCTTTGCTAAACAATGTACCTATACAATGTTTACAAACATAATTTATCTGTATTTTATAACTTCTGACAATAAAGGCACACCTAAAGAGTCGTGTCTAAATTTCTAAATTTCTAATTGTTTTAATTTTCAACAAGATTTTTTTTTAAAAGCATGGGTGTATAACGCACACTCTTAAAGTACATCCATTTTATATCAATCAATATCTAAATATACCACATTTCCAATACTAATTTAACAACTACATGCACACATATAACCTTGAATTAGTGTAGAGCGAAGCAGTCCATAGCTTTTTAGAAAGCTAAAACTTGTAGTACTTATAGTGATGCTGATAATGAGTTTATTGTATTGTATATTTAGGGATGTTGATTGTTGGAGTATTACTTAGAAATATACCTGGTGTCAACACAGTTGGTGAAAGTATTGACTCTAAATGGTCAGGTGCACTCAGGCAAGTTTTAATAAATAAAAAGGGTATTGGCGGTATGAATTGACATTTATTTTTATTGATACATGAACCATTATTTGTACGTGTTCATATAAACATGCTTCTTTAAAATTCGTGTACTAGTAACATTTTATTTTGAAGGACAATTATATGCTTACACCCTCTATTATACCGTTATTTTTAGAGTTTAGTGCTTAATTTTCTAATTTTTATTGTATGTGTTATTGTGTGTATAAAAATAAAATTGAGAATGGAAATTGGGAATGTGTCAAAGAGACAACAACCCGACCATAGAATAGACAACAGCAGAAGGTCACCAACAGGTCTTCAAAGCAGCAAGAAATTCTTGTATGCATATTTGTCCTGGTGTACGCCAACAGTATACTTAATTCCATAAGTCGTAACTCATTTTTAATGTTTTACTTGTATCTTTGTAGGAAGATAGCCTTAACTGTCATACTAACCAGGGCAGGACTTGGTTTGGATATTGTAAAGTTACGGAAGTTATCCTGGGCTGTTCTACGATTGGCCTTGTTACCATGCACTTGTGAGATCATAACGGTGGGAATAGCATCACACTTTATCCTCGGATTTCCATGGATATGGAGCCTTATGTTAGGGTAAGCAATCAGTGATAGTTTTGATTCGGATCACATTTGAAATCGAAGCGACCCCTCTTATTTGCACATTATCATATTTCAAATACTTGATCCATTAATGTTTCGTTGTAGGAGGGTTTGGATGGGGTTAAAAATGAACATTAGAGAATAACGGGCAAAAAAATGAAGATTAGAGAAATGCGTGGTCTAATTTAGAGAAAAAAGGGGTTAATTTTTTGAAGATTAGAGAAAAAGGGGTGAAAATTAAATGTTTACAGAATAACAGACCCCCCCCCCCCCCCATTCCAGCCGTCTTGTAGCAGTGCTATGTTGATAAGTTATGTCTTGAAATTTCTTACTATTCTATGTACACGACAATAATGCTGGCATAATATCTGTTACTTGTATCTTGTTTTTGTTTTTAATTTAAAAATAACAGATTATATAATTTTAGTTTTCAACGAATTGCTTTTTATTATTCAAGATGCATTTTGGGAGCTTTGTCACCGGCTGTAACAGTACCCTCCCTCGTAAATTTACAAGATCGTCAGTACGGAGTTGAAAAGGGAATTCCAACAATGTTATTGGCTGCTGGAGGACTTGACAATGTCCTGTGTGTCACGGGGTTTTCTGTCTTCATGGGAATCATATTTTCTGAAGGTATGGACTACAACTGTCAAAGTAATAATTTCATGATTATTAAAGCTGAGTTCACACGTAATTCGAATTCGATTCGCATTAACAAATTCTAATTAGTTTAATTCGCATTCGAAACGTTTTACGTCCTAACGTCAGTTCTAATTCGAATTTCAATGCACTTTAATGTCCAAACGACGTTAACTTTTAATTCGTATTAACAAATGCGTATTTCTAATGCGAATTGGATAATTCGAATTAAAAAAGAATAGTGTGTGAACGCGATTAGCGAATTCGATTCGCATTCGATTCGAATTAAATGTATGTGTGAACGAGGCATGGAATGTATATACTCAATGATGTTGTTTTGGTTTTTTTCCTAAATAGTTAACTAAAACATATTTAAGATCATTAAATGGCATTCATATGTAATAGTAAACACGTTTCGTATAGGTCTGGCAAAGGTTATATGTAAAGCAAAAAAAAGTTTGCAAAACCAAATATATTAACAGTCCATTTCGATTATTGTCTAGCGAATGCTGAACTGTGGTAAATTTTTGAGATATAAGACGAAAGACAGGATTCCGACTCTTACCTCCCTTGTCTTCTCTACAGACACACTCATAAGTAGGTAGACGACTGAAAATAAAACTTTCACAAAGCTAGTACATGATGCAATCGAACATTCCAACAATTGTATTTAAGAATTGAATGCTTCTTTTTGTAAATTTATTGGGGTATAAAAGCGTTGACCGAAGTACATTTTGTATGAAGGTGTCATACCACCAATTACGCCCTTAAATTTAGAACGTATGTGAAAGTAGGCCTACTCGGACAAAAAATAGTGCATTTGATGTCACTGTTTACTTAAACTAACCAACAAATTGGCAGAAATGAAACTTTTGGTGAAAGAGAAATATATTAAGACCATTTTGAGCTAAAATTTACCTGTTTATGATAGATATAGGAAGATGTGGTGTGAGTGCCAATGAGACAACTCTCCATACAAATAACAATTTAAAAAGTAAACCATTATAGGTTAAAGTACGGCCTTCAACACGGAGCCTTAGCTCACACCGAACAACAAGCTATAAAGGGCCCCAAAATTACTAGTGTAAAACCATTCAAACGGGAAAACCAACGGTCTAATCTATATAAACAAAACGAGAAACGAGAAACACGTATATATTACATAAACAAACGACAACTACTGTACATCAGATTCCTGACTTAGGACAGGTGCAAACATTTGCAGCGGGATTAAACGTTTTAATGGATCCAAACCTTCTCCCTTTTTCTGAAACAATAGCATAACATCACAACAAAGAAATGAGTTTGCATTCAAAATTGAGGATTAATGCAACCCATAGTATACTAATTTAAGATTTCCAGAAAACCAGGGGTTATTTTTAGTGGTGCCTCCATTCGGAAGACCTTTTCTTTTTTATATGATTTTAAACACCTGTTGAAAATTGGCATGTAGAAAGCTGATACATGTACAATTCAGGATATACCTGGTTTCTATGAAGTTAAACTTAAGGTAAAATATTTAGAAAGCTGTGAAAATTGTAAAATTTGATTGAACAGATAGGGACTTTTAATTGGTGGTATGACACCTGAAGCGCGCAAGCGCTTCATTCTAAAAATGTACGCACGGTCAACGCTTTTACAACCCTATAAAGTTACAAAAAGAAGCATTCAATACTTATAATTACATTTTTTAGCTAGGATCATGAAAACACGATTTGTATCAAGTTTTATTTAATTCACCTGTGCACTTTATTGTTAGACCTCGTGTCATCATGAATGATAAATTTTATTGTCTGATGCAATTGCTTACGGAATAACATGTGATGTGCAGTTAGCCAATCAGAATAACGTATTATAATGAAATATACATCTAATGTAATTATTAAGAAATGAACAAGTCGGATGTCTTTCGTTATCATAGTCAGTAGGAATTATAAAGGATGTATGGGGTTTACATTTTTAAGACATCAACCTAACAACTCAAAAAAATAAAAGATATCTAGAAGAAAAGAAACTGTCTCAAAAATAAAACAAAGATTTCTTTTTTTCTCCTAGGTGATCTAGCTGTGACTATTGTGAAGGGTCCATTAGGGGTATTTGTAGGCATAATCTATGGATTTGTTGCCGGGATATTTCTATGGTACATTCCTTCGAAAGACAGCGTAAGTGATGATTACTAGTGCTCAGGATGCATGTTAATTAAGCTGTGAAAATATAAAAGTTACATGTGTTTTACGGTGGCAAACATCATCTCACGGAACAGGGACAATTGAAGGAATGCCATCCCCAAAAAGTTATTTATAGAAAAAATCAATGTACATATGTCCTCAACAGGAATATCCCCACATTGGCCGTAACAAACAAACATATTTTAACGTTTATACAAAAATACGTAATTTAGAAGTTTACGAGTGCATTTAAATTATCATTGGGATTGCTGGACAACAATAAAAAATGTGGGATTAATCAAAGATATTCATGAAAATGTTGCATACAAAATTGTATCAAAATTAAAAATGCAGGACATATTTTGAAACCTATACCATCAATTTGCATTAGATAGGACAACTGGATGTTACGATTTATACGTAGTTGAAAGATGAAGTGGGCTCATGTTTATTTGTTTGTACTTTTTGTCATCGGAAAATACCGGATCACAGAACCAGTTTCAACTGGATACCAGTAAGATTTTTGTACCAATTTAATTTATCTTTGTAATGTTTACAAACTTGTTTGTTTAGGGAGCTACCATTTGATTTTTATGGGGGGGCTAGGATGAAATTTTAAAAAAATAGGCAGGACAGGAGTTTTGAGTTAAAAAAAAAGGCAGGATGAGACACTTTGCAAAAAAAAAAGGCAGGATGACAATTTAGGTAAAAAAAGTCAGGATAAACTAATAAAAAAAAAAGGCAGGACCGAATAGAGTGAAAAATAAAAAGGCAGGACAGAGATTACAACTAAAAAAAAAGGCAGGACAAAATTTTTCATCCTAGCCCCCCCATAAAAATCAAATGGTAGCTCCCTTAGTAGTTCTTATCAAGATTGTATATTTGTAGGCAAATAAAGTGTTTTATCGTTCTTTGTTATTATTTGGATTCGGGATGATAGCCATATTTGGAAGTTCAGAAATTAGACTATCAGGAGCTGGTCCCCTTGGATGTCTAACAACCGCAACTGTTGCAGGTTACAAATGGCGCCTACGACGTAAACCAGGTGAAAAGGTAAAACAACTACCGTGGTAACAGGAGTCTTTAATTGTCGTGGCAAACTTTTTCTATTCCGTTCTCTATTTATTTTGCCCATTATTCTAAATCTGGTTTTTTAAATATAGCTCTATATTATATTATTTTATTTTATTCATTTTTTGGCATATTTTCTTAAATTTTGGTGGAGTCGATTTTTCTGTATTCTTTTGGTCCATTATTTCCTATTCTGTAAACTATACAGCCTGGAATTTGTTAATGGCTAGATATAATTACGAACTTCAGTTCCAAAATTCCTTTACGGATCCATAACAAGATGTCACATCAATTTCTTAGAGGATGAAAGAGGGGGATAGGACCTTTATCGGGACTCCGGGATCGGGTGTTTTTAAGCTCGGGATTTCGGGATTGACCCTTTCGGGATCCGGGAATTCTTTTATTCGGATTTCGGGACGTCGGGATTTACTTTATTTAAATTCGGGACCTCGGGATTTCGTTTTTTTAAGTTCGGGATTTCGGGATCAGGACCCCTCCTATTCCCCCTCATGAAAATATCACTAAAAAAGTTAACGCATGCACCGTGTTACAAAGTATAAACCTGTATTTCCGTAAACTTTCAATCACTTCAGCGATAAGTAAATTGTCCATATTTTTGTATTGCATCCATTTTTTTTTAAATTTAATGTACAATAATGATTTACATTTTGTAACATTTAGGACGAAGTATCTGGTGTCATGGCTTTGATATGGTTGATTGCTCAACATTTTCTATTCGGATTGATTGGTGCAGCAGTTGATATTGGGAAAATACAGTCAAGTACAGCTGGTGGGTACTAATTCGACATGATCATTCAATGCAATGATATTGACCATTGTTCAAACTTGAATGCTCTAATAGACCATCAATGACGGCCATCAATGACGGCTTTTGAATCTCTGGGAATTTTATAAATAATTATATATTTCCAAAAATATGACGAATTCATGTTTGCTGTATTTTATTAGACAACACAAGTATTTGTTTTATTTGTCCTAATGTTTTATTGTCAATTGCCTTCTCACAATGTCTCGAAATTTTCCTGCTGTTCATCATAATGTCGGGGGAGAGAGGCGGAGAGTATGAAAGGTGCATCCTTAATTCCGTCTGGTTAAACTGACAACATTTGTCAAAAACTAAAACTGCGGAAAACTAAAGACTGAGCAACAAGACCCTCTTTATATAAAAACAACAAAAATGTTGAACAATTGTGGAAAATTTTGGTTATAAAATTTGTAGAAATATAAGTTCTATTTAGTGCTATATATTCTACATTTAGGCTGTATTATATATTGATTATAGAACAGCTTTTCTCGGTCAAGCAAAATTTTAACTGTTAGTATCTTTTTATATGCATTACCAATTTGGATTTTACATTTGACGTAGTGAGGCAGCATATGGCATTTGAATGAAAACAAAACAAACAATGAAACAAGTGCCATTTTACTTATATAAATTGTTAAACCTTTGATGACGGTCACCTCTATTACCAAAACATTCGTCTTGTCAGTTTACTCTTCTTTCCCTGCTACAGTCATACATATCTATTTTGAATCTCAGTTCACAGATTGATCCTCTGATATGATACTTTTACCCTGGTCTACGTGATTTAACTGAATTTTCACCTTTATGTTGATATTTCATTGTACTTTCTTCTTAATTACAGGTTTAGGAATACTTACACTAGCAATTGGTCTAGTAGTGAGAAGTGGGGTTGATTTTACAGTTACACTGCGTACTGGATTTAATATCAAAGAAAGAATTTTTATAACTCTAACCTGGTTGTCTAAAGCCACTGTGCAGGTAATATCACAACGCTTCAATATAATATAACTTTATCCAACCCCCTTTTTTGGTTAACCACTAAATATTAAGCATCCAACAATCAGCCAATCTATTTTCTGGTAAACTACATTGAAACAAAATGACTAAAATAAACGTCTTGTAGACATCTTTTATTTAATATTTTATTTTGAAAAAAAACAGTTAATATAATGAAATTTACAAACAAACAAACAAGATATTGTTTCGGGGCCAACGACAATTGTTTTCACAGAAGTAAAAAAACGTGTTGACAAGAATGGAGTCTTTGAACTATTGAAGAAGGTTGGATAACAATGTTAAAAGTCACAAGTTATAACGTGGTCTGTCAAATGGTATATGAAAATGGAACCTGTACAAGTGTTGTTAGATGTATTAGATTTAAAAAAATCACAATAGATACCATTATAAAATTGTGAACATCAGACGCGCGTTTAGTTTACAAAAGACTCATTATGTGACGCACGAATCAATAAAGTTAAAAAGACCGAATAACGTACACAGTTAAAGAGCATAGAGGTTCAAACATTCCGAAGTTGAAGAATCCAAAAGGTTTTGCCAAATTATTGAAGTAGTCAAGGTGGAGATCATGCAACGAATGTTTGCAAATGCATAACACACCTTCTTCACTAAGTTAAACAAAAATGTTTTCAATCTCATAACATGGTTTTTGTAATATTTTCACAAATAGAAGGGAGGAGCATGGTAATGTTTACAAAATTAAAAAAAAACATTATTTTGTTATTTTTAGGCTGCTATTGGAGGACTTGCATTAGATAAAGTAAGGGAAATGTCGAATCCGGACCAAGAAATGTTGAATTATGCTACAGATATTTTAACATTGTCAGTCCTTGCAATTATAATATGTGCACCAATAGGAGCAACCCTTATGGCAGTTCTAGGTCCAAAATTTCTACAAAAAGGTAATCTATTTATTTATAAGATACAAAAACTGATCTGAAAATGACTGATTACGATTTTCGAATGTTTTGAATTATCTTGAATTAAGCACTTCTATTATCAAATATAATGTAGAAACGTTAAAAATACAAATGTGTTTTCCTCCTTATTTCAATTGAAAGGTGAACTTTTGGGGTTTGTTGCTCGTGGTGTTTTGATCTAGTAGACGTTTCCCGTTTTTTGTGGTATATGCCCTTTATTTTACAATTATTTTTAGATTTTTTTTGCTACAGAGAAAGCTGGCTTTACGATACTACATGGTATTGACCTTTAATTGAAGGCAGTCAGTTTATCTGTAACTAAATAGAATAGCCACAATTGTCTGAATTCAACTTTCTTGGCGGGAAATGTTAATATTTGAAAACACACAGAGAAATTGTAATTTTTTACCATCTTTGTCAAATGAAAACGTATCCTTCAAATGCCAAACTATTCTGCTTTTGATTTCCTA
This sequence comes from Mytilus edulis, assembly GCF_963676685.1. Lineage (NCBI taxonomy): Eukaryota > Metazoa > Mollusca > Bivalvia > Mytilida > Mytilidae > Mytilus > Mytilus edulis. Next base: position 37,821,334 of record NC_092357.1, on the reverse strand, counting down.
GTACATTAATTTTATTGATTTGCTCATGATGTTGAACGATCAATATATGTCCAACATTGAACCCCAATTATAAAAACCTTTTTCTTTCGTAGGATACTTAGAGGAAGAAGTCATCGAAGTTTGCACAACTAACCCGGATGTTAATAATAAACATATCCAGATGATTGATATGACAAAGATGAAAGGAGAACCAATCGAATTAAATGAAAAGCCTGAAATGACTGAGATTGTAATAGAACCACTTGAAAACACGAATTTTGAGATTTCAAAACCATCATATGATACCAAAGATACAACGACAGAAGCCGAAACACAAAAGCCGTCACATGATGCCAAAGATACAACGACGGTGACAGACACCGAATCTCAGAAAGGCTCAGTTGTAATTGAAGTTCCTTTGCATAATGAAGAAAAATTAAGTCAAGTTAACGATGAAAATACTCCTTTAGAATCAGGTATGTAAGCAAAGCTTTATTATTTTTCTATTAACTTATTGTAGGAAGAAAAAGATGCTTGTAGGAAAATGGTCATAACAGCATATCTTTGAACAAATAGAAAATTGATATTGCTTTATACAAATGTTGATAAAGAAATATAGGGTATTGCATTTGAAATTGTCTTCATTTTAGTATATAATCTTATTTATCATTTTTTTTATTTATCCTTATGCTTCTAGTATCATTTGAATAAACTTTGCGTTTATTTGGCAGTCGTTAGAATAGTTGTATATTTATATGAATGCAGGAGATACAAATAGGGAAATACGAACACTTTAAAAAAAAATGAGCAACACAAATCCCCTCCAAGACTTTCGTGTTCTCAGATGCTACAGAATGGTTTTAAGATGCTAAGTAACATGTGACATTCGTCGTGTTACTTATATATCAATTGATTTCGCAATAATGGACCAGTAATTTACTCTTATCTTACCCTAAATTGTCACAGAATGATTAAACCATTGGGTAAACCCTAAAACTGTATGCTTGTTTTGTTTTGCAGATGACTTTGACGATACGATAGACATAAATCATCCAGACTATCCAGAGGTCTACAAATCTCATTTGAAAGTGACTCTGTCAGATTCTAAAATAAAAGACACTGTATCAATAGTTCAAGTTGAAAACCCAAAGGTAAAAGACACCTATTCAATTGTTGAAGCTGAAGACCCAAAAATAAAAGACACTGAATCAATAGTTCCAGCTGAAAACCCAAAAGTAAAAGACACTGAATCAATAGTTCAAGCTGAAGACCAAAATGTTAAGGACATTAATTCAATAGTTCCAGCTGAATACCCGAAAGTAAAAGACACTGAATTAATTGTCCAAGTTGAAGACACATCAAACACAAATGAACACAAAGGGCTGGATAATCCAGGCTTTCAAAATACAGACAGTGGAGACGAATCTCTGGACAAGAACATTGATGAAAAAACAATGCAAACTTGAAGATTGAGATAACGTGCTATTGTTGGCTAACAAAGAATGAACATAGAAAGATGTTCGCCCCGTTTCGTTGAGCTCGAAAACAAGCTTTGTTGAGCTCGAAAACAAACGTTTATTCTAGGTGTGGTATCAGAGGTGTGTGGTTATTGAAAAGTAATAATATGACCAGATCGACCTTCAACGTCTGTTGTGTACGCATTTGAAACTGTACTAAAGTCTGTTTTTTTTTCTGTTAATTGTTATTGTACTGTTTTTAAATCATTAATAATAAAACATTTTGTAAATTCATAATTTTGATGATTTATGCGTATTCTATTTTAACTGAGATCTGAGACGAATTTAAGATTGAATTATATTTTATGAGAAAAGCAGTACTATGTCAACTAGGCAAATGAGGTATTACATTTTAATTTACGTCAGTTGTCTAGAAATGTCCCAAATATCAAATAATTCTCTCTAAAAAGGCGATTAGGGGAAACATGTGACAAGACATCGACGAACTGATTTTGTGGCTAGTAAGTTATAGTAGGTATAAATAGCATTTAGATGTTCTAAATTTGCAAATATAATCAATCAGAAATAAATATTTGTATGACTACTGGTGTAAATGTGTCACTCGTGCGATTTGTGGCTCAGTCAAATATTGCTGACACAATCAGTAAAAGTTAAAAATAAAGGATTGTCTTATTAAATACTAAATTTCAATCCTGATATCTATGATGAGTTTATTTACTGATATTTGAATGTATAAGATTGCAACAAACATTTCTCCCGTAAGTTGAGGCACAGATCCATCGTATGCATCATCTAATGTGTGATAATGACTGTAGAACTAGAGTTATGTTTATTTCAGTCGATTTTCAGCATAATGATGTTTGCAAGATTTTATTCTTATGCCCCACCTACGATAGTAGAGGGGTATTATGTTTTCTGGTCTGTGCTCTGTTCGCTCGTCCGTCCGTCTGTTCTTCCGTCCTTGCATCCGTTCAGGTATAAAAGTGTTTGGTCCAGGTACTTTTTGATGAAGCTGATGTCCAATCAACTTAAAACTAAGTACATATGTTACCTATAGTATAATCTTTCTAATTTTAATGCCAAATTAGGTTATAACCCAATTTCACGGTTCATGGAACATGAAAAAGGATAGTGCGAGTGGGGCATCCGTGTACTTTGGACACATTATTGTTTTTTTTTTTTTTTTTAATTTGGGCTATATAAATTAAGGCAACAGTAGTAAACCGCTATTCACGTATAAGGCAAACTGACAAACACCAGTACACAAAATACAACATAGAAACTAAAGACTTAGCAACACGAACACCACCTAAAACTGGGATTTATCTTATGTGTTTGAAGGGTAAGCTTCTGATGAGGAACTCGTCTTGTTGTTCATGCAAGTATAAACACGGTGATAAATATAATTCGGTAAGTGACATTCGGGGAAAAGGCGACGGGATTGTAGTTATAAAAATTGGAACTTATACTTTGTCTTCTGTGAAACACATAGTATGAAATTCAAAACAGTGTGGCTGTGGCCATTGATTGACCCATCAAAATCATCCATTGACTGGGACAATTTACGTGAACGTTTATCTGTAACAACCACTGTTCATGACGTACATACGATAGACATTTAAACTGTGGGGTCAACAAAGGTTTCTTAACGCCTTTAATTATAAAATAATTCGAAAAATTAATCAGGAATAACCTTTGTGTTTTGATTTATATAATTGATATAAATCAAAATATCGTGTTATTTCTGATTAATTTTTCGAATTACTTTATTTAGGTGTTGAGAACCTTTGGTGACCCCATAGTTTAAGTGTCTTTAAAAAGTACATAGTGAGCATTGGTCGTTACATACAAACGTTCACCTAAATTGTCCCAGTCAATGAATGATTTTAATGTGTCAATCAATGGCCACAGCTACACTGTTTTGAATTTCATACTATTCCATAACGGACGTAATGGCGTCTGTAAAATGTGCGATGGGGTGATTTCAACTTCATCATTTTTTACTTTTGATCTAGTGAGCTCTATTAAAGAAATCATTATAGGAAATGCAAGACCTGGAATATCGTGTCGTAACTTGGAGATATATTATACTTCGTATAAAGGCTCTGCTGGAATGTTGCTATATAGAAATGGAACGTTTACAATTGGGTAGCTGAAATCAACATTGTTGTCGTCAGATTTGTTTTCAACCGACCTTCCTTGTAAAGGACAAGGTTCACTAATGGCACAAAATGGCCTAAAATATCAACTTTATCATAAAACACCAAAAAGGTCTCAATTTGGTTCGTAAATGGGTCTATTTCAAAAGTATAAATGCTTAATATATCAGTTCTTTTCATAAGACTACCAGATATTCGCCAAAGTAAGTCCATTTTGGACATTTTGTCAAAATATGATAATTTTGCGCATTTTTCAGACCTAAAAGCTTTTGAAACACCTTGGCCGCCACCTACGATCCAGAATGTGTTGTAACCAAAAGATTCCAATTTTGATATAGATTTCATCAATATCAAAACTTTTTGGATCGCAGATGGAGGCCAAGGTTAATTATGCCAAAAACAATTAAAATTATGGACAAAAAGTACCAAAATTGACCTTTTAATACAAATTATGCTCATTTAATGGGACATTGCTCCATAAATAGGAACGGGAAGTGCCAGAAAAAATATTTTTGTCTTAGTAGTATTATCACAAGTATTTCTATGTGAAATTTGTAATTTTTTGGCACGATTTAAAAAACATAAAAAAATCAGGGCCAATTTTAACCCTTCGTGAACCTTCTCCTTTCTAAATGTAAGACAATATTTGAGACAATATGCGTTGTATCCTTTATCTGAAGATCGATGGGATAGATCCGTTTTATAAAGTTATCAAATTTTGATTTATTTACTGAGAGAACATCATCTTCTATAGTATATAACGGAAAGTGAATTTAAGGTATACTGCCACCTTCTCTAATTTCTTCCTAAGACGGTTCTGATATTACCTGTTTCAGATAACATTTTGTTTCAATCAGAGCGATTTTGTTGTTTTCCTTGCTATGTTCTAATTGTACATGACATGACATAAACTCAAACAGGCAAACAACGAGGGCATGTCTCCAACTTGAAGGAAATCATGATTCATTTCGTTAGTGTTCTGACATCTCCTGTAACAAAATGTCTGCAAAGTTGATGCTGTGAATATTTCTTTTTTTTTATCTGCGCAATCCTTGCAATTTATATTCAGACACTTAAACGTCATAAATAATAATTTATAAAATATTTTACTAATGTAATTGACCAAACATGATCGAATCGAGGTAGTGTTGGTCACCGTGGTACCTGAATCGGCCCAATGACAACACACCACTTTTGAGGGTCTAGACAAAACAAAATTGTTGTTTTCTATCTCTAATCTATTATATTCTCCTATCCTAAAGTTTCATGTTATCTGCATTATTCAAAACATGAGTTATGCCTAACAAGTACATACATTAGCGACTTTATTTCAAAATTTAAACTTACCTTCATAGGGTATTTTGATTAAACATTACTTTATATTTCTGTTATATTTCATTCTGGAGATTTGATAACAGGTTCAAAGATCTGTTTAAATAAATTCAAGTGAAGTGAAGGACATCATGGATATTAAACCCCATAAATAAAACTAGAAATGACAAATAGACAAACAACATTAAACAAGCCTCAACACAGGAAAACAAAGTCTGAGTAACAAGAAGCCCAGCAAAAACCGATGGTGATCTCAATTGCTCTGGAAGGGTAAGCAAAATAGTACTAATTTAAAGTGGCACAGTTCATGTGCATGTAAGTTCAAACCCGATGATAAGTCTATAATTCGGTAGGTCACTCTAGAAAAAGGGGGAGAAATGCTGTTATGACAGTTGAAACACAACCATAGTCATCGATAAAACAGAAATTCCATAAAAGCGGGACGAAAGATACAAGAGGGACAGTCAAACTCATAGATCGAAAATAAACTGACAACACCTTGGCTAAAAATGAAAAAGACAAACAGACAAACAATAGTACACAAGACAAAACATAGAAAACTAAAGATTAAGCAACACGAACCCCACCAAAAACGGGGGTGATCTCAGGTGCTCCGGAAGAGTAAACAAATCCTGCTCCACCTGTGGCACCCGTCGTGTTGCTTATGTGATAATAAATCCGGTAAATAGTCTAATTCGGTAGGTCACATTCATGAAAGGGAAGGGGATTGTAGTTACGACGTGAGGGACATATCCGATATCATTTGTGAAACGGTTACTTCCATAACGGTCAATCAACTCGTGATGGCGTCCGTAAAATTTACGAAGGGATGATTTCAACTTAACCATTTGGAACTCTTGGTTTAATAGATTCATTGTGAGCAGCAACCCTCTATCAAGAAAATCACGATAAGAAATACAAGTCCGGGAATATCGTATCAATTGGGAGAACATCTGTCTACTCTTCCAATGCAAATAAGATAAAATCCGGGTTTTAATTTAGTTCGAGTTGCTCAATCTTTAGTTGTTTTATGTAGGGTTGTGTGGATTAATTGTGTGTCTTTTCGTTGTTTATCGTTTCCTGTCATACTACGTTGTCTGTTTCTATTTTACTTTTGAATGGTTCTGTGTATTATTTGTTCAATTATTTGTCTCTAAGACTTTTTCTAATTTTTCCATTTAAAAGATTTTAAAAACAATAATTTGATGAATGAAAATCCCTTTTAAATTGATTGTAAACGAACGCTTTATTATATTTTAACGACCACTCGAATCAAGATGTTGCATCTACAAAATGTACAAGATGTTACAAGTCATGGTGAGAATCTTGCATGTGTTGTTTTTGATTTGTAAGTATTTAAAACCCTTAGCAAGCTTATGTATAGATATGTGTTGTTTTTATATTATTGTTGACATAGCTATCAATTGTTCAGAAATAGTAAATGTATTAATTGCACTTTATTAGCAGCTGATCATCTTATAAAAAGTATTGTTGACAGTAAATCACAAAAACTAACTAGTTGTGTGTAACGAATAGGAGTATATTTAACCCCGCCACATTATTTATGTATGTGCCTGTCCCAAGTCAGGAGCCTGTATATTCAGTGTTTGTCGTTTGTTTATGTGTTGCATATTTGTTTTTCGTTCATTTTTTAACATAAATAAGGCCGTTAGTTTTCTCGTTTGAATTGTTTTACATTGTCTTATCGGGGCCTTTTATAGCTGACTATGCGGTATGGGATTTGCTCATTGTTGAAGGTCGTACGGTAACCTATAGTTGTTAATGTCTGTGCCATTCAAGTTGGTCTTTTGTGGATAGTTGTCTCATTGGCAATCATACCACATCTTCTTTTTTATATATATAAAGGATTATTTTAGCACTTGGATATACCGTAACGTCACCGCTGTACGATACAATTAACTAAGTAAACCATTATTTGACGACAAAAAAAAACATCATGGTTTCATCATCCGAACTATAACCGTCCATTGCTATAAAGCTACCATTCCAACAAAACCTGCATAAGGAATGTACCAGTTGATACGACTATTTCCTTGATAGAGGATTACTATATACTTACAAGGAAGCTTTGAAACAACTTATTCCAATTCGTGAAGATGAAATCATCCATTCGAAATATTTACGGACGCCATTACGAGGTTGTTGACCGTTTTGGAATATCTTTTTCATAAATGACTTTGTTCATGTTCTAACTGTCGTCAGTGGCGTAGCTAGGCCATTTTTACGTCGCCCGAACCTCGATGAGGGTCCTGAAGGAAAAAAAGAATCGTACAATAACAATATGTCATCCGACCTCCATCAGGGTGACATAACTAATTTCAGCTGATCTATTGATTGTTATCCCTCATATCCAATTTATCATAAATAAATCGAAATATTTATATTTTTCCGTGTTTGGTTTTTATCAGATATTAATAAAAATTGATAAATGGTTTCATTTGTGTTGTACAGTGGCAAATTCAAAAGGGACACATAATTTAAAGAATAAGCATATTGCTTACTGAATAGATAAGAATGACCAAAAGAATGACAGAACAAAGAAATATAGAAATGATTACCCCCCAAAAAAAAAAATCCCTGTTGCCCCCAATCCAGACCCTCGTATATCAATGTGACAGATAGTTCCGTTAATCTAGCTGTTTTTTGTCTTCAAAAAGAATATTTTATTTGTGTACAAAGTGTTGTTAATATACCATGCCCTCTCAGCCGAAGTCCTCTCAGCCGAAGTCGTAATCTAATTTCAACGAAAGAAAGTATTCGAAAGCTTGCCTACCTGTGCAATATGTTATTAAACGGTGGCCAGATCGTCTGATTTAAATTGCACAAAAATACGACCGCCTGATGGTATAAAACTAAACTAGAGGCTCTAAAGAGCCTGTGTCGCTCACCTTGGTCTATGTGAATATTAAACAATGGACACAGATAGATTCATGACAAAATTGTGTTTTGGTGATGGTGATGTGTTTGTAGATCTTACTTTACTAAACATTCTTGCTGCTTACAATTATCTCTATCTATAACAGTACTTTCTGGGGAAAATGTTATGGAAAATTTTCAAGTTTTAAGAAAATTGTTAAAAATTGACTATGAAGGGCAATAACTCCTTAGGGGGTCAATTGACTATTTTGGTCATCCTGACTTATTTTTAGTTCTTACTTTGCTGTACATTATTGCTGTTTACAGTTTATCTCTATCTATAATAATATTCAAGATAATAACAAAAAAACAGCAAAATTTCCTCAAAATTACCAATTCAGGGGCAGCAACCTAACAACCGATTATCCGATTCATCTGAAAATTCCAGGGCAGATAGATCGTGACCTGATCAACAATTTTACCGCCTGTCAGATTTGCTCTTAATGCTTTGGTTTTTGAGTTATAAGCCAAAAACTGCATTTTACCCCCATGTTCTAGTTTTAGCCATGGCGGCCATCTTGGTTTGTTGGCTGAGTTACCGGACACATTTTTTTAACTAGATATCCCAATGATGATTATGGCTAAGTTTGGTTAAATTTGGCCTAGTAGTTTCAGAGGAGAAGATTTTTGTAAAAGATTACTAAGATTTACGAAAAATGGTTAAAAATTGACTATAAAGGGCAATAACTCCTAAAGTGGTCAACTGACCATTTTGGTCATGTTGACTTATTTGTAGATCTTACTTTGCTAAACATTATTGCTGTTTACAGTTTATCTCTATCTATAATAATATTCAAGATAATAACCAAAAACAGCAAAATTTCCTTAAAATTACCATTTCAGGGGCAGCAACCCAACAACGGAATGTCCGATTCATCTGAAAATTTCAGGGCAGATAGATCTTGACCTGATGAACAATTTTACTCCTGTTAGATTTGCTCTAAATGCTTTGGTTTTTTAGTTTAAGCCAAAAACTGCATTTTACCCCTATGTTCTATTTTTAGCCATGGCGGCCATCTTGGTTGGTTGGGCGGGTCACCGGACACATTTTTTAAACTAAATACCCCAATGATGATTATGGCCAAGTTTGGTTAAATTTGGCCCAGTAGTTTCAGAGAAGAAGATTTTTGTAAAAGTTAACGCCGGACGACGACGACGGACGACGACGGACGCCGGACGCCAAGTGATGAGAAAAGCTCACTTGGCCTTTCGGTCAGCTGAGCTAAAAATAAACGAACAAAATGTTGCTTCAGAAATTAACCATGAAAAAAAAAATCAAGAAAGTTTAATTAAATTCGACGAACGTTTAAAAAAAAGTAATTGATAATGTAACAAATTTTAACTTTAACCTGTAAATGCAAAAAGAAATTCCTTTTATTCATAAAATACGGGAAAACTCATCATATATAATTTCGTCACTATGCTCTCCATACTCGTTTGACCATTAACAGTTTTTGTCCAGCTACCGTAAATTTTACGAAGGTTTGACAAAGTTCTTGATACTTTCAAACCTTCACCGCGTAATGAACCTACATGTACATAGTTATATTATTGGCACCGCCGACGAAAGTTTGGACCGGCATGTCTCCTTCGTGACATAAATGTCAATGACTTGACAAAAAAATTCAAACCAGATGTCGAATCTTAGCACATAATGGATTGCTTTTAAAAAAAGAAGGAAAGTGAATTAGTCTAGAATTCACGGTAGATTAAGACTTTGACAGAAAATGAACAAATATATAATATGATACTAATTTTCGTCACTTTTATTCGCAATTACAAGCCATTGAAGAAAGACGTAGAAGGTTGATGTACTACTGTTAACCAATTCTTCATTTTTATTTAGATGAAAATATTTTTTTTTACCAAATTCAAGTGTACGCCCGGGCGTTTTGACGTAAACGTAGCTACGCGCATGGTCGTATTAACCAAGTACACAATTGCGTTTCTCGAAAATGATCTATCGAATAAGACGTACATTATGTATCACCAGTTATGTACCTTCTTGAGTAACTTATGCCACATTTGGAGCAGGATCTGCTTTTGCAACCGGGGCACCTGACAGCCCCCCCGATTTTGACCGTGAAAATGTCAGTATACGATTTCGACTTTAGGGTTTGATTATCCCTTTTTTGCCTTTTTTATTAATTAACTACAGGCAAATAATGTATGTTAATGTTAACATTGTTATATATATGATCCTCAACAATAGAAAAACATTTACACAATACAGGTAAAACAATTAATTGCCTCAAGTCTAGACAACTATAGCTTATTAGAATCTATGAAAAATCTGCAGCTAACTCCATTTCCAGTAAAGCAATTTCGATCAACGAATTGACCAAAAGAGTATGCATACTAAAAACAAAACGTTTGATATATGAAAATTTCAGAAATATATAAATGAACTAAAATCATAAATCATACAAGACTTACAAAGATAAGAGGCTCCTCTTAAAAATTGAAAAAGTGTCATATCTGTCACTATTAGTATTCATATGTAGTTTTCTTTGTTTGACGCGTATGTTAATATTACCAGTCCAAATCGAGCTTGAATTCAGTGATACAGTGTTTTGACAACAGCTTTATGTGTTTTTCAATATTAGAAATAGATCATAGAAGAAAATACAGTCAAGCAGAAGTCAATATAACAAGTTTAGTGCTGTCATAGGTCTAGAACCACTAATTCATGCCCGGTCGGAAAGAGCATACAAGAAAGTAGTACATATTTCAAACAAAATAGTTCCTACGCTTAGCTGTATCTTTGCCAATTGCGGGTATATTTGGTTATTTATGGTATCAAACGAAGACCAATGAAAGCTTTGGGACTTGGGATCACTGTAGAACCCTTGTTGAAAGATTAATTTAAATTATAAAGAAGTATATGAAATTTTGATAGAAGGGAACATTTCACCTGTTGTTCAGATGAGAAGTTCCTGTTTTTGTACTATCAACCTTCAGTACGCTCGAATATACAATTAAAGGTATGTTGATTTTTGCAGCACAAGTCAGCATAAGTTACAGTTTTGACATAAAATAACTGCCATTTTATTTGAACTTAAGACAAAGAAGCCATTAATGCTTGAAATTGCAGAATTTAACATGGAAAGCAATGGGGCTATGAACTAGTGGTTTTATACCTATTAATGATAATTTCTACCCATTTTTTTTTGTTTTTTGTAACAATTAATTATTGTCGTCGGTCAAAATCTAGTCGTTGTAATTGTAATTCATGATGTGAACGATAACTGAAATTGATTACACAACTTTGGTACTTTTTTGTCGAAAGTTTGATGCTAGCTTTCTGAGACAAACCAAGGATCTTGTAGTAACTGTTTCTACAAAACACGTACCGACACGTGATAGCAATCTGAATAAAATATCAATTGCAGTTATCGTCCTTTGATATGGATGTTTGCAATTTTCTCAATGATTTATTAAATAAAACATGTTTCGACAATTATATTTGAAAAGTACATAGAATGATGAAAAATCATCATGTAAATGATAGCAAAATATCATAAACATACTTCTGTCAGATAAAACTGCAAGAAGGCAATTGTAAAAATACCGAAGCATACAACATTTTGGTTGAGATTTAAAGTTTCATGTCAAAGAACCCTTAAACGTGCTCCTCACCTAATGAAGTTTAACTGAAGGTGAGGGTGCCGCATTTCTCTGATATTGGTAGACAATGGTGTTCTCCTGGATATACTGTAATTTTTCACAGCGGAGTAGAACATAAGCATTGCTTCTGCCAGTCAACATAGAAGTGGACTCCGTCCTGTTGGGTTGTAAATTGCCTATGAGGATATCTAAGGATAGGTAATATATAATGGTAAGTAAGCACGAGAGAGTGAGTGAATGAGCGAAAGAGAGAGTGAGTGAATGAGCGAAACAGAGAGTGAAAGAATGAGCGAAACAGAGAGTGAAAGAGAGAGTGAATAAGCCAGTGAATGAGCCAGTGAGCAAGAATGAGCTAGTGAGCGAATGAGCTACACAGATAGTGCGAGTCGGAGAGGGAACGGGGGAGAGGGAGCGGGCGAGTGGGAGAGGGAGCGAGAGAGGGAACGGGCGAGTGGGAGAGGGAGAGAGGGAGCTAGCGAGAGAGCGAGCGAGTCAGCGAGTCAGCTAGAGAGAAAGAGAGATGGGGAGTTAAAGAGAGTGAGCGAGTAAGCTAGAGAGAGAGGGAGCGCGAGCGTGGGCGAGTGAGCTAGACAGAGAATGAGAGAAAGGGTGAGTGAGAGAGTGAGCGAGTGAAAGACTGAGCGAGAGATCGGAGACTGAGCGAGAGATTGGGTGAGCTAGAAAGAGTGAGCGAGAGAGAGAGCGCGACTGATCAACTAGAGAGATAGAGCGGGTGGGCTAGAGTGAGTGAGAGAGAAGGATAATGAGGGATGTCAAAAATGCGGCGGGGTTACAAACATGTTTGGTGCGATCACAAAATAAGCCTACCCTTATACCTCTAGCCATGTAGAAAAACAAGCACACAGCAATACGCACAGTAAAACTTAAAATATGTGTTACTCAGGTGACGATGCATATGTTCCAAAAAATGTAATGATTAAAATCCGGTTCCATATTCGCTTAATGTGACCTATGTAATTAGAATTATCTTCGGATGTGTACGCATACATTCATATTCAGGATCCTTTGGTTTTATCCACGTAGTGCTAAAAAGAATGCTTGCTAAACCCTACTTTGTTTTCATAATTTCAGGGCCCCTACGCAGTGGCGGATCCAGAACTTTTCATACGCAGGGGCCCGTTGACTGCCTAAGAGGAGCCCGCTCCGGTCATGCTTCAGTGATTCCCTATATAAGCAACCAATTATTTTCCAGAAAAGGGGGGGCGCCCCCAAATCCGCCTCTGCCCCGACCCCCCCCCCCTTTAATGAATGTTCATAATATACAGATAAGCGCTAAAATTATTCATGTGTCATTAAAATTAATAGAGAACAAACAAAACAAAAGGATTTTTTTGTGGAAAAAGGAGGAGCCGGGCTAGAAAAACAATTATCCTGTCCCAAATTACCTATGACTTTTGATACCTTTTCTGAAATACTCAAGTCACTAAATGTTTTACATAAAAAAAGAAGATGTGGTATGAATGCCAATGAGACAGCTCTCCACAAGAGACCAAAATGACACCGAAATTAACATTTATAGGTCACCTAACGGCCTTCAACAATAAGCAAAAGCCGATACTTCATAGTCTGATATAAAAGGCCCCGAAATGACAATTTAAAACAATTCAAATGACAAAACTAACAGCCTTATTTATGTACAAAAAATGAACGAAAAACAAATATCACTGAACCACTGAATTACAGGCTCCTGACTGGAATGTTCATAATACATGTGCACTAAATGTATGTTCATAATAAATTAATAGAAAACAAAAAATGTGAATTTTGGAAATAAAGGAGGAGGGTTAAAAAAAACATTTTCCCGTCCCCAAGTACCTATGACTTTTGATACTTTTCCTGAAATTCTCAAGTTATTAAATCTTTTACAAAATTCTTCCTACAACACTTTACATCCTTTCAAATACGCCCTAAATGCCCGCGATTTCGCGGGTGTGTTCTAGTATAGTTTAAAATTCCATATTTGAAAATCTTTAAAAAAATCCATATTGTTTTTTCATAGTTTTTAAGAGAAAAAAGAAAGAACCAATGCTAAATGTAAACAAAATCTAGAGAGAATCATTTCCTGCCGATTTTTTAATGGCTTGTACTCAAAACCAAGCATATATATCGGACCACTTATTTTTTCTGCCTTTTTAGTTACTTTATTTTTCTACTTTTAATCTATAGGGCCTAGTCTTCTAAAAAGCTTGTTATCAGTTTGAAACTTTAAATAGTAGCGAACATCCTTTACAGGATTTCAGATGTTTTACATGCCAACATTTGTTACTATTTGACTGACACTTTAGATAAACCATATTATTGTATAGCAATATAATATTTCCCACAGAAAGTAACCAAAAGTTAACGTGCAATAAATTCCAATATTGCAATAGTGCAATAAATCTTCAAAAATCCATGACGTCATCAACGTCAAAACTCTAGTTTAAACCAATTTTTACTTTTAAATATTATATTGCTATACAATAAAAGGGTTATTGCATGAATATTGGGGAATATTGTCCCTCGTAGAACATATATTGCACTCGCAAGCTCGTGCAATATAAGATTCTACTCGGGACAATATTCCCCAATATTCATGCAATAACCCTATATTACTGGCTTGTATGAGGTATATATTAACATGTAGAATTTTATATGTGGAGCAGAATCTGCTTACCCTTCCGGAGCACCTGAGATCGGCTCAAGTTTTTTTTAAATGGTTCGATCTCAGTGTTTTGTTATCTATGTTGTGTTTTGTACTGTTGTTTGTCTCTTTGTCTTTTTCCTTTTTTAGGCATGGCGTTGTAGTTTCATCAGTTTTCGACTTATGATTTTTAAATGTCCCTTTGGTATCTTTCGATTCTTCTTCTGTCATTCTGTCGTTTTTCTTTATTATTATTAAAACTATTTATGCAACATGCTATTCTTGATAGTCCAAAAACTTGAACACATTTAAACTCTTTAAATAATGATCGCCGACAGGCGATAAGCTTGTTGGGAAAGCTACTATTTGTTGTAAACGTTGGTGCTCCAAGCAACGGAGGAATTAACGTACATACAATACAATTGTTTCGGATAATTATTTAAATGCACATGCATTCTTTAAAATACAGAAAAGTTTTATTTTAAACCGGTAATAGATAAAAATAAATACATTTAAACACAATATAATAGCAAACGGGGAGAATTTAAAAGAAACACAGTAAACCTTGTACGAAAGTACGGTCCTCCTGACCAAAACATTGGAAAATCCGAAAAAAAACGTTACAAGCATAAAATGAAGTGACATCATACATGTATCTATAAGCTAAAACAGCAATATCATTCTATGTAATCCGTTGGAAAAGGTAACTTAATCACAAATGTTGAAAATGAAAATAGCCTTTGCAGACTTAATGATGTGTTGTTATGTATAAATAGAAATTAAAACGCATATATGTGTTTAGAAAATAATTTGTGAAACATTTTCAGGTAGGAAAGATTTAGAGCTGCCTTTTAGAACTGAGGTCAATTATGGTCCACCTTTCCTCTGAACCAGCTTTACAGACGGAGATAGTATAAAGATTTTCTCTGAATATATAATCTGATACCATGGATACTCTTTATCTAGTCCGAGATTACTCTGACGTCCAAGGGCTGTTTTGCCAGACAAGCTGGGGCCGTGGGACGTCAGAGCTCATCCCATATCTAAAAGTGGATATTTGCCCACCCAAAATAGATGCGCTGCTTCGTTGCTTCTGGTGCCGAATGACATTCTTGGAATTATATAAATCGGGCATCAATCTGTTCATTTTTCATTTATCTCTTCGTTTATGTAAGTTTCACCTACCTGCCAACCTTTATTTTCTCATTATAAGACTGTTTTCACAGTGACCCATCGATTTCGGCATTTTGACTTTCACTTTCAAATGGACGTCAAGTTACGAGAGAGTTCGTGGTCTCGAGACTCAAAATATGCAAATATTTATATTTTTTCACCTCCTTTATAGGAGATCGATGTTTAACATTTAGTAGCCAACCATGATTTTTCACCTCCTTTACAGGAGATCGGTATGAAGCATTTAAATAGTTCCGACCATGTTACAATCGAAATCTCTTGGACATTTAGATAACTTGCATCGTAAATGAACAAGGTGTTACATTATGGACATTTGCATAAATCATCACTGTTTTCTCGTGGTCACGTGTTAATCTTTGAAAATGAAAGGCAAAATGCCGAAATCGATGGGTCACTGTGAAAACTGTCTAATGATGAGAAAATAAAGGTTAGCAGGTATGTGAAACTTACATAAATGAAGAGATAAATGAAAAATAAACAGATTGATGCCCGATTTATATAATTCCAAGGCCATCAATCGGAACCAGAAGCAATGAAGCAGCGCATCTATTTTGGGTGGGAAAATATCCACTTTTTGATATGGGACGAGCTCTGACGTCCCACGGCCCCAGCTTGTCTGGCAAAACAGCGTTGGACGTCAGAGTAATCTCGGACTACTCTTTATCATGTTTATGCAATTCATTTTAGTGTTTGTTTGTCATTTAAGATAACTTTAAACAATTTAATAATTGAATAACAACATGTTTTTATTTACAGAACGTCATGATGGCAGAAAACTATACAAAAGAGCTAAACCAGAAGAATGTTAGAGAAAAGTTAAATTCCGAGAAGATTAAGCTATGGCTACCACCTTATACAACAGAAAGTGATGAAAAAGGAGACATACCTAAAGTATGTTCATGTAACAACAACTCAACCACTAGCAGCAGAACCATAGCTCTAAGATCCTTATGATATTTTTTACTATTTGCTAACCATCTATCTAGTTAAGAGGAGCATTAACTGTACTCTAAAGTTTCTAAACACGTTAATGACTGTTAAATTAAATGAACATGATGAATAGAAATTGTTTTTTAAAGAATGATTATCAAAGAGACGCTCACTCACTCGGTAACCAAACAACAAAATTAAAAGCTTAATGAAAATAGAAATATTCAATAGTAAGAACAAACAGTGATATGGGGTATACATGTGCATCAATGAAACTAACTCATCAACAAAATCAGTTTGCACAAAAATGAAAGAAAAAAAACTATGCATGTTTCAAATTTATTTTACTTCTCTGTTTTTAGAAATATATTAATACAATTTGAACCTGTTAAACTACATGTATGTATACTTAAACTGTAAAACAAGCATATTTTTTATTATTATTTAGGATTTAGTTGATAGATTTAGTAAAGATTTAAAATTACCAGAAGATGAAATCACAGAAATATTTGAATCTTTGAGAGTTCATGCTATACAGAAACTTCAGGAAAGAAACAAGTTCCAGGAATCTGGACTAGCCACAATCAAAGTCAAAATATCTGGACAAAAGTCAAAGGTATATAGTTACAGTTAATAACATAAAATGAGGGGAACCTAGCTTTTATAAATTTTATTTTTGCCCATGAATGGTCTTCATTATAAGTACCAAGATGTCACTGATGTGAATATTGTAGATAGGAATGAAACATATTCTACAGCAATGTAAAGGGTATACAGTCAAGGTAATTCCATTAAATTCCTTCTTGATGGTGAATTTTCAAGGACAGTTAATCTTAGGGAATTTGTGTGTCTCTATTTAAAAAATCTCCATATTAGAATATTAAGGGGATGCAGTATTATTACCAATGAGAGAAGTATCCAGCACAGTTCAAATGATGAAGGTATAAGCAATTATAGGTCAAAGTACATCCTTCAACAATTAGAAAAACCCATATATAATTTATATGAATGGAAGATTGGAAGAACAGAAGTTATTGATTTTCTTAATACCGTAGAATCAAAGTAGTTCACTTATGCTTGTTGTAAAAGAATTAGTAATTTTACAAGTGCCTAGCTACAAATTTTAATATCAAAATGGCTGTCCATAACATGTCTTAAAGGTCTGCTTTGAAGTATAATTTTTTTTTATTTTTATATTACAAATGTATTAGAATGAAAATTATTATTTCAGGTCTTGCCTTATGCTCATTTTAACTTATTAAGCATATATATTTGTTTCTTTTTAATTTGATTTTTTCAATTTATTGCATTGGTATTTATGTGTTTCAGGAAGAAACTAAACATAGTCTTACATCTGTAGAGATTTCATTAGACAGTAAAGGACAGGACTTTAGAAAGATGATTTCAGATAGAATAGGCATCCCACAAGATCAGCTGAAAATCATTTGTCAGGGAAAAGTTGTCGGGAATGATACAACATTGAAGGAACAAAATGTCAAAGTATGAAGTTTGATATATAATTATATAAGGGGCTCTAGAACTTATGTACCAATAGGAGTAAAGTTGTAGTTTATTTTAAGGCTTTTTTATCATCATGAATGTACGTGGATACATCGAGAGATTTTGTTTTTGAACATGGGTCCTTGGCAATTAATTGTTGTATATACAAAGAAGATGTGATATGAATTTCAATGAAACAACTCTCCACTAGAAACCAAATGGTGTATATCAATGTAGCATTAAACAACCAAAGGCCATTTTAAAGCCTTGAACAATGAGCAAAACCTATAGTGTATAGTCAGCTATAAAAGGCTTCAGAATGATGTAAAGCAATCTAAATGAAAAAAAAATTGCTGATTAATATATAAAACAGTGTCAAATTTCCAGGTAATGTCTTGAATAAAAACTCATTTAAAGTATGTTGATTGCTATTTATTAGTCATTTATGTATATTTTAGATGTTTAGATAGCATACAGTTGTAATATTAGTTTTATCGTCCTCCTAACGTACCAACAAATATATCTTCATTTGTTCTTTGTACACACTGTAGTTTATGTTCAGACAATAACAAGGAATAAAAAAGTATATCTATAATGTTGATCACTATATTGAAATATAGCTTTTTCATCAATTAACCACTGGACAATAAGTAAGCAACAATTAATTAATCATTTTGAAATAGGTGAAACTTTATTTACAATGTAAGTGAGAAATACGATTCATTTTAGAAGTATGCAAATGCAAGACATATATCCTACTTTATTTTAAAGAGTAGCTCACAAGTTTCAGTCCTACATTTACCCCAGTGTCAGAATCAGAGGCTGCTAAACAACAAGGGGAGATAACAAATTTCATGTCTTTTTTAACTTATTTATTAGAATAGTTCACAAGTTTTGGTCCTGTGTTTATCTGTGTCAGATTCAGAGGCCCATAAACAACAAGGGGAGTTAACCAAGTTCATGTCCTTTTTATTTATTTTTCAGAATAGTTCTCAAGTTTAGTCCAGTGTTTATCTGTGTCAGAATCAAGGGCTGTTGAACAACAAGGGGAGATAACAAAGTTCATGTCTTTTTTATTTATTTTTCAGAATAGTTCACAAGTTTTCATCCTGTGTTTATCTGTGTCAGGATCAGAGGCTGCTAAACAACAAGAGGAGATAAGAAAGGTCGTGGTTTAAACTTATTTTTCAGAATGGTTCACAAGTTTTAGTCCTGTGTTTATCTGTCTCAGGATCAGAGGCTGCTAAACAACAAGAGGAGATAAGAAAGGTTGTGTTTTTAACTTATTTTTCAGAATGGTTCACAAGTTTTAGTCCTGTGTTTATCTGTCTCTGGATCAGAGGCTGCTAGACAACAAGGGGAGATAATAAAGTTCATGTTTTTAACTTATTTTTCAGAATATTTCTCAAGTTTCAGCCCTGTGTTTATCTGTCTCAGAATCAGAGGCCCATAGACAACAAGGGAGATAACAAAGTTCATGTCCTTTTTTTCATTTTTCAGAATAGTTCACAAGTTTTAGTCCTGTGTTTATCTGTGTCAGAATCAGAGGCTGCTAAACAACAATTGGAGATAACAAAGTTTATGTCAACAAAGAAAGCTGCTGAACTCTTGTCAACACAGGCAGGGAAAGGTTGAACATATAATTTTAGTTATTTATTTTCATGGGTACTAATTTCAAGGATTGAGGAAAACTTGCATTTTTTGTTGATTTTTTATTTCATGATTTAAGCAATATGTGCTAATTACAAGCCTGTAGAAAATTTGTAATATTAACTTTAAAATTGTTGTTCAACTCATAAAATCCAAGAAAATAAGTATCCCACAAAAAAAAGAATCCACACATTAATATATATAATTTGTATTGAAAAATTAATGTAACCCCTGCACTGCACTTTTTTTTAATTATGAGACTTTATAAAAAAATTCTTGCATTTTTGATTACATGCTTATTTAATATTTGTGGATTATTAACACTCCTGGTTAGTTGGGTCCAACCCTATTCTTTTATATTGCAGGTAGATAGGGTGTCTTCCTCCATCTTGGATTTTGAAATACATGTACCAGAAACGGGCCGCCAGAAACAATTGGTCTAGATCTTTAATAAAATGTGTAAATTTTGAGAGTAGTAATTTATGTGAAAGAATTTTATAGAAAATGACATGCATGTCGTATATATAATATGGTTTTATTTTACAAAATAACAGAATACTTTTGTTTGAATCAATTTTTTCCAACTTTTCCACATATGGGGAGGCAACTCAAATGTAAGGGCAGATAATTCAGATAAAGTTACTTTTACAACATAATGTTTTAGGAATTTACCTATTTTTAATGTAGCAAGAAAATGGGTTCTGTGACCCCATTTTTTCTTTTTCTTATCTGAAAGCATAATATTAAAGCTATCTTCTCATATTTTATCACAAAATTCTATGGTGTAATTTTTGTTTTTATGGCAGAAAATTGGGTTTTCCATGCAGAATCTTACAAAATATGTCAAGTAGCGTGAAAATAAGCCCTTTGACCCATTCTTTGAATTTGTATTGTAAAAAGAGCATGATATAACCTACAATTTGGCAAATGTATTAAAAAATTCTATGGATTATCATATAGACACCCTTTCTACCTTAATGTATATAAACTTGCATTGTATATTGCAATATGTTCGAGGGATAAAATCATAAAAGGAGATGTGAGTATACATCACAACAACAGAATATCATTGAGAGAGAAACATGCAGTCTATTTTGCTCCCTTGTACCTTTTAACGCCTCCTAGAAAATTATAGAATTTCAATTTGATTATTTTGTAAGAAAAACAAACAAATGTATACAGTATTAGACAGTATGATATTATATAAGACAGTGATATTTTTGGAAATTGAAATTAGCTAAATTTTATTTTTCAGTTAAACATGTTAAATGCGTTGTTAACGCCATGAAACTTGAGGAAAATTTAACACAGAAATAATCAACTGAATCATCTTAGGCTGTTAAACTCAATCTTGGAACAAACCATGACTAAAATAAAACATTGATATATGTATCTATGTCTTACATTCCATATGACATGTATGATGCAAAATTTTAAATGTATTTTGGTGATTAATTAAGTGATTTTCCCAACAGATGATGACGATTTTGAAATACAGATAGCTGACCAATCAGGCAGACCCCTGCAGTTACCAGCAGAAGAAAAGAAGGTATTGTGTATCTACTTAAAAGTTACTCTACCTTAATCTGAATTGACTCCAGGGATTGCCAGTTATCCTGCTGAAGGTCTATAATTCACTTGAGCACTCAAGTTTCCTTGATCATTACAAACTGACCGAAAAATATAACCCAAAGTGTTGAATGTATTGTAAAAGACAATTCAGTATTCAATGTATTTAAGAACCTGATTTCCATTTGTTGCAAAAAAAAACCACAGAAGGTAAAAATTTCAGATATCAAGTTTTAATTAACACCGTTTCTGCATAAAATCTAATGAATATAATAATTGAAAATTATATAGGATATTAAGATAAGTTTTACACCACACTTTAGTTCCTAATACTGCAAATCTAGCTTGCCTTAAAGTCACAACATTTAATTTTGTAGTAAGATTAAGAATTGTTTATGGTAAGAGTTGTTTCTCTTTGCATGTACAGTTTTTGTTAATGATACAAATCTACCTGGATATTGAATAAGTTAAACTCAACTGTTCTGGTTTATCATGGTACTGCTTATCGTATACCTAACTGACTTAAGCATATGTTCTGACATTAGCCTTGCCTTTAGTCACTTTAAATGAGAAAGGGATCAATGAAACACGTCTTTTCTTGATGTGGATCATAATTATTTAAGGCCCTGACATTAACAATGGCTTTAAACAATGTTCATTTTCTGGGTCATAATTGTTTTAGACTCTGACATTAACCATGACAGATCTGTGAAACAATGACTTATTTATTTATATATGTGTCATGTTTGTTTTAGGCTCTGACTTTAGCCATGAATTTACACACAAAAAAATTGATCAATGAGACGCTTTATGTCATTTTATGAGTCATTTTTGTCTGTTTTGCTTTTGCTAATAAGCTTCTGGGACAACGTTTTGAAGAAAAAAAATATCATGTAGAATGTGAAGTTAATTCATATGGCTTTTTTTTTTGCACTACTATTTTGTTTTCAAATATCAAAATAAAGAGCTGTGTCGCATATTTTCAACGTTTATTTATGCCTGGAACTTTGAAGAGTTTTAAATTGCACTAATATTCTGTACTACATACCTTGTGCGCTTACCTCTACCTAAAAGTTTTCTGTAAGAGATAACTTTGTCCTGGTTAAATATGTCGGGGCAGACATACATTACTGTTAGAAAAAGTCCCTAGAGTGTTTAAATTTCCAGGTGTGCCCATGTTTCCAATACTAGAGGCTCTAAAGAGCCTGTGTCGCTCACCTTGGTCTATGTGCATATTAAACAAAGGACACAAATGGATTCATGACAAAATTGTATTTTGGTGATGGTGATGTGTTTGAAGTTCTTACTTTACTGAACATTCTTGCTTCTTACAATTATATCTATAATGAACTTTGCCCATTAGTAACAGAGAAAAAAAAATTGACTATAAAGGGCAATAACTCCTTAAGGGGTCAATTGACCATTTAGGTCATGTGGACTTATTTGTAGATCTTACTTTGATGAACATTATCGCTGTTTACAGTTTATCTCTATCTATAATAATATTCAAGATAATAACCAAAAACAGCAAAATTTCCTCAAAAAGATAAAACCCGACGATTCTGGTAAAAAAGTTTTGAGCGGGAAATACCAGGGTTGGCAAAAACCCGGGTTTTATGAGTATTGCCCAGCCCAGTGGGAAATACTGGGAAAACCCGGGTTTTACTGGGTTTTAGTGGGTAATACTGGGCAATACTGGGTAATATAAAATATTTGTCTGAATTTTAAAGAGGATTCAGTGATAAACACAAATGCAATACATTTAATAAAATATTTATACCCTACTTTGTTTGTTTAGCATTTGTCTAGATTGGCAAACTGTAAATAGAAAGCAAATGAATAATTTTTTTTTCAAATGAATATAGCTCCTATTAAGAATTAACAATTACATGTACATGTATTAAAGAAACATCACATTTAAATAATGTATATGTACTGTCACTAATTAATAAGTAATTATTCAGATTAGAACATAGATTTGTTTATGTAACAATAATCAGTCCTTTCAATTTTATAAGTGTTAATGGCATGACCCTGTCATTTGCCTGTAGGGTGTTTATTTAGCAATATGAATGTATAACAATTAAAATTAACAATTCAACTTAAACACTGCAATAAAATGCATTTTTCAAAGTTTGGATTATTGAAACAATACTTGGTTATTTGAAAAAAAGGTATCTTTAAATGTGCAAATCTTGTATTCTGCCTACATATAAAATTAATAGAGAAGAGAATGAAATTGAATTTTCTAGAAATTACTGTCAATGGTTATCTGTATAAAAAGTATATATTTAGCTGTTATACTATGAAACTATAACAAGTCTTTACTATTTTGTGTTAAAATAAGCTTAAAAAATCATATTGCCCAGTAATGCCCACTATTACCCATTTCTGGGAGTATTGCCCAGCCCGGGAAAACCCGGGTTTTCCCGCCCGGGAATTCCCGGGTGGGTAATACTTTGCCAACCCTGGGAAATACAAATATAAGATTTTTGGTAGGACGAAAAAATAAAATAAAATAAAATCTTGCTGGTAAATACAAATAAAAGATTTTCAGGCGGAACGAATTTATAGGGTCGGTCGGTAAAGGGCAAACAAACAATATTTTAATTTAAGCCTTAATGAG
The DNA here is from genome assembly GCF_963676685.1 of Mytilus edulis. Taxonomy (NCBI): domain Eukaryota; kingdom Metazoa; phylum Mollusca; class Bivalvia; order Mytilida; family Mytilidae; genus Mytilus; species Mytilus edulis. The sequence continues at coordinate 37,797,709 of NC_092357.1, read as the reverse complement.
AAATAGATCTGTGAAACAATGACTTATTTATTTATATATGTGTCATATTTGTTTTAGGCTCTGACTTTAGCTATGACTTTACATGAGAAAGGGAGAGTCGCTCTAAAGAAGAAAGAAATAGCACAAGCATTGTTACTGTTATTAGAAGCAGATAAAGAGTTTAGGTAAATGTGGTTCATATAAGACATATTGAATAGTGGATACTAAAGGAGTAGGTTCAGTAAGACCCCTTTTTGGCCCAAAAATATAGCAGTTTTAGAAAAATGTGAAAATGTAATCTTTCAGCTATATTTTGGAAAGTAAAATGCCTCTGCTACATAAATATGAGCTGTTTTTTGACAATACAATGCACAAATATCGCGTTCTAGCATCATTAAGTCATGCTAAATTACTGAAATCTTCAAAATTTTACAATTTTGGTTAATTTTTAGTGGCATATTTGATAGATTTTTCATATTTAAGCTTGAATCAGAGCGTTTTTAATGACTAAATCAGTTAAAATCTTTCACATTAACTAATCAAATCAATTGAAATAGACACTAAAAGTGTTTAAAAAGTGTCCAAAAACTTTCGTTAGATGAACCTGAAATTTGAGGCCAAAAACAGCTCTTACCGGACCTTCTCCTTTATCAGTATGAATATCAAGCAAGCCTGCGATGGCGAGCTGATATTTGAGCTGATGAAGTCAGTTTTGAAAAATTGAATGCCATTATTCTTTTTATCAGCAATCTGTCTTTACTCTATGTTTTTTGTAAAGAACATGAAGAATACGAAATAATAAGTAAAACTACTTTTACTAATACAAAAATGTAGTTCGGCTGTGTTAATGAAGTTGCATCACGACATGCATTTCATTGATAAATTGAAGCAGATGCACTGTTCACAAAAACCAGAACATTTTCCTATTTTGTCTTTGTAAAAGATAATTTCTTTAAACTATCTACCTTAACCATTTTTTTCTGTCAAAAAGCAGGAACAAATTAATGTATATTTCATTTTTGGCTTAAGACAACACACTGTAAACTACTGAAAAAGCAACTGCACCTTTGATGGGTTAGATTTTTTTCCTTGCATAAGATTATTTCTGCATATAGTGTCTATTTGCTCCTGATAAAAAACTATTTTAATAATGCCACCATTAAAAGTATTTGAAGATTTTGATTTTGTAACAGGTGAAGATCTTTAAAAATCACACTAGTACAAGGCAAGACATTTTAAAATACAATAATGCAAAAAAGGTTATATAGAGTGTGTTATCAGACCAATAAGAGACGATTAATTGTAAGCTCTTCCATACAAGAAATATAGAAATATTTGTGTTGTGGATCCACCACTTTAACTTTATTATGCTACTACTGTTATAATAAATGCTGAAAATTCAGATCTGAAATAATTGCAATGTTTTTAATGCAAAAAAATGTGACAGCATCAGATTTGCAAAATTAAAAATGTGCAGTATTCATTTCATAAGCAATTTTCCTCAATAAAATTTGACAATCAGAATTAGATTTAACATTATTGCCTAATTGCCAGAGGTCAAGGATTGGCAATAATGAATGTGTAATACCCAAATTAACATAAGTTTGAAGGATAATTGATAGGGCATTTAGATATTTGACTTTGCAAACATCATAGTAACATATTACATGTATATAAAGACATATTATTTTATACAGTAAGTGCCGAGCTGACATTTTGAATGCAATAGACAATTATGCTGTTTTATGTTTGAACATTGTGTGGTGTTATTTACAGGGTTGGCAAAGTATTACCCACCCGGGAATTCCCGGGCGGGAAAACCCGGGTTTTCCCGGGCTGGGCAATACTCCCAGAAATGGGTAATAGTGGGCATTACTGGGCAATATGATTTTTTAAGCTTATTTTAACACAAAATAGTAAAGACTTGTTATAGTTTCATAGTATAACAGCTAAATATATACTTTTTATACAGATAACCATTGACAGTAATTTCTAGAAAATTCAATTTCATTCTCTTCTCTATTAATTTTATATGTAGGCAGAATACAAGATTTGCACATTTAAAGATACCTTTTTTTCAAATAACCAAGTATTGTTTCAATAATCCAAACTTTGAAAAATGCATTTTATTGCAGTGTTTAAGTTGAATTGTTAATTTTAATTGTTATACATTCATATTGCTAAATAAACACCCTACAGGCAAATGACAGGGTCATGCCATTAACACTTATAAAATTGAAAGGACTGATTATTGTTACATAAACAAATCTATGTTCTAATCTGAATAATTACTTATTAATTAGTGACAGTACATATACATTATTTAAATGTGATGTTTCTTTAATACATGTACATGTAATTGTTAATTCTTAATAGGAGCTATATTCATTTGAAAAAAAAATTATTCATTTGCTTTCTATTTACAGTTTGCCAATCTAGACAAATGCTAAACAAACAAAGTAGGGTATAAATATTTTATTAAATGTATTGCATTTGTGTTTATCACTGAATCCTCTTTAAAATTCAGACAAATATTTTATATTACCCAGTATTGCCCAGTATTACCCACTAAAACCCAGTAAAACCCGGGTTTTCCCAGTATTTCCCACTGGGCTGGGCAATACTCATAAAACCCGGGTTTTTGCCAACCCTGGTTATTTATGTATATAATGACATATTATTTTATACAGTAAGTGCCGAGCTGACATTTTAAATGCTGTAGACAATTATGCTGTTTTATGTTTGGACATTGTGTGGTGTTATTTATGTCTAAAGAATGTCGAAGATTTACCTGATGCAGGTTAGTATACTGTGGATTCATTATTATTCATTGTACACCAATTATCTTGGATTTCGTGGGTACAGGTGAACCACAAATCTAAATGTTCAAACAGTTGCGATTTTTCTATAGGGTTGTATGTAGATTTTGGCAAAACCAAAAAATCAAATATCTAGGAAAATTAGAGGTTTTCCTCAATCCATGTAAACTAGAGGTTTTCCTCAATCCACGAAAAAAACGATCCACAGTAGATCTTTATTATGAAGCACTGTTCAGGGCCTTGGTGGCCGAGTGGTCAAAGTAGTCAAACTACCGGTACTTCATCACTATCCAATCAACACTGAGGTTGCCAAGTTTCCAATCCTGCACGGGGTAGGTCCACGTGACTCAAATCTGAATTGACCAGAATTGTCAATTTTCCTACCAAGGTTTTCTTTGGACATTTCACCTCCCTCTGAAAATAAAAACTGACTGCAGAAAAATAGCACAATAGTGTTGACAGTGGCTTTAAACAATCAATCAATTACTGTTACATAATGTTCCAACATGTCCAAGTTAGTTGAGAGTCAGGTGCTAACAAAGAATTGTTTCACAGTTTGTCTTTTGAGTTGTTTCACAGTTGTGTTTTGAGTTGTTTCACAGTTTGTCTTTTGAGTTGTTTCACAGTTTGTCTTTTGAGTTGTTTCACAGTTTGTCTTTTGAGTTGTTTCACAGTTTGTCTTTTGAATTGTTTCACAGTTTGTCTTTTGAGTTGTTTCACAGTTTGTCTTTTGAGTTGTTTCACAGTTTGTCTTTTGAGTTGTTTCACAGTTTGTCTTTTGAATTGTTTCACAGTTTGTCTTTTGAATTGTTTCACAGTTTGTCTTTTGAATTGTTTCACAGTTTGTCTTTTGAATTGTTTCACAGTTTGTCTTTTGAATTGTTTCACAGTTTGTCTTTTGAGTTGTTTCACAGTTTGTCTTTTGAGTTGTTTCACAGTTTGTCTTTTGAATTGTTTCACAGTTTGTCTTTTGAATTGTTTCACAGTTTGTCTTTTGAATTGTTTCACAGTTTGTCTTTTGAATTGTTTCACAGTTTGTCTTTTGAATTGTTTCACAGTTTGTCTTTTGAATTGTTTCACATTTTTTCTTTTGAATTGTTTCACAGTTTGTCTTTTGAGTTGTTTCACAGTTTGTCTTTTGAGTTGTTTCACAGTTTGTCTTTTGAGTTTGTCTTTTGAGTTGTTTCACAGTTTGTCTTTTGAGTTGTTTCACAGTTTGTCTTTTGAATTGTTTCACAGTTTGTCTTTTGAGTTGTTTCACAGTTTGTCTTTTGAATTGTTTCACAGTTTGTCTCTTTTGAATTGTTTCACAGTTTGTCTTTTGAATTGTTTCACAGTTTGTTTTTTGAATTGTTTCACATTTTTTCTTTAGAATTGTTTCACATTTTGTCTTTTGAGTTGTTTCACAGTTTGTCTTTTGAGTTGTTTCACAGTTTGTCTTTTGAATTGTTTCACAGTTTGTCTTTTGAGTTGTTTCACAGTTTGTCTTTTGAATTGTTTCACAGTTTGTCTTTTGAATTGTTTCACAGTTTGTTTTTTGAATTGTTTCACAGTTTGTCTTTTGAATTGTTTCACAGTTTGTCATGCCAGGCTATTTTAAGGGGTCCTCATTGGGGGGTTCCAATCCCGGATCCTGCTTACTGTTTTGTCAGATTCCCGTATCCCGCTTACACTATGTACGTAACCAATTCTCATTTTTTTGTCATTTCCCGGGTCCCGCTAGACCTCATTTCCCGTTTTCACGACACAATAATTTGATCTTCACGTGTCACGCTTACAAAAAATCGGCAATCCCGTGTCATGCTTAGACCCTATTGAGACCCACTTTTAAAGCTAGCTTGATATACAAAATAAGATTTGCTCATTGCTGTTTACATTCGCTTCATTAATCTGACATATGTGGCTTTAAACTTATTTATAAGCTCTTAATATACCACAAAGTTTAATGTCATCTAAACAGGTTTAGTTGTTATTATAAATGAAATGTTTAAAAATTTCGATTATATGTGATATTTGAAATATTTGATCATTTTTGTTCGTTTGTCTGTCTGTCTGTCCTGCCTTAGTTAAAGTTTTTGATCAAGGTAGTTTTTGATGAAGACAAAGTCCAATCAACTTGAAACTTAGTACAAATGTTCCTTATGATATGATCTTTCTAATTTTATAGCCAAGTTAGAGTCTTCGCCCCCATTTCACGGTCCACTGAACATAGAAAATGATAGTGTGAGTAGGGCTGTTTTGAAATAGCTTGATATTTTTCATTGTAATAATGCATATTTTTTCAGAAAAAAGACTGAATATGAGTGAAGATTGTTTTATCAGAAGTTATGGATCAAACTTTGAAAGACTAAATGCAGTTAAAGTAAGTTAAAAATGAACTTGTTCTCTTCTCAAAGTCAAAATCTAGAGAGTTGTGGTGAATTTCATAACAAGAATATATATACTAAACTTTGTGGAAAATTCTAAAAGGAAAGTCTCTAAGCAAATGGCAAAATCAAAAGCTCAAACACATCAAACTAATGGACAACAAATGTTATATTCCTGACTTGGTACATGCAATTTCTTATGTAGACATTAATGGTGGATTAAATATGGTTTTATAGCTAGCTAAACCTCTAACTTAATGACAGTCATATAAAATTCCATTATATTAACAGCAATGTGTGACAAAATAAACAGACAATAGAATTAGCATGGAACAATTTTCTCTTTTAATCAGGTTATTTGGTTGTGCGCCTGATGTTGTAATTCATTGACTTTGAATATTTTACATAGCCTAAATACTCAAGTATTTTCGTTTTAATTTCACATTCGCATACAGATAAGATATAATTGTTTACATTTTAAACCAGATTTTGAAAAAAATTGTGCTATTTCGGATTCTAGTGTCATCGTCATGTTTGTAGTACTGCTATAAGCACAATTGATACAGATTTATTTATTTATTTTGGTTTTAATTTCCCCTTTTGTGTTGATGAAAAAGCATGTTTTTTTTGTGCATCTATCAACACACACAATTTATTTATGTGTTCTACTAATGATAGATATAAGAAGATATGGTATGAATGCCATTGAGACAACTCACCATCCAAGTCACAATTTGTCTAAGTAAACCATTATAGGTCAAAGTACAGCCTTCAACATGGAGCCTTGGCTCACACAAAACAGCAAGCTATAAAGGTCTCCAAAAATTACTATTGGAAAACCATTCAAACAGGAAAACCAACATATTTAAATTTCTTTTCGTTGAGACTTGGGTTTTCCCCTGTGGAATAGTTATATAATTTATAAGTTCAAAACTGGTTAGTGAGAGTAGTTGTATAACCAGTTCTTGTTTTGGTTATAAATATAGATGGGTAAAATATGCACGTGAAATACTTTGGCGGTTTAAAAGGTGGGGTTCCGTTATATTATATTAAGAAATTTGTAGGTGTCATTTTGCAGTTTATTGTGTCATAAGAATGTATATGATTATAATACCTAGTTTTATTTCTGTCTATTTAAATGTATTGGACAAATGTGTTTGTACTTATAATATGTTGGATTATAATGTTATTAAACATTGCTTACTAGAAAAGGAAAAGTTACTGCAAGCAACTAAACCTATATCTAGAGTTTTGTTTTATTATGCCCCACCTACGATAGTAGAGGGGCATTATGTTTTCTGGTCTGTGTGTCCGTTCGTTCGTCTGTTCGTTCGTCCGTCCGTCCGTCCATCCGTCCGTCTGTCCCGCTTCAGGTTAAAGTTTGTGGTCAAGGTAGTTTTTGATGAAGTTGAAGTCCAATCGACTTCAAACTTAGTATACATGTTCCCTCTGATATGATCTTTTTAATTTTAATGCCAAATTAGAGGGTTTACCCCAATTTCACGGTCCACTGAACATAGAAAATGATAGTGCGAGTGGGGCATTCGTGTACTGGGGACACATTCTTGTTTATTATACCAAGGATTTAGTAAAGAAATGTTTTAAATTCGCACGAGCATGGCGAGGGAAAATTTAAACATACAATAAGTATATATGCTAAAAAAATCATGTGATCATCCTGAAAATGCATGTTATATTTGACACTGTGCATAAGCAGTCAATCTTTTTTATAGGGTGGAAGTGGAACTGAGCTGGCATTGTTTATGAGACTACATTTACTACAAGGAATAGTAGCCTTTCATCAACACAGGCTCCAGGACGCCAGAAGACTATTATCAAAGGTTAGTGATAATATTTCTGTGTATATGGAGTTAGTATGATTGCCAATGTGGTGTAGTATTAAGACCATATGACTATAATATTTCTGTGTATATGGAGTTAGTATGATTGGCAATGTGGTGTAGTAGTAAGAACATATAACTACAAACACAAAGGTTCCTGGTTTGATAATCGTTCCGGTGAGAAAATTTCAGAGACTAAATTTACGGCTCTCCTTTGACACCATTTGCGAGTATGGTCTTGAGAAACACTGATAGTCCATTGGAAAGTGACGGTACATGACTGACCCCTGTTAGAGTGAGAGAGAGCAATATCTCTTGCACCTTAAAGACACCCTTGTAGATTTTGAAAGAGCAGGGTAATGCTGCTACAAGGCAGCACTCGCACCAGCAAAGTGGAAAGGGATAAATATAAGTTATAATAACTTGTTTCCTTATCCACTATAAATAAATATGTTTAAACTATTGCCAATGTGACAACTATCAGCTACACTTCTATAGCAATTATAGGTCACTGTATTGCCTTTAACAATGAGCAAAACCAATGCTGTACATAAACACATAACAAGCTGTTAAAGGCAGGCCAGTAGCAAGGAATTTCCAAGGGGGGGGGTTCGTTGGACTCACAAACTCGACTTTAACAGTCACAATTCGAACAGAACATTGACTTTAACAGTGCTTATTTGTTTTCCCCCGAACCCCCCTGGCTACGGGTATGAAAGGACCTGACATGAGAAATGTGAAAAAATTCAACTTAGAAAATTAACAGCCTTGATGGTGTTTATGAACTTTTCACATAGTTAAATTTTAAATTCTTTTAAGCAGAGATCTCATAAAGATCTGTTGTTGATGCCAAATTTAGCTTCTTGACTGATGTCAAACATTTGGAAATTAATGTTAAACTTGTTTTCCGTATGGGACATTAAACCTCTGATAATTGAAGAAAAATCATTGAATCTGTGCTCAGAAAGCAAAAATTAATAGCAGAGTATTTTATGAGAGCTTCAGATCACAGTTCAACCTGTTTATCATCAACTCAGTTAACTGAAATACCCAAACAAGTTTTGGTATTGCTTTCATTTTCATTCCATTTCTATGACTGTCTTGTACATAAATATTTGAACAAATTGGAATAAAACTTAATTTACTTAACCACCATAATCATTAAGACATGAACTTAAAAAAGTTGATACAAAACATCTTGACAAAAATTAATTTGGCTCGTTTAATTTTCATAAATTTTTTACAAAATCAGTGTTCTCCCCAGATATTTTATATAGCATCCTGGTAAACAAGGAAATTTGAAATACCATCATGTTTCTAAAAACTATAGCATCACATCCATAACACAACCTTAATAAAATTAATTCAGATAGCATCACATTCAGAAATATAGCATCACATTACCATGATGCTAAAAGATCCTGGGGAGAACACTGAAAATATTAAGTTAAACCCTTTGACAAATTATTTCAAAAAAGTTGAATGTCACACTTTATTGGAAAACATTCATCAGGGCCATGAAAAAGTTTGAAATAAAACCAAATTGTAGTCTATTTGGTACTTTGTCCTTATGATATAAAAGTTAAAACTCAAGGCCATATTGGCCTAATTGGTGAACCTTATCATTTGCCCAATTCTGTTTTGGTGAAAACTGCTAAAATATCCTGATGCCAAAATTACCTGATTTACAATATTCAAACAAGAAGCTGAAGAAACATCAAATGTTATTCACATTTTAATGTATTGACTTTTGAAATAAAGGTCATTTGATGCTGTGTTAGCCCAGAAAAAATAAATTGCTTTGCATAAATATTTAGATCAAGGTTACTCCATCCAGTTTCATCCTGTATAAGAGGATCCTCATGGGGCTTTTGATTACGTGATTACTTGGCCATTTTTACAGTGATAATTATTTGTTAATCTTGGCATGTTTTTTTATTATTTTATTATCTTGTTTTAAAAATAATTAATGATTAATAAAAATAAAAACGTAGGGGCGCCAAAATTCAATCATTCAGTCAATGTATTAGCTATAATTTATTGTGATATTGGTCAATAAATCCGAATTTGAAATTTACGCTAAAAAAGGGCGCCATTTTAGGACCTTATCGAACATACTCCTTTAACCCGTTTTAACTAACTCGGGTTGATCACTGTTTAAAAAGGCATAGTGTGAACGGGTTATTGGAGGGCCTCATTTAAACTGAGGACATCATTGAAAGGCTATTGATCTTATAATATTATTGTCATTTCATTTTAAGGTTATTTTATTAACAGTCTAGAAATTTTTAATCGCAGCAGGTGTTTTTGGGCAGTTTTGTGAACAGTTTGAGAACAAGATATTTATTTTTGTTGTTTTATTAGGCATGTCAATTTGGAGAATAAGAGTGTTAATTTTAATAGCCATAGTGTAAATTTTTAGCCTGGTTTTGATAACTATTGTGTAAGTTTTTAGTCTGCTATTGATAGTTTTAGATAAGAAACAGGGGCGGATGCAGGAATTTTCGAAAGGGGGGGTGCTAACCCAGGGCACCCAGGGCAAAGGGGGGTGCAAAACATATGTCCCGATACAAATGCATTGATCGGCAAAAATAAAGGGGGGGTGCGCACCCCCGGAACCCCCCCCCTGGATCCGCCACTGAGAAAAGAGCATTGTTATAGATTTATCCACACATTTCAGCGTCAGATATCACAATGACAGGATATATATATAATGCCAAACATAAAATAACTTAATATGACCTTCACTTTCTTTTATTAATTTTAGTTAATAATTCTGTCCTTTGTATTGTGTTGATTTAGAATCACAAAAAAAACCCATCTTCACAATAATTACTGAGGGGGAGGACAGGGGTAAGGGAGACAGGGAGAAAGGGGGTGGGAGAAAGGAGAAAAGGGGTAGGAGAAAGGAGAGGAAGGCTGGGAGAAAGGAGAAAAAATAAAATATTTCTCCTTTTAAAATTTTTTCTAATATTTCAAGAAAAAATATCTCAAAAGGAGATGTTTTATTCTAATGGGAGAAAGGAGAACGGGGGTAGGAGAAAGGAGAAGAGGGGTGGGAGAAGGGAGAAGGGTACTCCCTGTCCTCCCCCTCATTACTGTCAAAAATTTATTTTGAAATTGTGACAAAAACTTACATAAATAATTTGTGTTATTTTGTTAGATTTTGTGTAAAATATTATTGATTCAATATCTAATTCATCATGTTATTGAAAAGCAAAAATATTTTATTTATATAAATTAATTAATTCAACTGTCAAACATAGTTTATTACTTTTGAAAAAAAATGAGTTGAAGAATCACCAAAACAAAACACCGTTTTGATACATATATAGTCTTATATTGTTGTGATGAAAAAACTTTTGAATATGATTTAACATGTTGTGTAAGTCCCAGGAAATTCCTTTTAGTTCAATGCAATTATTCAAAATTGGTGGATCAGATTGGTTTAGCTAAATTTAAGTCCTGGAGTGGTCAACAAAAAGAAAATATAATCAGCGAATTCAGCCATTTAAAAAAAGGGAGGGTTCTCAACCCAGGATAAAAGAGGGGGTTGGTTTCCAATCACATGTCATAAAAAAAGGGGGGTTCCAATCCCCGGGACTACCCTTCTGGATCTGCCACTGATAATCTATCCTCAAGTTTGAACATGTTGAAGGGAATGTAACTTCTGAAGGAAAACTTAGTTTGATTGAAAAATTCTAAAAGACTCAATTGAACTTCACAAGAAGGTCTCATCTTCACTATGCGTGAAATATTTTCGACCAGAACAAATTTGTATCATGTTGTTGTCCAATTTATATTAACCCGGCTGCATTTCCTTTTATTTATCAAAGGATTCAATAACTAATAAACACTCAAAGTCACATTTAGCAGATCAATAAAAAGGCAAATTACTTTAAAAGCCCTAGCTAGGGGAAATATAGATTCCTACACTGCAACAAGTGTATTACGATATTTCTCCACTCGAGACAGTTAAATTTTATTATTTAAAGCGCGAGGCTTGCCGAGCATTTTAAATAATTAAATTTAACTGTCGAGAGTGGAGAAATATCGTAATACACGAGTTATAGTGTCGGAATCTGTTTCTCTGATGACTTTAATCATTCTTTTTCAAAGATTTTCAGAAACTTGTGTTCTTTATATGCGACGTCATCAGGCAAGGTCGCCTTTTTTCATGACGTCACAATAGAAAAATTGAGAAGAAAACAAAACATTTTGACGTCATAATTAAAATTCGACTAATCATTTGCCGAGAACAGATCTTTCACTAGTGAGGAGAAATATTTTTCTCACACCAGTCAGGAAATGTGAAAATAGCACAAAAATTAGAGAATTATGTTTTCCTGTCTGTGCATCTGTTCATTCGTCAGTTCGTTCCCCATCTGTCCCTCTTCAGCTTAACATTTTTAGTCAAGGTAGTTTTTGATGAAGTTGAAGTTCAATCAACTCACAAAGTTCCATCATGTTTGATGGAAGATCTAGGGAAGGGTAAGTACACATATTCTCTACGACATGAACTTTTCATGGTCCACTTAACATAGTGATAGAAAATGATAGTGCCAGTATGTATGACATCCGTGTGCTATGGACACATTCTTGTTTATACATGTAATATTATCATGGTTGTAAATTACAATATATTTTTCTTTCAGGCTGAATTTGAATTACAGCATTTAGTTGTTGACTCAGAGAAGTTAACTGAAGGTACAGTATTCATTTGAAACAATCCCACCTGTGACCTGGGAGGGGGGTCTGTGAGCTGACATTTTTCCCCCATATGTTCAAAACTGGGAATCAGATTAGTTTAAAACTGCACACAGTTAGCTCAAAAGTGACAGGGTAAACTGCAGTGTTACATTTTGTATTCTAAAATTATAACGGCTTTCAACATGATAAAAACCCTTACCGTAAAGTCGGCCATAAAAGCTTAAGGCTACCTCATGAATAATGTAAACAATTCTAATTAGAAACAAACGATCTTATTTATAAGACTTACCCTTGCTTAGCATTCTGGAGCACATGAGATCATGAATGTCCATCTGGTATCTTTCACCCTTCTTTTATAACAAAGCAATTCCGAGAAACAAATAATACCCTCTAAATGTCGTTTGAGTTTCTTTGTCGTTGGGTTGTTTTCTCATTTACTTACACTTACATGCATGTCATTTATTAATATGAATGTGAATGACACATTACTATGTAGATCGATTGGACTTACTTTTATCAAGATAAATTAATATACATATTACCTATTTTGGGTTGTAAAAGAAATATATGAAAAGTATGTATAAATGTTTGAAAATTTACTTGAACCTTATAAAACATGTACATGTACAAGAGTAAGTCTAGTTATCAATCAGATGTCGTTTTATCAATACATGAAGTAAACATTAAAATTGGACGTCGATTAGGGTATCAAAATATTGTACATCAATTTGTGAATGTGACGTTCAATTTGGACATCGATTTGAGGAACGGACGTTGATTAGAGGCCGGAAGTCGATCTGAGTCTAACATATATATATGTTACATGATATAAAATATCTTGGTTTGACAGCTTAAGAAAAGAATATTGTTTTCATCACTTCAAACTGTCAATATTCAATTCACACAATGAGATTCCCTTTTAAAAACTAATATTAACACTTCTCTCTCAGTCTTCAGTGCCCTTTTATGTTTAATGTCCAGTTTAATTGCTTAATCATTGTTAAATGCCCATTTTGACATTGACATTCTGCCCTTTTCAAATCTTAACTGGAAGTTTGGAACACTGATACCTATATTTGCTATATAGAGTCATTTCAGTATACATGGTATATACATATCCTTCATTAAAGGATAACCTGACTTTTACTGTATTTTTCATGGTTGAGGAATTAAAAGTCAGTTTTTGTGTCTGTTTTTTATAATTAGATAAGATAAGATAATTTTTTTTTTTTAATCTAATCAAGAACCTATAAAGGGCATCATTTTACAACAATATTACGCACAATATGATTAGGAAAACAATAAATAAACAGAAACCTAATACCATACTATAACATTATGGACAGGATCAGAGCTTAACACAACATGTGTCTTACATAACTATTATATTAGATCTTATAACAATAAAAATATTTAATAGGTAAATATTCATCTGACAGAGTTCATTTGACCTTTACCACTTCATTTGACCTTTACCACTTCATTTGACCTTTACCTCCATTCATGGTTCATTAGTCAAAGTTAAAGGTCAATTAATATTATAGTCAGTTGATAAAGATCAGTATGTGTATAGGTCTGTCTGATAGTTTTCATCTGACCTTGACCTCTTGTTCATAGTTCAATTGTTGATTTCAACATTTTATATAGGTTTTATTTCTTAGATACTACAAGTAATAAGCAATAAGTAAAAATATTATGGTTAAGGATGTTCGCTACTCTGTTTCAAAATAACAAGCTTTTTAAAAGACTGTTATAAATTGATAGTATATAAATAAAGAAACTAAAAAAGCAGAAAAAAATGGTGGGTCCGTGTGCTTGTTTTCAAGATATAAGCCATTGAAAATTTGGCGGGAAATGATCCTCTCTAGATTTTTCTTACATTTAACATTAACACCTTTTTTGTTTAAAAAACTATGAAAAAATAACAAGGATTTCATAAGATTTTGAAATATGGCCTTTTAAATTGTATGTAATAAAAATGTGAAAAGAAAAGTGGGGGTTAGTGGGCAAATTTTTTTTAATGTTAATATATGGATAAAACCAGAGGATCCCAAAAATCTGACAAAAATTCAAAAAATAGAGGAGCAAACATCCTTCAGTTATTTTTTTCTTTGTTTTTTAGTGATGACAATGGGATTCAATGAAAGAGAGGCTCGTCTTGGTCTGCGGGCATCAGCTGGACATATAGAACAAGCTGTGCAACATATAATGCAGAGAAAGGAGGTATTGAAACTTATTATATAATCATCCCCATTTACTTAAATTGTGCTTTTGTCTTCTCTATCGGAAGCAACTAAACTGAGACTTGATTATAAATATATCAGTCTTATAAGAGTGAGAAATCTCATAGCAATGCCCTTGACATTGCATAGAACAACAGTCATATACAAATAAACTCATCATAGATACCAGGACTAAATTTAGTATATACGCCAGACGCGTGTTTCGTCTACAAAAGACTCATCAGTGACGCTCGAATCCAAAAAAGTTAAAAAGGCCAAATAAAGTACGAAGTTGAAGCATTGAGAACCAAAATTCCTAAAAGTTTTGCCAAATACAGCTAAGGTAATCTATGCCTGAGGTAGAAAAGCCATTTATCTTTGGTCTTACAGTTCCTGTAATTTTCTCTGCTACATACATCATCTTAAGGCTATTCGATTTTTTAATGAGATAGTAGACGAGAAAGTCCCTCTAGTTTTTAAAACTAAAGTTATATACTGATGGCTTGTATAGATCATGAGTTCAACAAACAAGCAGAACAAGGACTATTATCAACACAGCAAAACTCTTCACTGAAAACTCCCCAAAGCCCTAGGTAGTGTGACGTTCTTTGTTAGATGACAATCAGGTTACATCTATGCATCATTTATTTTAACAGGAGAAAAAGGGAATATCAAAGAAAATTAAAGAAGAAAGAAGAAAAAAGAGAATCCAGAAAAGTTTGGGATTAACAGCTAATAAAGACAAGTATAAATCTATTGATATCTTTAGAAATTACCACAAAAAATCTGTTTATATAAGTAGTTTAATTGTATGAGAGATGGATGGTGTCATTGATGTTTTTAAGTCAAAAATGAAAACTAGTTTCTTAAGAATAAGAACTGTATATTTTGTATAAATATTATTATATTTCTTATGTCAGTATTATTTAATATTTTTTATTTTAGTGTTCTCAAAGATTATGAAAAATTCCAAATAATGGTCAACTTATATATGGGAAAAAAGCCTGATAAAAATATGTATACTTGTAAATCAGTTACTTTCATTGAGACAAATTGATTTTTTTGTGGTTATGTGATTTCATAAGGGGGCTTCTAATCTATATAAAAAAGGAGAAACGAGAAACTCTTATGAACCCCATCAACAAATGACAACCACTGAACAATATGTTCCTGATTTAGGACAGGTGCAAAAAATGCAACGGGGTTTAGACATTATAACAGGCACCAACCTTCACCCTAACCTGAAATGATAGTGTAACATCAATGTCTACTCTGAAACAGAAACAATGTTGGAACACTTGAAAGAACTGCCATTGTTTCTGTATTCCCGAATTTTATTTTTAAAAGTTGTTCTTTTTACTTTAATTCAGAACTTATTGCCTGCATTTATTATTGCGATTTTGTTATTTTAGACTAAAATGTGATTTCAATTTTTGCGATATAAAGGAAAATCCTGTTTAAATTATATAAAATATATTAAAATGGGAGTTTAAATTATTGCAATTATATATAACAATGTCGCATTTTTCGCAATAATAAAAACTGAAAATTTCTGAATTTACACTACAGTATCTTGTACAATAAAATATAAAATAACTGTATGATATATATTTTATAGAGTGAATGTTGACAGTTATGAAATGTTGACTAATATGGGATTTGGAGGAGGAGCTGCAGCAGAGGCCTTAAGACAGGCAAACAATGATGTTGGTCAAGCATTAGAGGTAAAGATTAGAGAAGTAATAGATTATTTGCCAGTTTCAAATTAGGGTTCTTAATTTTGTATATTCAATTTCATGTGTTGGTAGCGTAATGTTGCTGACTTATATGAATTTGTTATTAATTTGAAAGATTTGTTTATTAAAGGGGCACTAGCTACGATATATATAAAAAAATAAAGTATGATTTTTTTTTAGATCAATCATTAATCAAATTGGAATAATGAAATAATAATTTGCTTTTACCATTCAAATTCCTTTAATTTTGTTGAAATAAGCGATTAAACATAATTTTTGACTGATTCACTTGCAAGTGAAAACGTCATCATCATTCTAACCGGTATTCATGTGAACTTCAAGTTCACCCCTAGCTAGAGATTGACAACGCATGCATTGTACGTGTACTGGTTATTTTAAGAAAAAGAATGTCAACAATGAAAGTGAAACTACGGTAAATCATTTGATTACTAATTCGATGCACATAAAATCATTCTTATATGGTTAAAAACAATGAGAAACATCTATTTTTAATCTATAAAATAAAATCAAACAGACCTATAAAAATGCAATTGCACGTGTTGGTTTAATCTATTCGTATCTTTATTTTTGTTTACATCGCTTATATGGTCATCTGAGGTCAAATCGATAGTTAATTAGATGGCGTCTGGACTAAAATACACACGAAACGAACCTATATATTATCTACCCCATGCTCTGTAAACTGTTTATTTTAGACTTTTGATAGTTTGGATAAATGTTTTACATTGTTATAAACCAAATATGAGAATTTGAGTCAACTCGGTTACAATGAATTTGACAGCTAGTGCTACTTTAAGTATCTTGTAAAATATTTGGCTAAAAATTACAAATAGGCAGTTTCTCAAGTTTTTTTGGTCATCAAATAAAAAGAAAGTGTCATTTTAATATGAAATATGTAATGTGTCAAAGAGACAACAACATGACCTAATACCTAATTAGCTGATAATTTTTTACACATACATCGTGGTGATGTAACTGATAAAAATCACTCCATCAATCCTCCAGCCCTTTCACATATTAAGCAATTGTCAGGGTTAGTAACATCTCAGGATTAGATCTACTTATAATGAAAGAATATTCAATGAATATACATTCATCCTCTAATTGAATATATCCGGTAATCAGATTTTTTAGCTGACATTTTGGGTGTCCGATTAGCCGGAGTGTACTGTAGCAGAAACAGCCAAAGGTCACTATATAGGATGTCAACACAACTGTTTAAGTCTTGACAGTGGTCATTGCTGTAAATGCTTTAAATCTTTGATTTTTTTAAGGTATTAGAAAAGCATCCAGAGTTTCTTTCCTTACCTGACCCCGAGCACAAGGATATTACAATTACAGATGAAATGTTAGCTCAGGTAAACACAGAGATTTCCAATCAGATTATCATTTACCTTTTAGAATTTAAAGTGCACAGGTAATTTGATTGTTTATTCAAGATGAAATTAATTTTCAAATAAAGTCTTACATCAATCAATTCATTTTACTGTTAACCAACTATTGCAATCAGTTAATGTTTGTAATATTCCCTAGTTAAAAAAAAAAGAATATAGACAAGCTTAAACATGTTAAATTATCTCAAAATGTCAAAAGTAAATTGCTGCTAAGATGGCTAGGAAGTGTTGAGTGTGCCAAAATAAGCTGAATATACCCTACTTGAATATACCTGAGATCAAGGAAAATTAGTAACAAGACCAATACAGTAAAACCTGGCTAAACTGAATCCTGCGTAAACCGAAAACCTGTATAAACCAAACTTGTTCTTAAGCACCATCATATCAAATTGTATGCATTGTCAACCCTGATTAAACCGAACATCGGTCAAAACTGAACAAAATCATAAGTCCTGAAGAGGTTCAGTTTAAACAGGTTTCACTGTATAATAAATCTACTGAATTAGAATATTTATCTTAAAGGTGTACAGTTTGGGATTTGATCCAGAAATGGCCAGAGAAGCCTTAAAGTTGCATGCTGGGAGTATTCAGAAGGCAATAGATGAGTTAATACGCAGTGGTGGTATTCTAGCTAGAAGTAGTTCAGAAGGCAGTTCTGATGGTTCAAGTGCTGGTAAGTAAGCATTAAAGAGTCGATTTGAGCTAAATATATTTTGTTTAAGAGTTGTTGTAATTTTTAATACCATATGTAAATGTTTAGATGTTTAAAATATTTATGCTTTCATAACCCAACTGGCTTAATATCTACCAATTTTCCAGACTGAATCACTACTTTTGAGATAAAAAAAATATATACATCGTAGTCATCAACTTTTCAAGAAATTTTATGAATGAAATATATCAACAGATGTTCAAGTTACAAAATGTTGTACATATAACATTTAATATATATTTAAAATTGGAGTTATCTTCCTTTGTCCTAACTCATTACAATTATTGACAATGGAAAATTTCCCTAATTAAAAGTATTGCCTTCCATTTCTTCCAATACTTGTACATTGCATTTGTTATTTTAAGGAAATTCGCTGCTCACTTTTAACATGAATAACTTTTCATAACATTGGTATATATTGATATGGGATTAATTGAGGAATCAAAAAAGCAAAAAAAATATAGGGGTCAATGTGCTTGTTTTCGAGATATTAACCATTGGAATTTTGGCAGGAAAATATTCTCTCTTGATTTTTCTTAGCTTTATCATTGACCAGTTAAAGTTCTCAAAAACTATTAAAAAATAAATAAGATTTTATAAGACTTTTACAAATGGCTTATAATTATACATTATTTATAAAAAGAAAAATGGGGGTCCATGGGCTAAATCTTTTTAAGGCATTCAAATGGATAAAACCACAAGATTTCGAAAATCATACAAAAATTCAAAACATGACAAGCGAACATCCTTAAGCTCCAACTGCAAAGTCTTTACCCCTTTAGTATTAAAAGCTCATTGATATGATTGGTATTGTTAAAGCTAAGTATGCCAGGCTTATTTAATAATAAAATATTAACCTTTGTTTGATGATAAAATTTGTATTCTTTTGCAGACAGTTCACCAGAAGCAGGGCCTTCTAATATCAATAAAACTGAGGAGAAAAAAAGAAAGAAAGAAGAAAAGGAAGCTTTACAAGATTTTATGTCTGATCTCCCTGAAGATGAAGAAGACTACTTAGATTTAACATTGACTGAGGAGGAACAGTTTCTTAAGGAATATAAATCATTGGTTGATAGTCTTGGAGATACTTAAATAGTTTAAGCAATATAAATCGTTGGACGATAGTTTTGAAGATCGATAAATAGGTTGTCAAAATCAGAAAAAAATGATGAACGATCACTGCTTAGAAGACAAAACACTAATGTATTATCTCCCTTTCACAAGGATAAATGTTATGAGGTCTGGATGGGAGTCCTTGGTTTCTGTATTTAATTTTTAGGTAATTTGTTGTACTCTACATTATTTAACCAATTATTCTCTATTCTTTATATTAAAGCATCCCATAATCCTTTATTCTAAATTTATACCCATTTTCCCAAGATTTTTTTTGGCACACATTTTCTTAATCTGTAAACCCCATCCAGACCCTCATTTATTAATGATCGGAAAATATTTGAATTATAAATTGATTTTATAAAGGCAACTGTGGGTTTAAATATGTTTACATGAGGTCTTTATGACCAGTTCAGGCTTCTGGAAGAAAGCCTCTGGTTCAATTTTGTGGGTTTACATTCCTATATTTATATAGATCATATGAGCAATTCTGGCTTCTGGTGGCATCTGGTTCAATTGTGTGGGTTGAAATATGGATTTTTTTTTAATAACTGAGCAATTCAGGATTTTGCCTTCTAAAAGTCTCAAGTTTAAAATCATATTTCATCCTGCTTATCATAGGATAAAGTATAGGCCTAATAGCTGCCAAATTCAAAATGAAGTGATTTAAAAATTACCCGTTTTATGATATATTTAGGTTGATCCAAGCTGTAATCAGATATGACTTATTCATAAATACAGTTGGACATTTGACAAATTATTGAACTAGTAAGAAGTCAATCTCTACACAATTGTTGGGAAATGAGAATGATGGTTGATATTTCCATAGATGAAAGCCACCATTTAAAAGCAGTGAACAAGCCTATATAAAAAGAAAATTCTGAACTAAAACTTCGTATTAGTGAATCTCCAAAAAAAAAAAAAAGGTAGAAAAGTCTCCAACAATCATTAGCTACTACCATTCCTGAAAAAGAGTAGGGGCAATTAGACCAGATATTAGTGAAATTTTAAAAACTGAAGTAAAAGATATATAAATAATAAAACTAAAATTCATATATAACCATGTCAAGAAAACCATTGTTTATTTTGTTAACTTTTTTTGGAACAGCAAGTATATTCTGCTTTATTAAGTATGTGTCTTCCCAAGAAACAACTTAAAATTTGATGAGACTCGGTAAATTGCTACAATTAAGCTTCTTAAAAATTATTTTATCGTTTCTTGGCTGTGCTAAAAGAAAACAAGGGCTGAAAACTTTGTTAAATCAGCTTTTTCTGCATTTATGTAAAAAAAAAAGATGCACATTGATAATATAAAAAATCTTGTATAATTTATTTATGTTTATTGATCATATGCATTGCTATACATAAGGTGCATCGATGAAAGAAATCTAAAAAAAAAATTAACTTTTTCTCAGGCTAGAAATTGGCCTCAAACAAGTAAATGTAACCAACTTAAGAAAATAATGCATTCACAATACCCATTTAGAGCTTGAATTATAACCAAAATATCATGAAACTTTGCCATCACAGTTCACCTTTTGTTTACTCATTAAACAGCTGATCACTGCAACAAAACCAGAAAATGTATATGTTTTATGATTTGTTTTGACATAAGACTTTGATGTTCAATGTGGTAAGCCTTTATTACAGAACCTACCTATTGTATTTATTGTTAATTTGTTCTAGACCTGAATATGCATGAAATATTTGCCACTGGATGCTAAACATCCAACATTCAATTAGTGTGGTATGGATGTTAGTTGTGGCATTTCTTTATGTACTTTGAATTAATTTGTTAATTATTTTATTATTGTGGATATCAATTTTCTTAGGTTAATGTAAAATTGTACTTTTTATGGATATTTGATTTTGAGGTGTTGTAAATGTCTGAATACAAGCTTATAGAAAATCTGTACATTGTTAAACATTAAAATTTATTGTTAACTTTTAACCACAAAAATCAACAAAAAAATGTATCCTATGAATAATAATAAATTGACTTTATGTCTTCAAACCAAGATTACAACATCTTACTGTATAGTAGAAGATTATTTGACTAAGTATTCATTTTACCCATTTGTATTTGGACTTATATGCATATTAGTAATTAAGGTGTCTTGTTAGAGGTAATAGTTTCTGGGAGAAAATTTGATAATTCATATTTTTAATTTATTTTTAAACTTTACTGTTAATTTGTAATAAATTTTAATTTGTTGACAATAATAAAAATGAATAATTATTTATTTTGTCCTTATTTATTTCACCATAAGACTCATTTATGAAATTTCTTATACTATTATATAGTCTAATACATGCAACTATAAATCAGAGCTTTCTAAAATTTGTCTTCATATAAACATGCTTCTTCTGTCCTCTTTATCTTCCTCCAGTAGATCGATTGAGTACACCAACCTTACTATATGTACTATAAAGTTTGACAAATTTTCAATGAAAAACATTATATACAGCTAAATCCCTGTGGAATAAATTCTATGTACATTAATATCTGGGTTTATCTTATCATGCAATACTGTGTGATGTGGTTTCAGATTCATAGATCATAAACACTGGTTAACCTTCTTACACAACATGGCTATACATGAAATTTTCTTTGTATTTTTCTTACTACAAATAAGAAATTCCTGAAATTTGTTGTTGGGTTCATGTAGAGATAATTTACCATGTGATATTTTTTTGAAGATTTATCAAGCTTCAAATTCCTGTCAACCAAAATCTTAATGCAGGGATATCATTAGAGAGCTGAAGCTCACAATGTTACATGTTTTTTTCAATGAAGAATTTTGAACACAGCCAAAAACATGCGACTTAAAGAAAGAAATCACAATTCCTTAACATACTATGCTATTTATAACATATATATTTACGCTTTCTCATAATATGCATAATTGAAATTCGAAAATGTCAATAACTTTAGGTAGTATTTTCTTTTTTTTACCAAACATCTGTTCTGTACTTCAATTTGTAAATTTGTTGTATATGATGTATGATGTATAATGATGGCAGTTTTTTACGATCTCGACTGGATATACAGTTTTATATGATGTACACCTTCAGCTGTTGTCTGCTCTATGGTCGGGTTGTTGTCGCTTTGACACATTCCCCCATTTCCTTTCTCAATTTTACTTGAAAGATCAATTTATATTTCAATAGCTGGACAACCGATATGGTGTGTGCAAATAAAGGATTAAGGTCGACATTTAAGACACAAAATTGGCCCCGATTTATAGCTAAAATTTCAAATGAGAAATTTTCTTATAAACAAGTAAAAATTGCCTGTACCAAGTCGGGAATATTACAGTTGATATTCATTCGTTTGCTATGTTTGAACTTTTATTTGAATACGGACTTTACTTTTTTGAATTTTCCTCGAAGTTTGGTATTTTTGTTATTTTACTTTTTCATGACGACACAAATAGTACATCTTTCACATTTCATGAAGGCATGTGCGTCTGGCGTATATACAAAATTTAGTCCTGGTATCTATGATGAGTAAATGTACATTTTCATTCACTTTTGGAATCAAAAGAAATAGAGCATTCACCGACAAGAATAATCTTTAAACATAATGTATGCTATAACATGCTACATATCTGGTTTGAATATTTAGTTTGTGGAAGTCTGCTTTTTATGTTTCCTAGGTAGAAATCCTGAAGAATTTTTCAAATTTCTTCAAAAATCAATACGTGTGGCCTATTTGGGTTGTGCAGTATGGGAAAAGCTGCAGAAAACTAGTTCTATTTCATTTGCTTACATATCTTGGTTAGGGACTTTCCGTTTTAATTGAATTTTTCCTTTGCATTCAGTATTTTTTCGATTTTACTTTTTCATCAATTTTTGATATTTTGTTTTGTCTTTAAACTATTGACTTGATATTCGGGGCCAAGTATTCCCCAAACCCAATTTACCACTTATAATTAATGTAAAACCCTTATTTTAAGATATAAAGTCAACTTTAGTGATTACAAAGTTACTTAAAAGTACTCACTGAACATATACTATAGATAGTAGAGAATTTCGAAATGTTGAAAAAAACGAACTTCGCATATAATTATGCGTTTTTAGAATTAAAAACTATACGATTAAAATGCCGAGTGGTCTTAATAGTTGTTCTACGGTACCATTAGCCTGTCAACACTGAGATTGTGAATTCAAATCCGACACTTGGCAGGTGCATTTCACTCCAATCTTTATTGACTGGGATTGTCAGTTTTCCTACTAAAGGTCGGTGGTTCTCTGCGGGAACTCCGTGTTCCTCTACCGATAAAAATGTCCGCCATGATGTAGAACAATAGTAATGAAAGTAGCGTGAAACACCAATCAATCTATCATAAAGTGAAGCTATCTTTTTTATTTCAATTTCAATTTTTCTCCTGTTGATTAAAGATGTCTTTTGGTGCAGTATTTGACAAATTTATTTTTTATATGATATTGAAAGTGTTACATTTCAGATGGTAATTGAAAGTTATAATACGCTGTTTTTCATAACATTTCTAAATGTAAGTCCAATTTTATTTTCGTGATACAATTATTACAAGGTAAACATGGTAACGTACGGTGACCTATAGTTTTTCATGTCTGTGTCATTTTGGTCTCTTGTGGACAGTTGTCTCATTGGCAATCATACCACATCTTCTTTTTTTATATAAACATGCTAGACAATGTTTACATGACCTTTACGTCATATCGTGGTTCAGTGATTAACTTTAAGTTTCTGTGATTAGTTCTGATTTTCTGATATGGGATAACTTTATTTGGTGTATAAAATAAAATGTAGTTGTGCATACCTGTCTAATAGGATTCTCCGGACTTTGAGCTCAAAAGAGGGGTGAAAGATACCAGAGGAACAATCAAACTCATAAATCTGACATCTGAAATCTGAAAATAAACTGACAACGCCATGGCTAAAAAAGACAAAATACAAATAGACAAATATTAGTACGCAAGACACAACATAAAAAACTGAAGACTGAGCACCACGAACCCCACAAAAAAAGCTGCGGGTGATCTCAGGTGCTCCGGAAAGGTAAGCAGATTCTGCTCCACATGTGGTGTCAACGTTTATTTGTTCCACCTAACAGAAGTTCCAATGGAAACTTTGTTATAAACAATGGCATAATACCTGTTCCTGTCGGAACAAATATTCTATACCATGTATTCCGTTAGGAACATTTACTGTAATATTTATTCCAGTGGAAATAATATTCCAGAATATTGTTTCCATTTGGAACTTATATTATAAAGGAAATTCTATTCCGTGACAGTGGCACCCGTCATTTTTTTCATTGTTAGTTTTTGGTTAAAGATTGCATGATATGCAATCAAAACCCTATGGTACTGACTTGATATCAAAATCTTTCAAGGTTTATCACTAAGTTTTAGAACTTTATTAATGAAATATTCACATGCTCAGCTATTCAAGTTACTTAATGACGTTAGACTTGTCAAGAAAATTACTTAACATGTGCAAGGTGTAAGAATCTTAATATCGGTTCTAAAAGAATTCATGATTTCATTGCTGAAATAATTTTTAAAAGTGGAGTTATTTCCATAATTGTAGGTGAATCAGCTACAAACAATGCTTCATACCATTTGTCTCAACTCGGCCGATTCCGTACCCTCATCTAATAGAAGGAGAGTAGCGGATTCTACCGAGGATTGCCGAATGTGCTTCATACAATGAAATGTTTGAATATTATCTTTACCCTACAGTGCTTACAAGCACTTTGCTTAAGTTGTGTTTTTTGGGATTATGTCAGTTTCTCAGACACTTTGTGTAGAACGTTTCATATTAGGTTATAAAGTGATTAAGAGGTGTACGTGTCTGTACCACAGTCTCTTATACGACCTTTACTTTATTGCCATGTTTCAATGATCAAATTCGAGTGTTTACACTTGAGTCAGTTATTAGAACTACAACAGTATTTGAAGTATAACATGATGGTATGGTGTACATATTCTATGTTGTAGGGATACATCAGAGGTTGAAGTCATACAACTTTGCTCAGTGCTCGGAGCACAAAAATCATGCTTGAAACATGAAATCCAACATTTTGATTGGTTAATTTTAGAGTATGAGTACAAAAAACTGACTCGAAAGTTTTATTACTTCAAGGCCAGACCATTACCTCTTTTTCAGGGTTAACAAGTCAACAGTACAATATTGTGATTTTAATCAGTTTATCAGATATTTATGAGGGGGAGGACAGAGGTAAGGGAGGAAGGGGGTAGGAGAAAGGAGAAAGGGGGTTGGAGAAAGGAGAAAGGGGGTAGGAGAAAGGAGAGGAAGGCTTGGAGAAAGGAGAAAAAGTTGGAGAAAGGAGAAAAAATAAAATATCTCTCCTTTTAAAAAAATATCTCAAAAGGAGATGTTTTATTCTAATGGGAGAAAGGAGAATGGGGGTAGGAGAAAGGAGAAGAGGGGTGGGAGAAGGGAGAAGGGTACCCCCTGTCCTCCCCCTCATCTATAAAGTATAAAGTATAATTTTTTTTATTCATTCTTAAATTAAGAAGTCAGCTTTGCTGTATGGAATGATTTTAAGGTGTGCATGATCATGAGTGTATTCTAGGGTTTTTCTTACCATGAACTTACTCCATAATTCACTAGGAGAAAACAATTATAAACGGTACAAAATGTACGGCAACAGGTGTGCAGCGTTTTGGTTTATTTCATTAAGCTTCTTTTCTACATATAAATAAATTGTCAAATACATGCTATGTGTAGAGTGATTGTAAGGGAAAGATAACCGTTTGGTACGGTTCATCTGATCTTGCTCTCATTTGTTTTAAATTATTAATGTTATTATTTATTACAATTGATATAAACAATGAAGTGACCTTTGAAAAAAAGAGAATGTGGTATGAGTGCCTATGAGACAACTCTCCATTTAAGTCATAATTTGTAAAAGTAAACCATAGATAAAACAAAAATAGTGTATGTTTAAAGTACAAATCCGTATGACATTCGGCAATCCTCGGTAGAATCCGCTACTCTCCTTCTAGATGAGGGTACGGAATTGAGACGAATGATCTGTATGAGTGTACTCTTTGGTGGAATTATTCTAACGCCTTTGTTATGTAGGCATTGACGCATTATATATATTAGACCATGCGAGAAAATAAAAACATTGATAATTTCGTTACATTACACTTATTAAGAATTTGAACACATGTCATCTTTAAATGACGCTTGTGCAACCAGGTGTTTGTCTTGTGTATTAATATTCCAATCATCATATTTGGTCTATATTATAGCAAATGTTTCATAATTTCAATCACAATGTCTTTTGAATTGGCTCATTAACATTTCTTTAAAAAGCCGTACCAACAGACACTTCATATTACCAATAAAAGAGGTTATAAGATATTTTGTACTTTTAAATAGAAATGCGTCAAGCAACTATTAGGACTCATATAAGTTACCAATTACATCATACAAAACATCATTTTGGGGGAAAGATGAGAGAAAGCTATTAAAGTACAGTTGAAATATTTGATAAATAATAAATGGACGAGAAAGACAGCAGTATTAGGATTTATAGATAAAGAAATAGCATTTTTTCAAATATGCTTCTTGCTTTATCATGTGGCCAACATACAAATCATCAATGTTGCCTCCCTCATAATGAATCCATGGAAAACGTCTTAATTTGTATTGCCATTCTACGGAAAAAATGTACAAGACAGGTAGCTGCCTCCTTTTCCCCACTGAATATCTGCTGTGTTGTATTTTAGGCTACATTTCAACTCTCATCTCTGCTACATCAAAAAATCTTACCGATGAATATAATTGTTTTAGTCCTGTCATTCTAAGTATTTAGTCCGACAGAAAACCCTTGCAAACTGTTTGAGTGTGCTGGATAATAAATATACAGCCACGTCCAGTCAGAACTGATAAATCTAATCCTCCCAATCGATTTCCATGTTTCCTGTACGTTTTTAACCCTTTGTTCCTAATTTCTGAGCGGTCTATACTGTGGATTCATTTTCGTTGGATGTCAATTTTCGTGGATTTTGTTGTGACATGTGAACCACGAAATTAAATGTTCCACGATAGATGACAAATTTGCTATAGGCTTGTATGTAAACTGCATCAAAACCACGAAATTAATATGCACAAACATGCAAATTTCCCTTAATCCACGAAAATTGGTAGCCGCGAAAATAAATGAATCCCCAGTATGTGTTTTTCTGTCATCCATATATTTGCCACTATCCAACATACTCTCATTTTCCATTACAAAATTTTACAGTCAGCCTGCCTATTTCATTGAGTGTTTATTTGTGTAGCAAACTATTGACGATTATGAACTCAAATATTCGGTCACTTTGTCATTTAAACTGACATGCATTAATTTTGCTTCAGTATTAGTTATGTTATTCGTAGATGTTGGAAGCTAATGTTAAATTAGCCGTTTCAGAATCTAAAGAATCATGGGTAATTTCATTGTTCGTACCCCAAAATGAAAATAACGCCACGTCATTGGTTAAATTTCCATTGTTTATGACATTTTTAACCAATCAGGACGTTGTGGTGTACACTTTTGGATATATTACCCAGGATGCATTAGATTCTGAAACGGCGAATTGGGCTTCTCGGCATTATTTGATACTTGAATGCTATATTACAGAACTTTGTGTGTCACTTCATCTAGCTATAGGGTTTGTTATGCTTTTACATGGTGTGTTTAAAGCCTGTCTGGTGTATAAAAATATGCCGTTTTGTTGATACTTATCTCGTAAAGCACTATTTCGCATCAAATTTCATTTTGTTAAGATATTGTCCAGTTTGCATGAGATTCAATGTGTCTTTGTATTGATAAATAGTCTTGATTTGATTGGCTTTTTTTTCTTTCTGTAAAGCAGAAAACCAAGTCTAGTTTACAAGTCTGGCACTCTGTTTTCTGGACAAGAACATGCCAATTATCCGCAGAACGATATTTATCCTAACCGATGTAGTGTTTTTATCTTGTTTGTCCTTTCGTCTCCAATTTTGTTATTGCGTTGTTTATCAAGTCTTTTGTGTACCCGGAGATCGAACCCACGACTTTTTGCAATTGAAGTTACCACCAAATCAACGAAGCTGTAAATAGTTATCAAAGGTACCAGGATTATAATTTAGTACGCCAGACGCGCGTTCCGTCTACACAAGACTCATCAGTGACGCTCATATCAAAATATTTATAAAGCCAAACTAGTACAAAGTTGAAGAGCATTGAGGATCCAAAATTCCAGAAAGTTGTGCCAAATACGGCTAAGGTAATCTATGCCTGGGATAAGAAAATCCTTAGTTTTTCGAAAAATGCAAAGTTTTGTAAACAGGAAATTTATAAAAATGTCCACATTATTGATATTCATGCCAACACCGGAGTGTTGACTACTGGGCTGGTGATACCCTCGGGGACGAAACTTCCACCAGCAGTGGCATCGACCCAGTGGTGTAAATAGTTATTAGTGTTTGAATGTTAAAGTCATTATGTTATTCAGATGTAGCTAGTTAGACGGACATGTATGTACATGGTGTACGTACAAACACGTTCATGATGTTATGAATCAAATTTAGAATTTTCAGTTTGATCATACTTGAATATAAAGTAGTTTTGAACAAACAATCTATATTTCAGAAGGAAATACAGCTGGTTTCCTATATCGTGTATTCAAAAATATAAATGTATGAACAAAAAAGAATATAGAATTGATGAAATATTCCTGAAATAAAGCTATTTTTCCTGTTTGTCGAGCTTGCAATATACTTGTTGCGACAGCGAGACATACTAGATTTCGATTCGCGTTTCGTCTACAAAAGACTCGATGACGACCAAAATAAATGCGTTGAATCTGCCAAATAATGCACCAGTTAAAAGATAATTGAGGACCCGGATAGATTTAACACTCATAAGGAACGTTCAAATAAAGATGAATGCAAAAAACAAAGAATGTATAAGAAGATTGCTAGGTCTATATAGTATGGCCTATGATATGAAACAAGACCTTTCTCATCAAGTGGAGACACAAACTTTAATAAGATGTAAACAATAAAGTTACTGGAACAACACAAATTATTTACAACGGTATAACAGTTCGGTAGTTTAAAGTACAAATATATAAGTCAGCATTTATTTAGAAGATGATTAAAAGTACGAATCAGCGTGAACCAAGAATTCCAGAGCATCTGCCTTTAATATATCCAATGACGTCGATGTTTGAACCTGCAAAATATAATTAACAGATTTAATAAACACTATAAAAAACAGAAATTTTTATAATTGATGTTGACGCAACAAAGAACTGGTATTATGTCTTCTGTTTCCATTGTCATACTGACGTTGATATAAATTATAGCTTATATTGATACACACAAATGTTAGGGAATATACCATAAGATTATGTGGTACGATAACCAATGACACAGCTCTTCACAAGAGACCAAATGACATAGAAATTCACATTTATAGCTCATCGTACGGCCTTCCTTAATTAAAAAAAATCCATACCGCATACTCAGCTATAAGAGGCCTCGAAATGTTTAGTGTTATACCAGGCATAGATTACCGTAGTCGTATTTGGCACAACTTTTTGGAATATTGGCTCCTCAATACTCTTCAACTTCATACTTGTTTGGCTTTCTTTTTATTTTGATCTGAGCGTCACTGTTGAGTCTTAGGTAGACGAAACGCGTGTCTGGCGTACTAAATTAAAAGCCTGGTAACCTTTGATAACTAATTAAACGAGAAAATTAATGGCCTTATGTACAAATAAATAAACGAAAACCAATAGGATTCATGGTATACAGTAATAAACGACAACTACGGTTAGTTTTCTATAGTTAGGTCTATGTCAGGAAACCAGTTGTCCCCCTGCCCAAAGACCCTTCTCATCAGGCGGTAATGCAAACTTTGAATATTAGTAAGATGTAAACAATAAAGAGACCGGAACAACATACGTAAGTTAAAGTATTCACAAGAATAACAGCTGGATAGATTAAAGTAAAACTATAAGTGACTCACATATTCAGAGCATCTGTTTAGAAGATGTACAAAATCTGTGTAAACCAATAATTCTAGAGCATAATTCTGCTCTTTATTCATTGACGTTTATGTTTGAACCTGCAAACAATAACAGATTTAACAAACACTTAAGAAACAGCAATTTTTCTAATTGATGTTCACGCAAACAAGTACTGGTATAATGTCTCCTGTTTCTATTGTTGATATATATTAAAGCTTATATTGATAAACACAAACGTGAGTGAATATACCATAAGAATAAGAATATGTGGTATGATTGCAAATGAGACAACTCTTGTCAAGAGACCAAATGACATAGAAATTCACATTAAAAGCTTATCATACGGCGTTCTTTACTTAAAAAAAATTCATATCGCATACTCAGCTATAGGAGGCCTTGGAATGTTAAGTGTTGTGTTATCCCAGACATTGATTACCTTAGTCGTATTTGGCACAACTTTTTTGGAATATTGGCTCCTCAATGCTCTTCAACTTCATACTTGTTTGGCTTTCTACTTATTTTGATCTGAACGTCACTGTTGAGTCTTAGGTAGACGAAACGCGTGTCTGGCGTATTAAATTAAAAGCCTGGTAACCTTTGATAACTGATTAAACGAGAAAATTAATGGCCTTATGTACAAATAAATAAACGAAAACCAATAGGATTCGTGGTATACAGTAATAAACGACAACTACGGTTAGTTTTCTATAGTTAGGTCTATGTTAGGAAACCAGTTGTCCCCCTGCCCAAAGACCCTTCTCATCAGGCGGTAATGCAAACTTTGAATATTAGTAAGATGTAAACAATAAAGAGACCGGAACAACATACGTAAGTTAAAGTATTCACAAGAATAACAGCTGGATAGATTAAAGTAAAACTATAAGTGACTCACATATTTAGAGCATCTGTTTAGAAGATGTACAAAATCTGTGTAAACCAATAATTCTAGAGCATAATTCTGCTCTTTATTCATTGACGTTTATGTTTGAACCTGCAAACAATAACAGATTTAACAAACACTTAAGAAACAGCAATTTTTCTAATTGATGTTTACGTAAACAAGTACTGGTATTATGTCTTCTGTTTCTATTGTTGATATATATTATAGCTTATATTGATAAACACAAACGTGAGTGAATATACCATAAGAATAAGAATATGTGGTATGATTGCAAATGAGACAACTCTTGTCAAGAGACCAAATGACATAGAAATTCACATTTAAAGCTTATCATACGGCGTTCTTTAATTAAAAAAAAATCATATCGCATACTCAGCTATAGGATGCATTGGAATGTTAAGTGTTGTGTTATCCCAGACATTGATTACCTTAGTCGTATTTGGCACAACTTTTTGGAATATTGGCTCCTCAATGCTCTTCAACTTCATACTTGTTTGGCTTTCTACTTATTTTGATCTGAGCGTCACTGGTGAGTCTTTTGTAAAAGAAACGCGCGTCTGGTGTATTAAATTATACGCCTGGTAACCTTTGATAACTAAATAAACGAGAAAATTAATGGCCTTATGTACAAAATAAATAAACGAAAACCAATAGGATTCATGGTATACAGTAATAAACCACAACTACTGTTAGTTTTCTACAGTTTGGTCTATGTTCTGAAACCAGTTGTCCCCTGCCCCAAGACCCCTTCATCAGGAGGTGATGCAAACTTTAGATACTAGTAAGATGTAAACAATAAGGTGACAGGAACAACACACAACACGACGATTGTCACATGTGGAGCAGGATCTGTTTTCCCTTCCGGAGCACCTGAGTTCACCGCTAGTTTTTGGTGGGGTTCGCGTTGCATAGTCTTTAGTTTTCTATGTTGTGTCTTGTGCACTATTATGTGTCTGTTTTTATTTTCATATTTTAGCGATGGCGTTGTCAGTTTATTTTTAATCTATGAGTTTGACTGTCCCTCTTGTATCTGTTGCCCCTCCTTAGTTAAAGTATTCACAACAATAACAGTTCAATAGATTAAAGTACAAACCTGAGTCACACATAGATTTGGAGCATCTTTTTAGATGATTCAAAGTACAAAATCTGTGTGAACCAATAATTCTAGATCATCTGCTCTCTATCTATTGACGCAATATATTAGAATCTTCAAATTATAACAGATCTAATTATCACTTAAAATAAATCAAGCGATGTTTGTGTAACCAAGTATTGGTATATGTCTTCTGTATCTAGTTTTTATTGGGACGTTGATATATATTAGCAAATTTTAATTATCACAAACGTTAGTGAATAAACCATAAAAAAGATGTGGTATAATTGCCAATGAGACAACAGACCAGCCATTAACGATTATAAGTCACCATGCGGACTTCATTGATGAATATAACCCGTACATCATAATCAGCTGTAAAAGGTATAGAAAAAAACCTAATGTAAATCAATTCATACGATAAAAACTAACGGCCTTATGTACAAAATAACGAACGAAAAACAAATATGATACATGATATACAGTATTAAACGACAACCGCTGTTAGTTTTCTATTGAATGGTCTATGATCGGAAATAGTTGTCCCCCCCTCCTCCAACCACTGAACCAGGTCCCAAACTTTAAATAAGATGTATACAATAAAGAGACTGGAACAACGCAAAAACATTAGAAAAAGTGTTCACGATAATACGGATAAGAGAACAGTTTGGTAGATTAAAGTACAAATATGTGTAACTCAATAAATTTAGAGCATCTGCTCAGCAGATGATTTAAAGTACAAATTTGTGTGACTCAACAATTTTAGACCACTTGCTATATTTATTGACGCAATACATTTGACCCTGCAAACATTCAACAGTTTTTAATAACACTTTAGACAAAGATATAAACAGCAATTTTCATAGTGATTTTAAAAGACGCAAACGTCAGTGAATATAACCTAATAAGTAAGAAATTATGGTATGATTGCCGATGAGACAACTTTCACAGGAGACCAACTGACATGTAAGTAAACAACAATTGATCACCGTGTAGTCAGCTATTGAAATCCCCGAAATGACAAATGAAAAACAATTCAAAAGAACAACCGAACGGTCTGATTTATGTACAAAGTAATGAACGAAACAATAAATATGATATACACCAACAAACGAATACCACTGAATTACAGGCTCGTTATTTGGGACAGGCATACACAGAATGTGGCGGAGCCAAATTACTAAATTTCAATCCTTGTATCTTTGATGAGTTTATTTGCAACCACTTGGTCGATGCCACTGTTGGTGGAGTTTTTATTCCACAAGGGTATCATCAGCCCAGTAGTCAGCCCTTCTGTGAACATGAATTATCATTGATATGGTTATAATTATAAATTAACTGTTTACAAAACTTTGAATTGTTATTCTACCTCAGGAATAGATTACCTTAGCTGTATTTTGCAAAACTTTTGGGATTTCGGAGTTCTAAATGCTCTTCAACTTCGTATTTTGTTTGACTCGTTAACATTTTTGTAGATTCAAGCATCACTTATGAGTCTTTTGTAGACGAAACGCGCTTCTGGCACAACTACTTACTTTCAATCTTGGTCTCTATGATGAGTTTATTTAAGAAGTGGCAACCCTGCATCTAATCTGGGACAGTGGTGTAACAAATATATGAATACAAAAAAGAAGATGAGGTATGCTATCAAATGAGACAAGTTTTTACTAGAGACCAAATGACACAGAAATTAACAATTAAAGGTCCCCGTACATCCTTTAAACAACGAGCAAAACCCATACCGCATAGTCAGATATTAAAGGCCCCGAAATGACAAATGCAAAACAATTCACACCAGAAAAATAACGGCCTAATTAATCTCAACAAAAAAACATGAACGAAAAATATTATATGTAACACAGCAACAAACAAAAAACACTGAATTACAAGCTTTTTTTTCATTACAGTGATGCTCGAGGCGACGATTATTAAAACCAAAATTCTTAGGTAGACACCGATCAACAATGCCTGAGAAAGATACATTTCTAAATTTGTATACGCTGTCCGTCTTTTTCATGTCGAACATTAATAACTAAAACACGCCTTTACCAATTTGCATAAAACTTTAGGGAATTGTTATATATATTGACGTGAGTTCCCTTTCGGTTTTATTCATTTTAGATTTTATGTTTCCGGGTTTTGGGGTTTTATTCATTAAAAAAAAGGTAAATTTCCAGGTTTTAGACAATAACTCAAAAATGCTTTCACTAATTTGCAAGACATTATGATGAATTGTTTATATCTATAGACATGAGCTCCCTTTTTTTGATCAATTTTAGATTTTACGTTTCCGATTTATTCATAAAAAAAGAGGGATTTCCGAGTTATTTGGACAAGAATTCGAAAATGCTTTCAGCAGGTCTCATAAAAATTTGGTGAAGAGTTTATATCGATTGACATAAGCTTCCTTTCGATTTAAAAATCTAAGATTTTATGTTTCCGAGTTATGGGGTTTTATTCATTAAAAAGGGGGGATTTTCCAGGTTTTGGACAATAACTCGAAAACGCTTTCAGCAAATCCCAATAAAACTTTTGTGTATTGTTTATATCTATTGACGTACGTATTTTTTATAAATTTCTGATATGACAATGAGAAGTTATTGAACTTTAATTCTTGAAAATGCGACGGGCGTATCATGTTCTCATGGCGCAGCTGTTTATTACTAATTATTTACTGAATAGATATAAGAAGATGTGGTATGAGTGCCAACGAAACAGTTCTCCATCCAAGTAGTAATTTGTAAAGTAAAGCATTATAGGTCAAAATATGGTCTTCAACACAGAGCCTTGGCTGACTGCGAACAGCAAGCTATAAAGGGCCTCAAAATTACTAGACAAAGTGTAAAACCATTCAAACGGGAAAACAAACGGTCTTATCTATATAAAATACGAGAAACATGTATGAACCACACCAACAAATGACAACCACTGAACAGCATGTTCATGACTTATGACAGGTGCAAACAATTGCATGCAGCTGTTTAAACATTTTAATAGGTACCAACCTTACTCCTTACATGAAACAATAATGTAACATCACATCACAGACACACTATTAAATATAAATTGACACGGCTTATCTCAATCAAAAGACATATGATACTGAACGAATAAAAACACAATACGTTTACAAAATCAATAAAATCAGGGGTGAGATAATAAACTATTTCATAAAGTCAACTATATCATTGAACAAAATGCCGCCATATACATGGTATAACGGTGTAAACCTTGAACAACATGCCGTCGAGTTATAATGTACACAAATAGTTTTGTTGTTCATAGTACGAGTGCAGGAGATAGAATTTATAGTCATACCAAACATTATCAAAGCTGGTATAACTAAATGACGACTAAAGAGATGAGATATAACTTTAAAAAAGTCAACAATAAATGATAAAAAAGCGTTACCAATTGTATCAACATTAACACGAAAGTTCGATATGAGAGTATACTCGCAGATACTGAAAGCTAGTTATGTTTTAAAACATCACGTTTCAATAAAACAATATCCGGTCTAGCATTCTGGTACCAAAGTACTGTGAAACTTGGATGGTGATACTGTAAACCAACTTATTTTCGCGGATACTTTATTTCGCGTTATACCAATTCAAGTCCATTTCGCGGCTTTTTTGATTCGCGAGTTTCTCATTTAATTGATGTAGTTTGATAAAGATTTTATTTATTCGCGACGATTTATATTCGCGGTTTTTTTCTTCTCGCGAAAGTCGCGAAAATAAGTTGGTTTACAGTAATCTTGCAAATAGAGAGTCAACCTATACGTAGGCATACTAATCCTTAAGAAGTCATGAAGATCCTCAATGTGCTGATACACGCATTAAAAGTAAAACAGTTTAACCAATTTCATTTTTGACGGAAATCAACAAATTATGCTATTTAAAAGAATTGTAC
Organism: Mytilus edulis; assembly: GCF_963676685.1. Taxonomy (NCBI): domain Eukaryota; kingdom Metazoa; phylum Mollusca; class Bivalvia; order Mytilida; family Mytilidae; genus Mytilus; species Mytilus edulis. The sequence goes on along the minus strand of NC_092357.1, from coordinate 37,761,865 downwards.
GCGAACAAAGTGAACAATTTATAATATATGTACTTTTCTAAATACATCAAAGATCTCAGCGACTATTTAAATAATTTCTGAATTCAGAAAAAATAACCACAGTTAATAAGATATAGGCTGGCGGCATTGCATTGATTGAATTGTACACAACGCATACAACACTTTAGTATGGTACATATGTTTACTCAACTATATCTTTCTGTAAGATAATTCAATTCCTAAATGTTGTCATCAAGTGTAAAGGCAACTCTTCAAAAACGGATTGAAACAAGAGGGACATTCAAACTCTTCAAAAATCAAAAACTTAACTAATAACGCCATGGCTAAAAAAGAAAAAGACATACAGACAAACACATGAAACAATAGAACACAAAATATAACATAGAAAAATAGACTAAGCAACACGAACCCCACATAAAACTGAGGGTACTTTCATGTGCTTCGGAAGATAACCATGTGACACCGGTCGTGTTGCTCATGTTAGTACAGAGATACCAGGCTTACAATATTGTACTCAAGTCGCCCATTGTGACTACAAAATAATTATCAGTGACGCTTATATCATAAGAGTTTTTTGGAGATGTGTCCATGTATTATAGTCCTGATGGGAAAAATCCCAAATTTTTCTTAATATTTCAATGATTTTGGACACTTCTAATTTATTCAAATCATCACATTTATGATAATTTATGTCAACATTATTCAACGTCAGATCAGTGCAGAACAGAATCTAGAGAATCAATCGCTAAAATAGATCAAATTGCATTCGATAGCTTGACTTTTCCTTTCTTTAAATATTAGTTGAAAATGCAAAAAACATATAGCTCACAATACAAAAAGCTACATTTCAACAATTAAAACATGTTCAGCAATAGTTGTTTAGACAATGAAATACATACTTTATAAAGTGCATGTGCTTTATCTACACCGATAGTATGCAAATAATGTATAAGAACAGAAACAGTTCGAATGCTAAATGACCAAAAAGGACCTAGTCATAATAGCAAAATCCATCTTAGGTCAGCTTTTTCTAAAGGGATTTCAAATTTTTCAGGTGGTTGATCAGCAAACTATAACAAACAAGTATGGAAAGAACCGATATTTTACAAGTCAACATGATACAATAGCATCCAATGATAATGCAAAGAAACATCCAGCTTACAATATATAATTATCAATATTAATATCTTAAAAAAAAACGTTTGAAAATATTTTGGCCGAATTCACCCCAAAACATAGAAAATAATCACCCTTTTAGATGTGTTCAATTCTTTAAATGCGACATCACATCGCATAGACGCAATGACATACATTGGATCAAGAATATCTCTGAAATAAAAGTGTTACAGATAAAACCACATTTTTATTAGACAGTCACAACTTTAGATTGAGTATATTACTATCTACTATTGTAGATTTCAGAGAATGCTTTATTTTTGTTAGGCCATGATCGACACACTTAATACTGGAAAGATGATGACGATGTGATGGCAATTTACCAATGTAAAGCTGTACTGACTCCGCTGAAAGAAAAGAGCTATTATTTAACACAAACTTTAAAAAATATTTGATATGGACTATTTTACATTTTTATTAGTCAGATCGAGCTGTATTTTTTGCACTTTGAAGAAATGGTTTACTTTTCTACAAAAAGAATTTTTAAGGTGTACTTTCCTGATGAAAAGAATATCAACAAAAACAAAAATAAAAATAGACGTACGTGCATCAGCTTTTGACAGGTGATACAAAAATGTTAGCACCATGAAGTTGTTAAATGGGTTAATCAATACATGCTGCTTTACTTTAATTTGAAAATAGGACATGATGAAAGTATGAGGTTCACGACTTTATTTGGTCATACTTTATTACTATGATCTTCGAATTGGTAACGCTTGCTGTGAGAGTGACGGAAGATACGAACAAACAAACAGGATGTTGTCCTCGGATCAAAAAGAAAGAACCAATATTATACATGTCAAAGCTCAAAATAAGCTCACCATACAAGAATTAAAATTGTTTATGGCAGACGTGTGTTTCGTTTTAATCAATGTCATCATCAGTGACATTTGAAGGGCATGTGTCTAATATTCTATAAACAATTCAATGTTTGGTTTTGCGAGTACAATTAAAAGAAAACGTTGTCCTTCTTTCTTGTTTAAGGAGGTAAAATCTTTTTTGTAAATGCAATACAATTTTTCTAAGCAGTTTAATTAGGGAAAGTCACGACCCTGTTAGTAGGACGCATAAAGCATATTTCAAAGAAACCAGGCTTACATCTACTTTATTCTACATTTGGTAGAAAGCTGTCTCATTGGCAATCATGCCACATTTCCTTATTCTTATACTATAATTTTATAAATTAATAAGTATTCCGTGTGGTGATTTTAAAGCTTAATCTTTTATAGTAAATTGGCAGGAAACATTTTGTCTTTTATAACAAAACAAGATACTGTAAGATTTGTCTTTGCAGATAGATTTTATTTGATAACAAACGGTTATTAAAATTTTGCTATATTATTGCTACCAAAAATTTCAATAAGCTTTCACTGAGGTCGAGTATTCACCTACATAATCAAGCTGATAAACTAATTACTAGATGATCCTACAGTGAGACCTATGTTCAATAGTATGACTCATTTTGAATAGCAGGGTAAAGGGTGTGCAGGTAACAAACATTAATAAAACAAATACATACAAGAACAGTGTTTAAAAGGAAGTACGTAAAACTTGGACATAATCTTCTCTAGACGGTCCTTTATATACAGGACAAAAAATAAATCATTTAGGATTTATAGGGTGTAAAAACGAAACCGGAAGTATCCAATCCTTCTATCTACCATTTTATCTCTACAGTATGCGTTTTATGCAAAACTGTAAAGGTTACACACTCCATATATTTATGATACTATAACATGTTTATCTAACACAAAACAATGTTCCCTATCTAAGAACATTTATAAAGCTATTTAAAGGAGTAGGTCCGATAAGACCCCTTTTTGGCCCCAAAATATAGCAGTTTTACAAAATTGTTAAAATGTAAACTTTTATTTATTAATTGAACAGTAGAATGCTTCTGTTACATAAATATGGGCTGTTTTTGACAATACAATGCACATATATCGGGTACAAGCACCATTAAGTCATGCTTAATCACTGAATTCTTCACAATTCTAGCATTTTAGTTAAATTTTAGACGGTTTTCGTGTAAAACGAAAGTGGCCGCATTCGTGTTCATCCTTAATATTAAAATGTAAGTTGTATTTTATTATAATACATAACATATATAAAGGTTGAGGATGAACACGGATGCGGCCACTTTCATTTTTGACAAAAACCATCTGAAAAGTGGCATTTTTTTGGCATATTTGGTAGATTTTTCATTTTGAGCTTGAATCGGATCGTTTTTAATGACAAAATCAGTTAAAATCTTTCACATAAACTAATTGAATCAAATAAAATAGACACTTAAGTGTTTAAAAAGTGGACAAAATCTTTCGTCAGATGAACCTGAAATTTGAGGCCAAAATCGGTCCTTAGCGGACCTACTCCTTTCAGACATATTGTCAATGTCAGGTCATCATCGACAAACATAAATACTGGACAGATGGTGATGATGTGATGACCGTTGACCAATAGCGGTACTGACCCAGCGGTATACGAAAGAGATCTCACTTAACATGCTTAATACAAACGCAAATTCAGTTTATGTCAAATATTTATTGTTTTGGTATGAGTCAGATGGAACTGTATTTTTTTGCTGTTTGAAGAAAAACAAATTCTACAAAACATTTTTTTTATATATGCGTTCTTGATGAAATGAATATCAACAAAAATACAATAAAAACAGAGGTACATATATTAGCTTATGTTAGGTGAAAAAAAAAGTAGTTAGCACGACAAAGTTGTTAAATGGGTTATTGACTGCCTGCTGCTTTACTTTATAGTCAACTATCCAACTATCAGTATAAAGGCAGTCCGAAGGTCCACGACTTTATTTGGTCATACTTTATCACTCAAATCTGAAAATTTGTAACGCTTGCTGTGAGAGTGACGAAAGTAACGAACAAACAAACAGGGTGTTATCCTCGGATTACTAAAAGAAAACTTATATAATACATGATTTAGCTCAAAATAAACTCACCATAGATACCAGAATTAAAATTGTTTGCGCCAGAGTCGTGTTTTGTTTTCATAAGAGTCAACAGTAACGATCGAACAAAAAAGTAAAAAGGCCATTCAAAGTACGAAGTTCAAGGGCATATGTCTCCTATTCTTTAAATAATTAAATTTTTGATTTTGCAAGAATAATGAAAAGAAAAATATCTTCCTTTATGCTTGTTTAATAAGATACGTCTTGTTGGCAAATATTAAAAAATTCTTTAAGCAGTTTGATAAGGAAATGTCATTATCCAGTTAGTGGGAGGCAAAACACATTTGCTGACTTTATATAATTCAACGAGAACCATTCTTACATCTACGTTATGCTAAATTTTGTAGAAAGTTGTCATTATACCACATCTTCTTATTTTCATATTATGATTCGCTGCGTTTATTTTTTAATAAAACATTTACACTTGACTCTAGTCAATTATGCGTAATACGGCTAAGACACACTTAGTGTTCGAATTATTGAATATATTGAAAATATATAATTAATTAGCTACATCTCTCCATTTCAAAAATTGTTTCTCATTTTGAAGTTTTCATGGAATCTTGGAACAAATGTGCTCGATTACGCCAGCTCAATTTAAATTCGAACTGGACGTCCGGTTACGGTATTGATATTATTTTGGCAGAAACTCAAACAATGCGTAGTGTTTGAAACAAAGAATTCAAATAAAAGTAAAACTACAAGGGACAAAGGTCACCAAATATAAGTGTCAACCAGTATTCTCAGACAAATATGTCAAAAACTTTATAAAACAACTCTGATAATTTAATTTGATTGTAATAAAATGTGTGGATTCATTAGAAATGTACACTTTTGGCCCATTAACTTCAGTAGCCGTCACATCAAATTATATGGTATGCATTTTCAATATAAAATGAATACCGTAGATATCTTAAGGTTTGGTTCTTATAGTTTGTTGTTATGATACTATTTGTCTTTTATAAAATAAAAATCACTTTAAGGATGTACTTAGGTGAGGTTTTGAAATTTGTGTCCAATGTTCGGACTCCTTGGTGTTTTTCCATACAATACAATGTAAAATATTTTGCCCTATAACACCCATTTATTTTTTCATATAAGACTAAATAGCTCATGAAAGGTCATTTACCAAAATTTTAGAAGATTCTTAATTTTTTTTCTTTTGTTTTGAGACCAAAATAATACAAATGCAAATATAAGGTAAAAATCCGAGTCAGCCTTTTCCCGCCATATTTTAAATATCAAATATCTAGAAAAGGAGGTCCATGACCTATCAATATCTTTAGCATATCTTTATCCTTAATTGATGTTCTACCAGCTTATAGTATCATTTTTAATTTCTTAATTTCTTAATTTTTACCTAACCTCACCTAAGTACATCCTTAAGATGTTTCTTTGCAGATAATTTGTTTTTGATAACAGACGGTTATTACAGTTTTGCTGTAATCCTACTGAAAGTGTCTATAAGCTTTCAATAAGGTTGAATGTTAATCTACATAGTCAATCAGATATATATTTAGATGACCCTACAGTGAGAACATCGTATGTTTTATAGTGTGACTCTTTTGGAATAGCAATGTGGGGAATGGGTTCGGGGGTAAATCAGTAATAAAAGAAAAAAACATTTATTTTACAAATAAGAATAATGTTAGAAATGAAGTATTTGAAACTTGGAAGAAATCCGTTCCAGATGCACCTTAATACGACAAAAAAGTCATCTGTGTCATGCGCTATTTCCCATCTGTGACTTTTGGGCCTATTCACTATTGTGTGTTTGGATTCATCAGGATTACTACGTGGCAAAACTATACCGGAACTTTCCAATCCTTCTATTTACTTTTTTTTTTTTATCTCTGCAGTATGCGTTTTATGCAAAACTGTAAACGTTACACACTCCATGCATGTATGATACTATAACATGTTTACCTTACACAAAAGTATGTCTCAAATTAAGAACATTTATTAAGTTCTTTAAATTTCAGACATTTTGTCAATGTCAGGTCATCATGGCGCCCTTAATACTTGACAGATGGTGACGATTTGATTATAGTTGACCAATACCGGAACTGACCTAGCGGTGAAAAAAAGAGCTCTCATTTGACACAAAAGGCAATTTGTTTGATCTGAAATACTTTTACTTTGGTATTTTTCTGATGGAACTGTGTTGTTTGCACTTTTAAGAAAGTGTTGTTTTTTTCTACCAAAAAAAGACGTTTAAATGTGTGCATTTCTGAAGAAAATAATATGCAAAAAATCAAACAATAATAAAAACACCTATTTATCTGGTATGAAATATTTTGACCTTGGTATTAATACGATGGAACTTTGATGCTTGCACTTTAAAGAAAATGCTGTTTTTTTTCTACAAAAAAAGACTTTTAAATGTCTGCATTTCTGATGAAAATAATATACAAAAACAACAATAATGAAAACACCAATGTATTTGGTATGAAACATGTCAACCTTGGTATTAATCAGATGAAACTGTAATATTCGCACTTTGAAGAAAATGGTGCTTTTTTTTCTACAAAAAAACAAGACTTTTAAATGTGTGCATTCCTGATGAAAAGAATATCAACAACAAAAATCAGTAAAAACAGACGTGCGCACATCATATTTTGATCGCAGGTAAAACATAATAGTTAGCACCACGAGGTTGTTAAATGAATTAATCAATACCTGCTGCTTTACTTTAATGTGAGTCAACGATCCATCTATTACTATTATGACGGTCCGAAGCGATCAAACAAACAGGATATTGTCCTCAAGCTTCGAAAAGAAAACTTATACAATACATGTTAAAGCTCAAAATAATCTCAAAATACATACTAGAATTAAAGTGTCAGCAGTGACACTGGTATAAAAAGGCTGAAAGGCCATACAAATTACGAGATTGAAGGGCATATGCCTACTATTCTATAAAACGTTTTGATTTTGTAAGTAAAATAAAAAGAACATTTTTTCTTCATTTTGTTTAATAGGGCACATGTTGTTAGTAAATGCAATATAATTTTTCTTTTCAGTTTAAATAAAAAATATTATTATCTAGTTTGTGGGGTGCATAAAGGAGTAACGAAATATACCAGAGTGACATGTAAACTCATAAGTAAGCTTGATATTATTGTAACAGAAACTCACACACTTATATAAATGTTTGGAACAAATATTCAAAATAAAGTAAAACGACAAAGGGAAGATCATGATAAAAGTCAACCAGTATGCTTAGACAAATGTAACCAACAACTTTTGTAATGTGTTTGAAATAGAATGTGTAGTTTTATTAAAAATGTGCACTCTTAGTCTATTAACCTCAGTAACTGTGTCATAAAATTGATTATAATGCATTTGCAATAAAACAAAATGTCCTGGATACTTTTTTGGTGGGGTTCGTGTTGCTTATTCTTTAGTTTTCTATGTTGTGTCATGTGTACTATTGCTTGTCGGTTTGTCTTTTTCATTTTTAGCCATGGCGTTGTCAGTTTACTTTCGATTTATGAGTTTGACTGTCCCTCTGGCATCTTTCATCCCTTTTTTTTTAGCTTCCTCTATTTTAATTTCTTGTTATGAAACTATTTCACTTTTTATATAAAAAAAAGATACATTGATTATTCATTTTGGGTACTGGTAACTGACGGTTATTTAATTTTGTTGATAGATTCCATTAGCTGTGAATCAGATCGAGTATCAACCTACAAAGTAATTCTAATGAACTTAATAGATGACCCCTATATTGAGACCATCATATGTTCTATAGTATTGGCTCTTTTTGGGCTAACATGTTGGGAAAGGGGGGGGGGGGTGAACAAACGGTTATTAAACAATCCAATTATTGTTCACACACGAATAATGTTAAAAATGAAGTACGCAATGTTCAGAAGAAGAATTCTTCTCTAGAAGCGCATCTACAAGACTTTTGTTTTATACCGTTGGTTTGAATGGTATTACACTAGTAATTTTGGAGCCCTTTATAGCTTGTTGTTCGGTGTGAGCCAAGTCTCCGCCTTTTTTAAATTGTTATTTGGATGGAGAGTTGTCTCATTGGCACTCACACCACATCTTCGTATATCTATACAAAGGATTCATTATCAAGCTCTGATAATCGACAAAAGACAATGTCATACACAAAGAAAAATTATCAAGCTCTGATAATCTATAAAAGACAATGTCATACACAAAGAAACATTATCAAGCTCTGATAATCTATAAAAGACAATGTCATAAATTAAGAAACATTATCAAGCTCTGATAATCTATAAAAGACAATGTCATAAACTAAGAAACATTATCAAGCTCTGATAATCTATAAAAGACAATGTCATACACAAAGAAACATTATCAAGCTCTGATAATCTATAAAAGACAATGTCATAAACTAAGAAACATTATCAAGCTCTGATAATCTATAAAAGACAATGTCATACACAAAGAAACATTATCAAGCTCTGATAATCTATAAAAGACAATGTCATAAACTAAGAAACATTATCAAGCTCTGATAATCTATAAAAGACAATGTCATACACAAAGAAAAATTATCAAGCTCTGATAATCTATAAAAGACAATGTCATAAATTAAGAAACATTATCAAGCTCTGATAATCTATAAAAGACAATGTCATAAACTAAGAAACATTATCAAGCTCTGATAATCTATAAAAGACAATGTCATAAATTAAGAAACATTATCAAGCTCTGATAATCTATAAAAGACAATGTCATAAATTAAGAAACATTATCAAGCTCTGATAATCTATAAAAGACAATGTCATAAATTAAGAAACATTATTAAGCTCTGATAATCTATAAAAGACAATGTCATAAATTAAGAAACATTATCAAGCTCTAATAATCTATAAAAGACAATGTCATAAATTAAGAAACATTATCAAGCTCTGATAATCTATAAAAGACAATGTCATAAATTAAGAAACATTATCAAGTTCTAATAATCTATAAAAGACAATGTCATAAATTAAGAAACATTATTAAGCTCTGATAATCTATAAAAGACAATGTCATAAATTAAGAAACATTATCAAGCTCCAATAATCTATAAAAGACAATGTCATACACAAAGAAACATTATCAAGCTCTGATAATCTATAAAAGACAATGTCATAAACTAAGAAACATTATTAAGCTCTGTTAATACAGAGACTCTTCAAATATTAACTTTCATAATGTATATATAAATGAACAAATAAAGGCTACAGTAGTATACCGCTGTTCGAAATTCATAAATCGATTGAGAAAAAATCTGGGTAACAAACTAAAACTGAAGGAAACACACCAAATATAAGAGAAGAACTACGACACAATAGAAACACAACATTAACATGTAACACACACAGAAACGAACTATAATATAACAATGGCCATTTTCCTGACTTGGTACAGGACATTTTAATAAAACAAAAATGATGTGTTGAACCTGGTTTTGTGGCATGCCAAGCCTCCCGCTTTTATGGCAATGTTATATATAACATTAAAATGACAACATTACATGATAGGACTACAATAAACATATTTATTTATAGTGGATTGGGAAACAAGTTTTGCAACTTATATTACTCCCTTTCCACTTTGCGGGTGCGTGTGCTGCCTTGTAGCGGCATTATTCTGCTCTTCTTTGAAATCTACAAGGGTGTCTTTAACGTGCAAGAGATATGGCTATCTCTTAACACGAGTCAGCCATTTATCGTCCCCTTCCGACGGACTAGTTACGTTGTGTCACCGGTTATAAAGGTACAGTGTTATGACAGTAAAGATTTGAATTGAATTGAATTGAATTGTCAATCTATGAAGAAATATGTTAAAACTAAGAAAGATTATTAAGCTTTGTTAATAGTTATCAAAGGTACCAGGATTATAATTTAGTACACCTTAATCTGTTAATATACAAATAAGTAGAAACAACTCAATATTATCGGACACCAATAGTAATTTCCAGATACTATTAGGTATGTGTATTACCAATGTTATTTCAACTGATCGGGCGGAGCTTACGTTTTAATTTGCATGAGGACAGTCGATTTGAAAATGTGTGTGATTACGATAATTGCCGTTATAGTTATTACTGATTTCTAATCACCTATCATTGACCTCAAAGGAATTTACAAAAGAATGACTGGACAATGCATTGACGAGTTTATCCTAAAACACCTATCTATAGATGGACTGGTTTATTATGATCGATCATGAGCAAACTGGATAAACTCCGCCCAGTCAAGTGAAATAAATTGAGTAATATATGTAAAAGAGGACAATGTAAACACCAAAAACATATATGCATAAAATTATATACCAACACCGCATATAAAATGTAACCATAAGTGATAATATATAAACAATAGCAAAGTTACTTCATATCACCTAAGTATATAAATAAAAAACGGATTAACCCACCCTTATGTTTTAATCTTTCAACTTTGCTAGTGTAAGTTCTGCCATGAAGCGGCATTATTCTGTCCTTTTTCGAATTCTACAAGGGTGTCTTTTACATGCAATAGAAAATTCTCTCTCTAAGCACGGATCAGCAATTTATCAACCCTTCCCACGGATTATCATCGTTCCTCAAGATCATACTCGCAACGAGTGTCAAGGAAGAGCAAGAAATTCAGTCCCTGAACCTTTGTGAAAATGAAAATGTTCTTCAAAACCATAAATCATGTATATTGTTAACACAATGTAAATATAATATTGAAACTTGTACACGCATTTGTAAAATGTATGCATTGAAAAGGGATTATTTTCTGATACATAGTATAGTTCTTGTATAGTATATGTAATATCAGTTTTGCTATATGGAACAGAATGTTGGAAGATAAGCAAGAGAGATGGAGATAGACTTAACACCTTCAACACAAGGAACTTGCGTGGGATCTTTAAGATATTTTGGCCAACTATGATATCCAACACAGAACTGCTTCAAAAAGCCGACATGTGCAGCATAACCAACACCATTAAGAACAGGAGATGGAGTTGGATATGTCACATCCTGAGAATGGACCCATGGAATGATTGTAGATTCGCCTTGACATGGACAACACCAGGAAAGAGATATGAAGGAAGACCAAAAGAAACTTGGAGACGAATAGTAGATAATGAAAGAACAGAATTTGGATGGAGAACATGGGGAGAAGCACACCAAGCAGCAGCGGAAAGACTAAGATGGAAGGGTTCTATTCGCGCCTTATGCGACACATAGCGCTAACGGGAGTTGTAAGTTGTAAGTTGTAAGTATAGTACTTAGTTTAGTACGTTTAGCCCGTGCTTAAGTTATGACATAATTTACAACATAAAATGGAAAATGGTTATGGGGAATGTGTCAAAGAAATAACAACCCGACCATAGAAAAAACAACAGCAGAACGTCACCAACAGGTCTTCAATGTAGCGAGCAATTCTCGCACCCGGGATGTATTCATCTTTTATAAAATTTAATTAAAACTTTTGTTCCAACACCCATAGTCGATGTTAACCTCTAAGTTAGATGAAAATTGGTTTTACTGTAAACCAACTTTTTGCGGATACTTTATTTCGCGTTTTATGCCATTCTTGCCTACTTCGAGGCGATTTAATTTCGCGAATTTTAAGTTCACTTGGTGTAGTTTGATAAAGAAAGATTAAAGTTTTTGCGATGATTTATACTAGCGTTATTTTTTTACTTGCAAAAATCGCAAAAATAAATCGTTCGCGAAAATAATTATTTGGGTCCTTTGCGGTAATATATCAATGTATATATAACGCCTAACATTTCTACGTATTTCTAAAATCTTCACTTTTGAAAGAGTAGGTTAGAGCATTCCCAAAGAAGTTCATTTACTGTTGTTTCCATCAACTATTGATAGAACTTCTGTTTTAAGTAAAAACGTATTTCCCCTTCAACTTTTGGATACTCGAAATTTGTCAAAATCTACACAAATGGCAGTTTTCTTTAATCAATTAATTTAACTCGATACGTGTTTCAAGTTATATAAACAGACGTAAGCCAATCAACCCATGGGAAGTGTTAAAACTATTTAACACCATTAATTTATTTAACGTTTAGTCATACTAAGTCTAGTGTTTTTATTTGGAATCGTGTGTCAAACTGTTATCTGAATTTATCACTTTTTTTCGACATATTTTCTGTTTGATTAAAATCATGTTATATGTCTTGTACATGTCAGATAGTGACGTTAAATATTAGCGAGAAAAATATATATAAGGGTGTTTTGCGTGCCTTTATATGGACAAAAAATACTTTTAACTGCATGTCCTTACGCAGTTATTCATGTTACTGACGTTTGCACTATTTTTTAACACAAAGTACCCTTGTCCTTTAACAGCAGGTCCTTATACGTTATAGAAATGGAAGAACTGTCCACTATCATCTTACATCAGACCTACGCAAAACTTTCACTGTAGGTCCTTGTAGATATTTTTAAAAATCCACTACAGGACTGTGGATTCATTTATTTTCGTGGGTATCAATTTTCGTAGATTGGGAAAAACTTACATTTTCGTGGAATTTTTGAAATCATAGCATTGCAAATCCTTGCATACAAAGCCAACAGAAGTTATGTAATTCGTTGCACATTTGAATTTGTGGTTCATCTGTATCGACGAAACCCACAAAAGTTACTATCCAATAATAATGAATCCACGGTATCCTTTAACAGCAATTTCCTACGACAATAGCTGGAAAGCAGTTTAACAGCAGGTCCGTACGGGTGGTCAATAAGTCCCCTTTTCCTTTAACAACAGGTCTGCACGGAAAAAACAAAAGTCCACACATATGCGAGAGGTCAACCATCGACCTCCACTTAAACCCATCTATTGACTTGGACCATGATTTTACTTGCAAAATCAAAATTCTGTCTGTCTCCGGTACAATTATCCATCACTCTACCAACTGAACTAAAAGAGAACTCCACTTGCACAGCTGATCAAAGACAGTGCTATATCTTCTGTGTATATGGAGCACGTCTGCACACGTCAATGGTCATTCTATGGAATCTTCATTATATTTATGTATGCAACTAGACATTGATTATGTAACTGCATATTTATATCAAAGAATATGAATATGATGAATTGGATTTGATCCTCATTTCTGTATTCTATAAATTATATGCCAGTTTTCTTTATTTTTACGGGGTTTTTTTACCAATTGTTCACAATTCTTTATATCTAGCACTCCAACATTCTAATTTCTCTATTTTGAGGACCTATTTTTCTTAATTTGAAATTTCTTTTTGCTATTCTTTATGCATGTTATGTTTAGGCACATTATTATTGTATCACTAAATTCTTCTCTTTTCCATTTTTTGTGGATAAATTTTTTCTCTATTATTTTTTTTTGGGGTCCAATATTCTATATTCTGTAAAGTTTATCAAGACTCGCTATGAAATTGTTAAATTTTTTGCGATACTTTCACTATGAAATTGTTAAATTTTCTGCGATACTTTAATAAATGGAAACGTATGTATCATACAAAAAGAATTATTCATGATTCTTATATTTATTACTATAATACATAATTCCTGTATTGTGAAGTCTTTTTCATCGGTATAAGGAAATAATTCGTAAATATAACTTAATATGCAAACATCTTATACGTTCAGGTATTTCACATCCAATATTTTATGGCAATATTCTTTACAAAGCACAAAAATGTCAGTATTCACCTCACAAGGTTACAAAACCTATAAACATACTAATTAAGAAGGGATATAGTTACGATACTGTTGTCATGTCATTAAAGATTGCATATTTTGGCTTTAATATTAATTCACTTATAGGGTCTTTGCATCGGAACTAAACACATTTATTTAAAAAAAAAATAGTTGTTGGCATGACACGGGTTATGTTCTTTTCATTTATTCTATGATAGTATGATACTAAACACCTAACTGGAGGGATTGTGCCTGATATTCACATGATGAGGACCTAATCTTTCAATCAGTTTAATTGAGGTCTGGAGCTGGCATGTCTGTTAGTCTGTTGTTATTTATGTATTATTGTCATTTTATTTATTTTCTTTTGTTACATCTTCTGACATCGGACTCGGACTTCTCTTGAACTGCATTTTAATGTGCGTATTGTTATGCATTTACTTTTCTTCATTGGCTAGAGGTATAGGGGGAGGGTAGAGATCTCATAAACATGTTTAACCCCGCCGCATTTTTGCGCCTTTCCCAAGTCAGGAGCCTCAAGCCTTTGTAAGTCTTGTATGATTTTTAATTTTAGTTTCTTGTGTATAATTCGGAGTTTAGTATGACGTCCTTTATCACTGTACTAGTATACATATCTTTTAAGGGGCCAGCTGAAGGACGGCTACGGGTGCGGGAGTTTCTCGCTACATTGAAGACCCATTGGTGGCCTTCGGCTGTTGTCTGCTATATGGTTGGGTTGTTGTCTGCTCTTTGGTTGGATTGTTGTCGCTTTTACACATTCCCCATTTCCTTTCTCAATTGTATTTAAAAGAAATATTCTTGCTATTGAATTTTTTTATGATTTCGGTCACTGATTTAGTTTATGAAAGAGAATATTTTTTGTCGTCATAATTCAGTATAAGCGTAAGCAATTAAAATGAGAATGTTATAGAAATATGTTGACATTTTCATAATAGATTCCTTCGTTGTATACGAGGGAGGTTAAACACCAAATGTTAAAACAAAGCAATGACGTGTGGCTTTTTTCATTTAATATAAACATGTAATTTACACCTTCATGTATACAGGAGATGCCATATCACAGTGAATCCCTTCATATAATTTTTTGAATGCTAAAAATTTTAGTTAATTTAAAAACAAACTACAAATTATGAAGATGCTTTTATGTTGAGATTGAGTAAATATTATTGTCCTGCATGTTTTCTAATTATATTGGTTATGTGTTAAATGACATCCTGGTTTTGGTGAACTTTATTCATGTGCTAAGCATAGTTTAAAAATATGACCTTAACGCATAGTAATCTTGGACAAAAAAGATCGACCCCTCCTTAAAAAACAAATGAATGTCCATGCACCTGGTTTTGATTAATTGAAGTTTTTTTCTTATTCTTTATGTAAAAATAAGATATCACCGCTCAGTTATATTGCACACAAAATATTGACAAAAAAATATATTGTTATTGAATAAGTGTTTTTGAAAAGAAAAAAAAAGATATTTATGTGTTTCATGACTAAATCCATGACTCAAATATAAAAAATACCGTCAGGAATACAAACACATATAGCTTATTCTTCGAAAACACTTCTGTTCTGTTCAACAATGTCCTTGTTACCTATTTTTGGGGATTCTTATTAACTTCAGTTAGACTTTAGTGAAGAATTAAACCTAAGTATTCCGGTCATTAGGGTGGTATAAACATACCTTCCCTGTGCCGGTTAACATATATTTACGTGTGACCAACAACCCAAACGAACCGTCATTACACGTTATTCTTTTGAACAGTGATATACTACTGTTGCCTTTATTTATTTAGAACATCATTACAGAAAGGGACACAACTCTCGCGACTCTACTATCAACACATACGGCCAGTTATGTACATACCAATAGTAACTAATTTTCAACTGAATTGGTTTTTTTTGGCCTATTTTTACTGTTTATGTTTTGACTCATTATTATTGTGTCGCCAAATTCTTCCATAGATGTATTTGTTTGTGGTCCAATTTTTTTCTATATCAATTTGTTCAGCCCAATTTTCTCATTCTTTAAATTCCATCAAGACTCACTATGACACTTTAAAACTCCTTCGATACATTTATCTGAAAAAACATGTATCATCCAAAACGATTTGTTCATTGACATTAACCCTGTATTGTGAAGTCTTCAAAAAGGAATATTTCTACTGAGTTTTTGTAATAATTGGTCAATCTATAATTTGTGTCACTGATTTTTATTATGTAAGAGAATTTTTTTGTGGTTATAATTCAGTACATGCGTTAGCAATTTTAAGAAGTAAAAGTGTTATAGAAATGTGTTATCATTGTTTCCACTTTGATAACAGATTCCTACGTTGTACACGAGGGAGGTAATTAAACATCAAATTTTAAAACAAAGCAATAACATATTTATTAAATATAAACATTTAATTTACACCTTCATGTATACAAAGGAGATGCAACATCACACTCAAGCTGTTTTATGGTTTTAGAAACCTAAATAAATGGAGGTCAGATATGAACACCTGTACCGTGAATTCCTTTGTATAATTCTTTAAATGCTAAAACAAAACAGTTATTTTTTAAAAACTGAAAATGGTAGTTAAACATCAAATGTTAAAACAAAGCAATGACGTATAGCTTTTTTTTATTTTATTAAATATAAACATTTAATTTACACCATCATGTATACCGAGGAGATACAACATCACACTCAAGTTGTTTTATGGTTTGAGAAAACCAAACAAATGGAGGCCGAATATCAACACCCGTACTGTGAATCCCTTTGCATAGTTTTTGAATGCTCAAAAATACGCCAATTGGCCGTTTAAGAAACTATAGGACTATGGGTAATTTAATTGTTTGTAATCCAAAACAAAACTGACGTCATTGGTTGAATTACAATTTTTTATGACGTTTTAACCAATTATTACATTTTGTGTACACTTTTGAAAATATTACCCAGAATGGATTCGATTTTGAATCAGTGAAGTAGGCAAAAATAAAATAATTTTGTAAATACAAATATTTCCCTAACGTTTATTGTAAACATAAAATGGAAAAAAGTTATCTTCTGCAACACATTGCTGTTTAAGACAATTGTAATACAATGTCCAAAATTCCAAACGCCTTTTTCAACGTTTGCATTGCAGAACATCCATATTCAAAATTAGTTATTTTCTGACTGAACTTAAATTTAGCAATGATAATAGTTAATACACTACTGAGTATTCCTTGGTTTATTTGTTTTGCCTATCAGAAGTTACCTGGAAATAAAATTGCATTTGTAACATTGGTTCCAGATGGAAGAAATATTCTGTAATATTATTTGCTCTGTAACAAATATTACAGTATTTGTTCGGAATACAGAGTATAAAACATTTGTTGGAAAAGAAAAAGAAATGATGGGTTTGTTTGCAGCAAAGTGTCTAGTTTCTAACTTCTGTTAGACTGAATAACTATGCGTTGACATACCGAATTTAATCCAGTATCGTGCAAACCCATGCTGTATATTTATCTTTAAAAGGTACACACAGATGAGTTGCTAATATCAAAAGAAAAATTTCTAAATCTGCTTCATACAAAATGTGAATGTCACTTGCTTTGATTTCGCATAATTCAAGAAACATTAATTCTACATTTAAAATGATCAAATATCAAAAGTATGTATTTAGGCATTATGTTAAAATTTAGTCATCAGGTTTATTTAAAAAAAATAGGAGAAAGATACAAAAGGATATTGAGTTTCAAACTTTTAAACGGAACAAATTTGACATTGTCATGGCAAAACAAAAACAGATACGATGATAAAACAAACAACAGTACACAAAACACATACTAGTAAAACAAACTAGACATCGCAAACGAAAATTGGGGTTGATCTGCGATATTTTGGAAGGATAAGCAGGTCCCGCTACATATGATTACCCGTCGTCTTGCTAATATAAATAACCGACGTGTTAATCTATGTATTTATTTTTTTTCCTTTTTTTTAATCTATGTATATTTTTTTTTTCGTTATTATAGTTAAAAAAAAATCTATGTATTTTTTAACTATAATAACGAATTCAATCTTTGCTAACGAGGGCGTTTAAATATCAAATGTAAAATAAAGCAATGAACTTTAAGCATTGGATTTTACATAAACTTTTAATTATATATTAATTCACACCCGCATACACTTGCTATGTATGGGAGGTACTAGCAAAACTAAGTTTGGAAACAAATATCAATCTCCGATTACAGTGCTTTCCTTTGTTTACATTTTTGAATGCTAATAATTCAGTTCATTTAAACAGAACACCAGTGAGAATAATTAAATGTCATCGATTGTAAATCTTCGAAAACAAAACACCCCCTCAAAAAAGAGAGAGAACTTGCATAGAAAACAAAACATTAAACCCCACATTCCGCTAGTAATAAATATAACCATCTTCTATATGAAAAAAAAGGATCAATTGGGTTCTCAAATATATAAAAAAAAAAAAAAAAAGAAGAGAAAAAAATTGGAAAAGAAAATAAAGATAAGAGAACAGTAGGCCCACAACAACAAATTGTGAATAAAGAACACAATAGATACAGATAAGTCTGGTTCATATTTTACTAAAATCTATGAATTAAAAATGAACGGTGGAAAACAAAACTTTGCGACAAAAGTGATGAATTCAGCTCCCAATTGTAAACTTATCATTTCTAGAAACATGCCAGTAGCGCCTTCATGCTGAGTATATATCCCCCATTTGATACGATGTTTTAGGACTTGCATTCCCTATTTGGATTTTCTTGATGGAGAGTTGCTACTACATGAAGGAAGTTATTAAACCAAAAGTTCCAAGAGGTATACATGTAGTTGAAATCATCGCTTCGTAAATTTTACGAACACCATCACGAGTTGGTTGGCCGTTATGGGATATCTGTTTTACAGATGACGACGAATCTGTTCCAAATGTCGTTAATACAATACCGTACTCTTTTTCCAATTATGTGATCTACCGACTTAATCATCCCGTTCCAAGCTTGTGCTTACAAACGCATGAAGACGGGTGCCATATGTGGAACAGGATCTGCCTACCCTTCTGGAGCAGGATCTGCTTACCCCTCTGGAGCACCTGAAAACTCCCCCAGTTTTTGGTTGGATTTCTCATTGCTCTGTCTGTTATTTTCTATTTCGTTTTTTGTGTACATTTTCGTTCTTATTTTGCTGTGGCAGTTTAATTTTACTAATGAGTTGGAACGTCTATTTTGTTTTTCAGCCTCTCTTCTTGTAAGTTTAACTACAAGTTTTACAACTTACTCCTTTTTGAATGCTGCACTATAACATACATATGTTCACCACCAGTGGTACATGGATAAACGTTTTATTAGGAAACATACCAATCGACTTTTGAACAAAGAAATTAAGGCACCTAATTTGAAGAGCAGACAGGAAATACTCGCTGCTACAGAAAACAATTTCAACTATTTCTGTTAGAACCGATACGGCTGTTAAGTGACACTTTTGAGAGGACAGTGGACTTTTCAACTGTTGTCATAAGGACCTGCTGTTGAAAACGTAATCACCTCAATTCGTCTTTTCAGAATCTAAAGGACTGTGGGTAATTTCATAGTTCGTACACCAAAATGAAAATAACGGTTACGTCATTGGTTCAATTTCCATTGTATAGTACGTTTTAACCAATCATAACGTTTTGGTGTACGCTTTTGAAAATATAACTTAAAATGCATTAGATTCTGAAACGGCGAATTGTTACTTTATTTTCGGTAATACTCTACATAACTCTCATACAAACCTTACCCGTTTTTTAGAACAGAGTATGACGAAAATTCGTCATTAATTCTGATAATAGATGAGGCCTCAAATGGTTGCTATCGAAACAACCAGTATGACAAAAAAATGTAATAACTTAATTGTGCTAAATGGTTTTAACACCTCCCGAGGGTTCTTTACTGACGTCTGTGTTTATATCTAAGAAAATGGCCTACTCACATCTGTTCAAAGCTAGAGAGCTGAAACCTCCCGAGGGTTCTTTACTGACGTCTGTAGATATAGGAAGATGTGGTGTGAGTGCCAATGAGACAACTCTCCATACAAACAACAATCCAAAAAGTAAACCATTATAGGTTAAAGTACGGCCTTCAACACGGAGCCTTGGCTCAAACCGAACAACAAGCTATAAAGGGCCCCAAAATTACTAGTGTAAAACCATTCAAACGGGAAAACCAACGGTCTAATCTATATAAACAAAACGAGAAACGAGAAACACGTATATATTACATAAACAAACGACAACTACTGTACATCAGATTCCTGACTTAGGACAGGTGCAAACATTTGCAGCGGGATTAAACGTTTTAATGGATCCAAACCTTCTCCCTTTTTCTGAAACAATAGCATAACATCACAACAAAGAAAAACATACGATAATGTGTTTATATCTAAGAAAATGACCTACTCACATCTGTTCAAAGCTAGAGAGCTGAAAACTGATTTTTATGCAGATTTTTAAAATTATTTTTGTTTCCAGAAATTAAAGGTAGAATACCAATCTCATTAAAATCCGATGTTCTGATACGCTACCCTCCACAATATTTTAATTAGAATGCATACCAAAAAGGTCGTCGGGACATGACCCAATATCGAGTTGGTTCAGATGTTAGTGGAGGGTAGCGTATAACATCGGATTTTAATGAGATTGTTAGTGGAGGGTAGCGTATAACATCGGATTTTAATGAGATTGGTAGAATACATTCTTAAATATAACAAGATTCTATCAGAAGTTAATAAATCAAATTCGTTCAAAGGGCTAGATTTTAAGTCATTAAAAAATCTCAAGCCAACAATTCGGGACCGGGTTGTATGAATATAGTCAAACGTTTACTTAGGAGCTTTATTACACAAAAAAAGAACCTTAAATAAATAGCACAATTCTTCTAACTTAAAGGTCAAGTTTGACTGAGGGTGCTGGAACTCTAGCTGTAAATATATTTCTTAATGTATAAACGGGAAAAGAATTCATGTTAGTATTGGACCACTAAATATCAGATAAAAATATTAGTTCAGTCAGATAATAATTTATTTGGGATATGGATGTTCGATCGCAATCGAGCATCGATGGATGCCACATGTTGAGCAGGATCTGTTAACCATTCTGGAGCACCTGAGATCATCCCCAGTTTTTAGGTGGGGTTCGTGTTTCTTAGTCTTTAGTTTTATATGTTGTGTCTTGTGTACTTTTATTTGTCTGTTTGTCTTTTTCTTTTTAAGCCATGGAGTTGTCAGTTTTTTTTTTCGATTTGTGAGTTTGAAATTCCCTCTGGTATCTTTCGCTCCTTTTATGCAATCGAATATTTACAAAGGCATGTAATGTTTAAAATATATTGTTTATTATCTTCCCCTGATAGTTATTGTCCTTTACTCTATTCGATTAGCATGTCTTCTCTCAAACTCCGAAACAGCGGCGGTTACGTCCTCTTTACTATGCTACGTTGATAGTTTAGCGAAGCAACGTCACCACTGTTTCGGAGTTTGGTCTTCTCTGACATTTATTACCGAAAAGTAAACAAAGAAATTCATTGTATGGGTATTGCTCTTTTTTGCAGATCGAAATGACCGTTGCAGTTCAAAATGTGTTTATTAGTTTCATATTGTAAACAAAATGAATAAGTAAAACAAATTCCTAGATAATGAATAACAAGGACATTCTGAACGAAAACAGACATTCTATCAAACATTAAGCTATATGTGTTGTCTTGCTTGCCCCATTTTTCTTATTTTAGTTATGAATATGATGTATGGAAAAAAATCATTAATTATTAATTTACAGTAGGTTTCTAAGCTTTATCCTACTTAATGTATTTTTACTTTATGAATAAAACAAATACATTTGTACATGGTAAATTGACCTTAATCTTTTCAATTTGGAAATAAGACTTAAAGTCTTCTTTTTGTGCCTCTCTTTTTTTTGGCACAATTTTCTTTATTCTGTAAAATTATATGTTCTTGCTATTGAAGTTTCTGTAATTTTAATTGCAGTCTCTTATTTCGTATATTTAAGAGACTTATTCCTATCTTCATACTTCAGTACAGTACTATGACTTTAGAGCTTGAATGTCCTTTCGGTATCTTTCGCATCTCTTTCGCAATAAGAGGGAAAAGTTCAGAAGAAAGCGTAAATCAGAGTTTTTACTTATTCAACAGATCCCTACGTTGTACACAAGGGTGGTTAAATATCAAATAGAAAACAAAGCAATAACTTTCAGCTTGTATTTTTATATAAACATTTAATCATTTATCAATATACACCTTCATATTGTTTATATAGATATAAGAAGGTCGTTGTAAGAGTGCCAATGAGACAACTCTCTCATCCAAGTCACAATTTGTAAAAGTAAACCATTATAGGTCAAATACGGTCATCATCTCTGAGCATTTACTCACACCGAACAGCAAGCTGCAAAGAACCCCCTAATTACATGTGTAAAACCATTCAAACGGGAAAACCAACAATCTCATCTATATAAAAAAACGACAAACGAGAAAAACTTATGAACCACATCAACAAACGACAACTACTGAACATCAGATTTCTAACTTAAGACAGATGCAAACGATTGCAGCGAGATTAAATGCTTAAATGGTACCAAACTACCCTTATCTGAAACAATATTGTAACATCACAACATATAAAGACACACTATAAAATATCAATTGAAATGACTTAATCAATCAAAAGACACATTAACACAAGTAAACATACAGTTTATATGTATAGATGTAATATCACTAATATACGGTTACCTCTACGTGTTTTTTTTTAATTTACTATAACGGGAAAACTTGAAAACAAAATGTCAACACCCGAACAGAGAATCCCTTTGTTAAATAGTTGAATGTTTATTTGTCATTTAATTACAAAAGGCTGCAAATAAAAGAAAAATATGTCTAGCTTGAATATATTAAATACAATTGTTTCTAATCTTAAATGTCCTTGTGGTATCCTTATTTAGGCCAAACAAAAAAGTATGTGTGTTTACTGTCACATGCTGGAAAAAATAGGGTAGGTACATGTAGGTAGGGATTATATTTTTTTTCTTTAATATTTTTTTACATTGAGTCTATGGGAGTAACATTGTGACTTCTTTAACAGTGCTTAATCAAAAATTGTCAAAAAAAACTCTAGGGTAGGTAGGGATACAGCAAACACACATATCTTTTTGTTTGGCGTTAGTTAAAAAAAAATCATTGTTTTTTAATTCTAACACTTGGTAATAATGCCTTCATGGTACCCCAATTTAATGAATACAATTTCTAATTTTGTATTGCGAAATTATTTTTCAAAAACTAGTATGCACTTAAAAATGGGTTAATGTAAATCAAAACTACGCGACTATGTTATTCATACTCATGATACATATATAGAAATAGGAAACTGTGAAGAACATGCGATATTATTGTTTGTTTTTATTTAGTTTAATTTGAAACACAGTCTTTCTCTGTTTGTACTTTGAGTTTGAACAACAATTAATAAAGCGGAGTTTTCCCACTGAGTAAACCAGTTTTCTATTTTTACTTTAAATACTGAGAAAGAAAACAACGCGATAGTGTTGTTCAAGCTCTAAATAAAACATACAGCTCTAACACTGGGAACCAAATGAAAAGGGAAAGAAATTAGAAGAATAATAAAGATTAAAATAAACATTCAGCTGTTTATCATGGAAACAGGTATAATAGTCAATTTCTGTACGAAAATTCATTTTCTGATTTCTCAGTAACTTGTCTTTGTCCAATATATCAAAGAAATATAAACGTCATGCGTCAATGACTGCGCAAGAGCTGTATAGACAGTCAGTGTCCGTAAAAACTGCCATCGTCGTCGTCAATGATATTGCAACCAAACAATTAGTACAACATAATGTTGTTTCAGGTGGTATGGGTGTTTTTCGCCATTTTGGATTGTAAAAAACAAAGTACCTAAGGTCCAGATTTTCTATCAAGTTAGCAAAATTTGATGCAGGAATGCAGATATTTAATGTAAATTTCATTTAAAAGAACCAATTTATAAAAATATAACTTATAAATATTAATATTTTTACAAGTGTAGACTATTTTTGGGTTTTTTTTTAATGTTTTTATATTGGCATTTTAAGGGGCGGTAATCCTTAAACAGTTCTTTTTCTGAAGGAATCTACATGGAATTTTCCTATTTTGTATTTTAGCCATCTTTTCTTCTGATATTCTCAAAGCATTGTCTAAAAGCTATCTTTTAGTAATTTATTTTACAATTCTATCATTTAGTTTAAATTAATTTCTATACACAAAATGGTGTTTTTTTTCCATATAATCCATACAAAATGTGTCGTTTTGTCACAAGCTGTAGTTTGATAAAATGCGCGGTGACCTATCATTTTTATTATATTTTTTAACATATATCAATAGATACTACATTTTGGCAAAGTCAGAACAATTTCTATCATTTCTATTTTAGACTCCCATACCACCTTAAAGTACGAACATAACTACTGTGAAAACACCGCGACATTGTTATTCAAACTAAAATTAAACGTAAAACTTGGATACTGTGAGGGAACGAAACACAACGCGATATTTATTTTTCGAAAATCAAAGCATGCAGTTAAAAATGGGATAATGTAAATTAAAACTACGCGACAACTTTATACAAACTCAATTAATGTACAAACATAGAAAAGGGATACTATGAACTTCAAGGAATACTTCGTGATATTGTTAAAACTAAAAGTAAAATTATAAATCTGGCTTATTCAGTGGGATAACTCCGCAATAGTGTTATTCAAACAACAATTAACGTACAAAAAAAGCGACACTGTGTTTCAAACTCAAATTTTAAAATAAATTAAACCTGGAATACTGGGATATAAAAACAACGCATTAGTGTTGTTCAAGCTCAAAGTACAAACATACAACTGTGATACAGTAACTGTGAATCAAATTACCAATCGTCACAACTCGGCCGATTCCGTACCTCATAGAAGGAGAGAAGCGGAGTCATCCGAGGATTGCCGATTGCAGGATATCTCATTCGTCACAACTCGGCCGATTCCGTACCTCATAGAAGGAGAGAAGCGGAGTCATCCGAGGATTGCCGATTGTCAAATTACAACTTGATCAGCGAATTTGTTGGTCAAACCAATTAAAAGAACAAAAATAAAACTGGGATACTGTGTACACAAGGACAACAACGCCATGATATTGTTTAATCCAATAGTACTAGTATTAGGTTTGTACGTTACTTTGAGTACAAACAACACAATTTTAGCATAAAATATGAGGGTATAAATTGAATACTTTTTAAAAATTGCCCTCTCAGTTTTGAATCGGCAAACAAATGTTGCATCTCCATATTGCCTAGACTGAGAAATAAAAAACTGAATCACCCCATTAGAATAATGCAAACAGGAACACGTGAAGGTGCTGCAACCAGACAAATTGACATCAGAAACTCGCCTTACTGTGAATTTGAAAATGCCACTATCTCTTTTAAAAGCAAGAAAAGGTTAAAAAAAATATATAAATGATGTAACAAAGCCACTCTGCTGTGCTGATGTTTCTGGACGAGGATATTAATAGTTTACAAAGATTGACAGTTTTCCTGCCGAAGGTCTGCTGTTTCTCATCGGGTACTCCGGCAGCCTCAATACATAAAAAATGGTTGCAATAGATCCAGTCTAGGAATCTCAAAGTTGCAAATAAGAATAAAAAATAAACAAACAAGCAAACGAACAAATAAAATGTCTCAGATCCTTTTTTTTTTTAACTAAGAAAACAGTTTTTACACAAAAGTACACGATATTATTGTTTTAAGTACAATAAGTATTATGTAAAATTGTCAGTGACAACCATGCTTAAAATATAAAATCACAAGAGTTACCTCGCTTTGAACCAGGATTCTTTGCTTTTTACACACCAGAAATAATCACTACCAATGAAATCAAACGAATGTGTAATGTAATGTGTAGAAAAGTGAAATAGACTTGCAAATACTTTGGAGAAATAAAGAAACACGATCCCTCGCTCAATGCTAAAATACATTGTTAACCAACTTATTTTCCAGAATACTTTATTTCTCCTTTATAGTCCATTCTAGCCCACTTCGCACCGATTTAATGTCGCGTTTTTCGAATGTTTTTAATGCAGTTTAATAAGTAACATTGAAAGTTTTATATAATCGCGTAGTTTTCTATTCTCTAAAGTTGCGATAATAGAACGTTCGCGAAAATTAGTTGGTTTAATATATTTATGAATATGGCAGACATAAGTCATAATAAAGAGAATTATGATCTTAGCTGGTCTTTCGGATATATTTTCTGTAGCTTTTCTTTTGCATGCTGTTCGTAGTATTTGACGCTCTAACTTTTGTGGGTCTGTCTCATGTGTATGTGCAAGACTTCCCCTCAGACAAAAATGATACTAAATATACAGTGTATATAAAGTGCGAATCCAGTCAGTTCATGTTCACTGTTGTATGTGAGTATGTTCATTGTAGAATAAAGGATCATGGGAAAACATTATTTAATTACGTTTTAAAAATACCAAAATAATTGATTTGAAATTAAATTTTAACATATTTTCATTATGATGTGTCTTTTTAATGTAAAATAAATGTATTAAAATTCAAATATGTGTTATAAAAGCAACATAATATAGAATATCAATTATTAAAGGCGATCCATTTTCACTATAGATGCGATGAATTATCACTGTATGGCATTCATTTCTGATGTAGAATTTTCGAAGATGCGATGAATTTTTATTGTAGATTAATGTGATAATTAGACTTGCAACTAATGAAAAACTTATTAGATTGCTTTAATATTTATATCTATTTATAACTTGTTTATGTCTATAAAAACTGGCTGGCCATTTATACCTTTTCCCACAGTATCGACATGTGTGAACTGTTTCCCTGCTTTGTGATTCGCTAGGTCTTTAAAAGTTGCAAATTCCTGATTACACAAATCACACTGATACTTTTTGTTGTTTTCTTGGTGTATGTTGTTTCAAATTATGTTTGTAAAAAAAATACTTTCTTAAATTTATAGGGCTTGTTGTTTAGGTGCTTGTTGACTTGGCCATCAAAGAGTTGTTTTTATACGAGGGCAATTTTCGGTTCGTATATTGCTATGATGTCGTCATCGTCTGCGTCGTCCGAAGAAACATTTGGTTTCCAGGCAACTACAATTTAAATGAATGGATCTATATAAATTTTAAAGAAGGTTCAATACCACAAAATGAAGGTTGGGATTATTTTGGGGATGATGGTTCCAATTTTTTACGAAAAAGGGGCATAAAAGAAGCATTATTTTTAGTTTCAGGATAATTTCTTGTGAATAAGAATTTCGATTGCTCTGAAATTGTAATACAGCGTTCAATACCACAAGTAGAAGGTTAGGATACATTTTGGGGTTATGGTACAAACAGTTTAGGAATGAAGGAACAAAAAAAGTGACAAAAAACAATCCTGTTAACTTTGTAGTTTCCGGACAATTACTTGTGTGTAAGTTTTTTTTTTTTTATCTTTCTGGCATTGTGCCACAAGGAACAATATCACAAATAAAGGGAAGACTTGGGTTAGGTTCGGGGATAAATGTCCCAAACATGCAGAAATAAGGGGCAAAAGAAATGGCAATTTTTTTTTCTAATTTCCAGACAATATCTTGTGTTTAAGTGTATAGATCTCTCTAAAATTGTACTACAAGGTTCATTACCACAAAGGAAAGACTGGTATTGGGTTTGATGGTTATTGGTCCTAGACGGAAAACAAAATGTAATGGTCGGGTTCTAATTTTTTAAAGGGGTTCATATCGCTTTTATTTTATTTTTTTTATTTCAAATTTTTGAAAAGTTTCAAGAAGAAGCCTTCAGTTTCACAGTATTGCGCATACGATTTATAAAATCTTCGACCACATTTACCTTGTGTCAGAAACCTATATAACGTCATTTCACAATTCAAATTCAGATAGTATCAAGCTTTTTACGTGTTGTAGAGCACCCTTGATACTACCGCAGAGGTCGAACCCCGAACAGTTTGGGGCAAGTATTTACACAACATTTAAGCAAGACATCATTTTTTATGAAATAAAGAAAATGTTGAATATCGGACCCTTTGGACCTCAATGTGGACCATTTTGATAACTTGGCCCAAAATACCAAAATCCCAAAATTAAAAACACAGTGAGATTCAGCATGCCAAAGTACCCCAAATATTCAATTGTTGTTGAAATTCAAAAGAATTTATTTCTTGACAGTTAGGACCCCACAAACTTGTTAAATGGACCAAAAAAATAATACACACTATCATGTATAGATTCAGCCTACCAAAGAACCTCAAGTTTTATTTTGGACCCTGTGGGCCTATTTAAAACTGGACCCAAAATCAAAAATCTTACGTCAAAACCTCGTTGAAATTGGTCAAGAAGGGATTTATAAAAAAATGTTAGAAAATAATTGTTGTTTTTTATCCCCCTTATCCCATTCTATTTCGATAGACATGATAGATGTACGTATTCAGTGATGAAGTGTCATTGCATTGGATTAATATAACTGTACTTTAAATAAAGATGCTGATGAATTATAACAAAAATCTATGACATTGCTTCTTCTGCTTTGTAAATAGACCCATACTCGAAATCCAATGATAAAATTTGTTTGCACATGCGTATAATGACTACTGCAGAAACATGAATTTTATCAAATTGGCATGAATTTTAAAATATATTTCTTTAATCTAAAACAGTTACACTTTCAACTCCTAAATGATCCACATGTTGTTATATCATGACTATTATATAAAATAAATATTAATTCTATTGAATTAAATGGATTGTTCAATCAAAGTTTCCATCTCAAAGTCAGAACTATCAAACCCTAATCTTACTTTAATCATTGTTTGAGCAAGTCGGCTGAATTAGGAATTTATTGCATAGAAATGAATAAAACTCATACAGTGAAAATGCACCGCTTATACAATACTAATGAATCGCTCTACATTGAAAATGAAAGTAAAGTATCATTATTCAACAGTAAACATGACTCGCATAAAGATAGCATTATAGTGTAATTCAATACAATATGGACAAACCAAATAACAAAAGCTATTCTACGTTATACAACATTAATAATTGTGTTGAAATGAATATTTTTCTTCAACTACATCTTTCCTGCTAGTTTTTAATCACCTGCACGATTCTTTCGTAAAACGTCCTAAATATTCACCTATTTCGGTATATATTTCACGTATGGATGGCTCTCGTCGCGATAAAAATCCGTTCCCATCTCTTATTTTGTCTAACTTGTATTATTTATTACTCAACATTTACATGTGAACTATTATTCTTCATTTTCTTCAAATATCATAATTTTTTCGTCTGTTTATTTACCATTCTACATCAGAAATGCGTGGCATATACAGTGAAAATGGTATTTTAGGATCCGCACTTTACACACACTGAATATATATTAATCTTTAATATGTACGATCAATATGTGTTCAGGGAAATTGGCGCAAATGAGTTCCGAAAACAGGCGCAATTGATACATTTGAAGAAAAAAAATTGGCGCAAATGATACCCCTAAAAAGAGTAATTGGCGCAAAAGGAGTGTTGCCTCAAGTACGTTGAGATTAATTCTATCTTCCTTTAGATATGTCGACCATTCATTATCTTAAATATTCAAAATTGCACCATACGATTTTTTTATGACAAGTCAAAATGTTGAGTTTAACCTTTGAATTATCCATACTGTGATTTTTAGCCGTATAGTCCGAATGACAATGAAACTCCTTAAATAAGCGACTTTTTCTGACTTGGTCACCGTACTATAACTATAATAACGAATTCAATCTTTGCTAACGAGGGCGTTTAAATATCAAATGTAAAATAAAGCAATGAACTTTAAGCATTGTATTTTACATAAACTTTTAATTATATATTAATTCACACCCGCATACACTTGCTATGTATGGGAGGTGTACTAGCAAAACTAAGTTTGGAAACAAATATCAATCTCCGAACAGTGATTTCCTTTGTTTACATTTTTGAATGCTAATAATTCAGTTCATTTAAACAGAACACCAGTGAGAATAATTAAATGTCATCGATTGTAAATCTTCGAAAACAAAACACCTCCTTAAAAAAAAGTGAGAGAACTTGCATAGAAAACAAAACATTAAATCCCACATTCCGCTAGTAATAAATATAACCATTTTCTATATGAAAAAAAAGGATCAATTGGGTTCTCAAATATATATAAAAAAAAACGAAGAGAAAAATTGGTAAGAAAATAAAGATAAGAGAACAATAGGCCCACAACAACAAATTGTGAATAAAGAGAACAATAGATACAGATAAGTCTGGTTCATATTTTACTTTAATCTATGAATTAAAAATGGACGGTTGAAAACAAAACTTTGCGACAAAAGTGATGAATTCAGCTCCCAATTGTAAACTTATCATTTCTATGTAGAAACATGCCAGCAGCGCCTTCATGCTGAGTATATATCCCCCATTTGATACGATGTTTTAGGACTTGCATTCCCTATTTTGATTTTCTTGATGGAGAGTTGCTACTACATGAAGGAAGTTATTAAACCAAAAGTTCCAAGAGGTATACATGTAGTTGAAATCATCGCTTCGTAAATTTTACGAACACCATCACGAGTTGGTTGACCGTTATGGGATATCTGTTTTACAGATGACGACGAATCTGTTCCAAATATCGTTAATACAATACCGCACTCTTTTTCCAATAATGTGATCTACCGACTTAATCATCCCGTTCCAAGCTTGTGCTTACAAACGCATGAAGACGGGTGCCACATGTGGAACAGGATCTGCTTACCCTTCTGGAGCAGGATCTGCTTATCCCTCTGGAGCACCTGAAAACTCCCCCAGTTTTTTGGTTGGATTTCTCATTGCTCTGTCTGTTATTTTCTATTTCGTTTTTTGTGTACATTTTCGTTCTTATTTTGCTGTGGCAGTTTAATTTTACTAATGAGTTGGAACGTCTATTTTGTTTTTCAGCCTTGGAAGTTGAACTACAAGTTTTACAACTTACTCCTTTTTAAATGCTGCACTATAACATACATATGTTCACTACCAGTGGTACATGGATAACCGTTTTATTAGGGAACATACCAATCGACTTTTGAACAAAGAAATTAAGGCACCTAAGGGAGCTACATTTGCCATTTGATTTTTATGGGGAGGCTAGGATGAAAAATTTTGTCCTGCATTTTGTTTTAGTTGTAATCTCTGTCCTGCCTTTTTATTTTTCACTATATGCGGTCCTGCTTTCTTTTTTTTTTTATAGTTTATCCTGACTTCTTTTACTTAAATTGTCATCCTGACTTTTTTATTGCAAGTGTCTCATCCTGCCTTCTTTTTTACTCAAAACTCCTGTCCTGCCTATTTTGAAAATATAACCCAAAAATGTTCTGAAACGGCGAATTGTTACTTTATTTTCGGTAATACTCTACATAACTCTCATACAAACCTTACCCGTTATTTAGAACAGAGTATGACGAAAATTCGTCATCAATTCTGATAATAGATGAGGCCTCAAATGGTTGCTATCGAAACAACCAGTTTGACAAAAAAATGTAATAACTTAATTGTGCTAAATGGTTTTAACACCTCCCGAGGGTTCTTTACTGACGTCTGTGTTTATATCTAAGAAAATGGCCTACTCACATCTGTTCAAAGCTAGAGAGATGAAACCTCCCGAGGGTTCTTTACTGACGTCTGTGTTTATATCTAAGAAAATGGCCTACTCACATCTGTTCAAAGCTAGAGTGCTGAAAACTGAACTTTTTGCAGATTTTTTAAATTATTTTTGTTTCCAGAAATTGAAGGCAGAATACATTCTTAAATATAACAAGATTCTATCAGAAGTTAATAAATCAAATTAGTTCAAAGGGCTAGATTTTAAGTCATTAAAAAAGCTCAAGCCAACAATTCGGGACCGGGTTGTATGAATATAAACAAATTTTACTTAGTTGAGTTGTCATCGTAATGTTATAATTCACATGGCTTTAAAAGAGAGGTTTGGCATGCCACAAAACCAGGTTCAACTCGCCATTTTTTTCTTTAAAAATGTCCTGTACCAAGTCAGGAATATGGCCATTGTTATATTATAGTTCGTTTCCGTGTGTGTTACATTTTAACGTTGCGTCGTTTGGTTTCTCTTATTTTTGAGTGTAAATTCACATTGCGATAAGACGTGTCACGGTACTTGTCTATCCCAGATTCATGTATTTAGTTTTGATGTTATATTTGTTATTCTCGTGGGATTTTGTCCGTTGCTTGGTCCGTTTCTGTGTGTGTTACATTGTAGTGTTGTTTCGTTGTTCTCTTATATTTAATGCGTTTCCCTCAGTTTTAGTTTGTTACCCCGATTTTTTTTTGTCCATGGATTTATGAGTTTGAACAGCGGTATACTACTGTTGCCTTTATTTACTTAGGAGCTTTATTACACAAAAAAAAGAACCTTAAATAAATAGCACAATTCTTCTAACTTAAAGGTCAAGTTTGACTGAGGGTGCTGGAACTCTAGCTGTAAATATATTTCTTAATGTATAAACGGGAAAAGAATTCATGTTAGTATTGGACCACTAAATATCAGATAAAAATATTAGTTCAGTCAGATAATAATTTATTTGGGATATGGATGTTCGATCTGCAATCGAGCATCGATGGATGCCACATGTTGAGCAGGATCTGTTAACCA
This sequence comes from Mytilus edulis, assembly GCF_963676685.1. NCBI lineage: Eukaryota > Metazoa > Mollusca > Bivalvia > Mytilida > Mytilidae > Mytilus > Mytilus edulis. Next base: position 37,729,299 of record NC_092357.1, on the reverse strand, counting down.
TTCTGGAGCACCTGAGATCACCCCCAGTTTTTAGGTGGGGTTCGTGTTTCTTAGTCTTTAGTTTTATATGTTGTGTCTTGTGTACTTTTATTTGTCTGTTTAATGTCTTTTTTTTTAAGCCATGGAGTTGTCAGGTTTTTTTTCGATTTGTGAGTTTGAAATTCCCTCTGGTATCTTTCGCCCCTTTTATGCAATTGAATATATACAAAGGCATGTAATGTTTAAAATATATTGTTTATTATCTTCCCCTGATAGTTATTGTCCTTTACTCTATTCGATTAGTTATTGTCCTTTACTCTATTCGATTAGTTATTGTCCTTTACTCTATTCGATTAGCATGTCTTCTCTGACATTTATTACCGAAAAGTAAACAAAGAAATTCATTGTATGGGTATTGCTCTTTTTTGCAGATCGAAATGACCGTTTCAGAGGGGGTTAGGAGGGGTCCTGATCCCGAAATCCCGGGCTTAAAAACACGATATCCCGAAATCCCGGGCTAAAAAACACGAAATACCGAGGTCATGAAATTCGAAAAATAGAACTCCATGATCCCGAAAGGGTCAATCTCGAAATCCCGAGCTTAAAAACACCCTATCCCGGAGTCCCGATGAAGGTCTTACCCCCCCCCCCCCCCTTTTCGTTTCAGTTCAAAATGTGTTGTGTTTACTAGTTTTATATTGTAAACAAAATGAATAAGTAAAACAAATTCCTAGATAATGAATAACAAGGACATTCTGAACGAAAGCAGACATTCTATCAAACATTAAGCTATATAAAAGAGGGACGAAAGATACCAAAGGGACAGTCAAACTCATAAATCTAAAACAAACTGACAACGCCATGGCTAAAAATGAAAAAAGACAAACAGAAAAACAATAGTACACATGACACAACATAGAAAACTAAAGAATAAACAACACGAACCCCACCAAAAACTAGGGGTGATCTCAGGTGCTTCGGAAGGGTAAGCAGATCCTGCTCCACATGTGGCTTCCGTCGTGTTGCTTATGTGATTACAAATCCGGTAAATAGTCTAATTCGGTAGGTCACATTCATGGAATGACCGTTTCAGTTCAAAATGTGTTTATTAGTTTCATATTGTAAACAAAATGAATAAGTAAAACAAATTCCTAGATAATGAATAACAAGGACATTCTGAACGAAAACAGACATTCTATCAAACATTAAGCTATATGTGTTGTCTTGCTTGACCCATTTTTCTTATTTTAGTTATGAATATGATGTATGGAAAAAAATCATTAATTATTAATTTACAGTAGGTTTCTAAGCTTTATCCTACTTAATGTATTTTTACTTAATGAATAAAACAAATACATTTGTACATGGTAAATTGACCTTAATCTTTTCAATTTGGAAATAAGACTTAAATTCTTCTTTTTGTGTCTCTCTTTTTTTTTTGGCACAATTTTCCTTATTCTGTAAAATTACATGTTCTTGCTATTGAAGTTTCTGTAACTGTAATTGCAGTCTCTTATTTCGTATATTTAAAAGACTTATTCCTATCTTCATACTTCAGTACAGGCGCTATGACTTCAGAGCTTGAATGTCCTTTCGGTATCTTTCGCAATAAGAGGGAAAAGTTCAAAAGAAAGCGTAAATCAGAGTGTTTACTTATTCAACAGATCCCTACGTTGTACACAAGGGTGGTTAAATATCAAATAGAAAACAAAGCAATAACTTTCAGCTTGTATTTTTATATAAACATTTAATCATTTATCAATATACACCTTCATATTGTTTATATAGATATAAGAAGGTGTTGTAAGAGTGCCAATGAGACAACTCTCTCGTCCAAGTCACAATTTGTAAAAGTAAACCATTATAGGTCAAATACGGTCATCATCTCTGAGCATTTGCTCACACCGAACAGCAAGCTGCAAAGAACCCCCTAATTACATGTGTAAGACCATTCAAACGGGAAAACCAACAATCTCATCTATATAAAAAACGAGAAACGAGAAAAACTTATGAACAACATCAACAAACGACAACTACTGAACATCAGATTCCTGACTTAAGACAGATGCAAACGATTGCAGCGAGATTAAATGCTTTAATGGTACCAAACTACCCTTATCTGAAACAATATTGTAACATCACAACATATAAAGACACACTATAAAATATCAATTGAAATGGCTTAATCAATCAAAAGACACATTAACACAAGTAAACATACAGTTTATATGTATAGGAGATGTAATATCACTAATATACGGTTACCTCTACGTGTTTTTTTTTAACTTACTATAACGGGAAAACTTGAAAACAAAATGTCAACACCCGAACAGAGAATCCCTTTGTTAAATAGTTGAATGTTTATTTGTCATTTAATTACAAAAGGCTGCAAATAAAAGAAAAATATGTCTAGCTTGAATATACTAAATATAATTGTTTTTAATCTTAAATGTCCTTGTGGTATCCTTATTTAGGACAAACAAAAAAGTATGTGTGTTTACTGTCACATGCTGGAAAAAAATAGGGTAGGTAGGTAGGGATTATTTTTTTTTTCTTTAATATTTTTTTACATTGAGTCTATGGGAGTAACATTGTGACTTTAACAGTGCTTAATCAAAAATTGCCAAAAATGTCTAGGGTAGGTAGGGATACAGCAAACACACATATCTTTTTGTTTGGCCTTAGTTAATTTAATGAATACAATTTCTAGTTTTGTATTGCGAAATTATTTTTCAAAAACTAGTATGCACTTAAAAATGGGTTAATGTAAATCAAAACTACGCGACTATGTTATTCATACTCATGATACATATATAGAAATAGGAAACTGTGAAGAACATGCGATATTATTGTTTGTTTTTATTTAGTTTAATTTGAAACACAGTCTTGCTCTGTTTGAACTTTGAGTTTGAACAACAATAATTATTATTAATAAAGCGGAGTTTTCCCACTGAGTAAACCAGTTTTCTATTTTTACTTTAAATACTGAGAAAGAAAACAACGCGATAGTGTTGTTCAAGCTCTAAATAAAACATACAGCTCTAACACTGGGAACCAAATGAAAAGGGAAAGAAATTAGAAGAATAATAAAGATTAAAATTAACATTCAGCTGTTTATCATGGAAACAGGTATAGTCAATTTCTGAACGAAAATTCATTTTCTGATTCTCAGTACCTTGTCTTTGTTCAATATATCAAAGAAATATAAACGGAGATGTGTGTCATGCGTCAATGACTGCGCAAGAGCTGTATAGACAGCCAATGTCCGTAAAAACTGCCATCGTCGTCGTTAATGATATTGCAACCAAACAATTAGTACAACATAATGTTGTTTCAGGACTGGTGGTATGGGTGTTTTTCGCCATTTTGGATTGTAAAAAACAAAGTACCTAAGGTCCAGATTTTCTATCAAGTTAGCAAAATTTGATGCAGGAATGCAGATATTTAATGTAAATTTCATTTAAAAGAACCAATTTATAAAAATATAACTTATAAATATTAATATTTTTACAAGTGTAGACTATTTTTGGTTTTTTTCTTAATGTTTTTATATTGGCATTTTAAGGGGCGGTAATCCTTAAACAGTTCTTTTTCTGAAGGAATCTACATGGAATTTTCCTATTTTGTATTTTAGCCGGAAAAACGTATGGTGACACCATCTTTTCTTCTGATATTCTCAAAGCATTGTCTAAAAGCTATCTTTTAGTAATTTATTTTACAATTCTATCATTTAGTTTAAATTAATTTCTAAACACAAAATGGTGTTTTTTTCATATAATCCATACAAAATGTGTCATTTTGTCACAAGCTGTAGTTTGATAAAATGCGCGGTGACCTAGAATTTATTATATTTTTTAACATATATCAATAGATACTACATTTTGGCAAAGTCAGAACAATTTCTATCATTTCTATTTTAGACTCCCATACCACCTTAAACTCTAAGTACGAACATAACTACTGTGAAAACACCGCGACATTGTTATTCAAACTAAAATTAAACGTAAAACTTGGATACTGTAAGGGAACGAAACACAACGTGATATTTATTTTTCGAAAATCAAAGCATGCAGTTAAAAATGGGATAATGTAAATTAAAACTACGCGACAATTTTATACAAACTCAATTAAGGTACAAACATAGATAAGGGATACTGTGAACTTCAAGGAATACTTCTCGATATTGTTAAAACTAAAAGTAAAATTATAAATCTGGCTTATTCAGTGGGATAACTCCGCAATAGTGTTATTCAAACAACAATTAAAGTACAAAAAAGCGACACTGTGTTTCAAACTCAAATTTTAAAATAAATATAAACCTGGAATACTGGGATATAAAAACAACGCATTAGTGTACGTAGTCCCAGATTACTCTGACGTCCAACGGCTGTTTTGCCAGACAAGCTGGGGCCGTGGGTCCCACGGCCCCAGCTTGTCTGGCAAAACAGCCGTTGTCCACGGCCCCAGCTTGTCTGGCAAAACAGCCGTTGGACGTCAGAGTAATCTCGGACTAGTGTACGTTGTTCAAGATCAAAGTACAAACATACAACTGTGATACAGTAACTGTGAATCAAACTACCAATCGTCACAACTCGGCCGATTCCGTACCTCATAGAAGGAGAGAAGTGGAGTCACCCGAGGATTGTCGATTGTCAAATTACAACTTGATCAGCGAATTTGTTGGTCAAACCAATTAAAAGAACAAAAATAAAACTGGGATACTGTGTACACAAGGACAACAACGCCATGTTATTGTTTAAACAAATAGTACTAGTATTAGGTTTGTACTTTGAGTACAAACCACAATTGTAGCGTAAAATATGAGGGTATAAATTGAATACTTTTTAAAAATTGTCCTCTTAGTTTTGAATTTGAAAATGCCACTATCTCTTTTAAAAGCAAGAAAAAGTTAAAAAATAAAATTAAAAAAATATATACATGATGTACCAATTAAAGCCACTCTGCTGTGCTGATGTTTGTAGACGAAGATATTAATAGTTTACAAAGATTGATAGTTTTCCTGCCGAAGGTCTGCTGTTTCTCTCCGGGTACTCCGGCAGCCTCAATACATAAACACTGGTTGCAATAGATCCAGTCTAGGAAGCTCAAAGTTGTTGATCTACCATATGATCTTCGAAAGGCATATTGTAATTTTAGATGTATGAACCATAAATTGCCAATAGAACAAGGTCAATTTTGTGGTGTTGAGCGTGATGATCGCATTTGCGATTTATGCAATTTATGTGAAATTGGTGATGAATTTCATTATCTATTTAAATGTACTTTTTTTCAAATGAAAGAAAAAGGCTTTTGCCCTGTAATGTGTATAAAAAGCCAAATGCTATAAAGTATTGTGAACTTTTTTGTTCTGATGACTACAATTTAATTGTCAAACTTGCCAAATTTTGTAAAATTGTCCTGTCTGTTATAAATTAGATTTGCCTTCCACTGCAAATTCCTTAAATCATGTACTTTATGTATACCATTGAATATGTAACCATGTCATTCTATTATCTCATTATTTTGTATATTTGTTATTGTTTGTTATTACTGTTTATATTCACATACCCCTGATGGGGTCTTCAGAAATAAAAAGTTTCAAAGTTTCAAGCAAATAAGAATAAAAAATAAACAAACAAGTAAACGAAAAAATAAAACGTCTCAGATCCTTTCTTTTAAAACTAAGAAACCAGTTTTTACACAAAAGTACACGATATTATTGTTTTAAGTAAAATAAGTATTATGTACAATTGTCATGCTTAAAATATAAAATCACAAGAGTTACCTCGCTTTGAACCAGGATTCTTTGCTTATTACACACCAGAAATAATCAATACCAATGAAATCAAACGAATGTGTTATGTAATGTGTAGAAAAGTGAAACAGACTTGCAAATTCTTTGGAGAATTAAAGAAACACGATCCCTCGCTCAATCCTAAAATATATATTGTAAACCAGCTTATTTTCCAGGATACTTTATTTCTCCTTTATAGTCCATTCTAGCCCACTTCGCACCGATTTAATTTCGCGTTTTTCGAATGTTTTTAATGCAGTTTAATAAGTAACATTGGAAGTTTTATATAATCGCGTAGTTTTCTATTCTCTAAAGTTGCGATAATAGAACGTTAGCGAAAATCAGTTGGTTTAATATTTATGAATATGGCAGACAAAAGTCATTATTAAGAGAATTATTGGTGTCTCAAGTACGTTGAGATTAATTATATCTTCCTTTAGATATGCCGACCATTCATTATCTCTTAAAAAACGTTATTTTTCAAAAGTTTCTGACAGTTTTTTAGGCCACAAAATTAGGTCTACGCGCCTTTTTTTCTTAAAATGTCATATATTAACTCAGTTTTTCGTTTCTCTTTTTGTATGCGTTTGTTTTTACACCAAGTCAGTGTTTCTTGTTGTTCTGTTGTTTTCCTCTCATAGAGACCCGGATTTGCTAAATTTTTAACTATTGAACAGCTGTGTACTACAGAAATAACTGTTGTCTTTATCTATTCTAGAATAGTTTCAAATAGTTCTAACCTAGAACAGATTTCAATGATAGTTCTAGACTAGAACAGAGTTTGTCTGAAACTGCCATTAATTCTAGCCTGAAATAGTTTTTCACTTCGACCTTAGAACAGATTTTTGCAGCAGGCATACCCACTTAATTATCGTTTATAATAGTATTATAAACTCGTATCTGCTTAAAATAATATAATATAATTTTACGCACATTTATTAAAAAACGGCAAATGTAACTTTTGAACTCCTCAGTCGAATTGAAATTAAAACTAGGTTTCTTTATTTCAACCCAACCCTTTTTCAAATTATAATAATAATAATAATTATTTATTTTATTAAAGTGTCACATACTTGTCTACAGATTTTTATACAGATTATATAAAATACATTGCACAATAATGAAATAAGACAAATACCCAGCCTAGAAAGGCTTATGAGACACAATATATACAAATATATATCTATTCAACAAATACAAATCGAATAACTAAATTATATCATAGTAATAGGGAAGTGTATACTACGTTCGTTGATTTTTTTGTTCTTCCTATTGTCTCACTTTTGCATCCAAAACTGTTCCTGGATCGGTCGACAGAATTTTGTAAAACTTTCACTGAACATTACTTACATGTTTTAGTTATGCTTCTACAATGTACTATTTTAATTCTTTATCTGTATGATTTTTGGGGTTTGTTTCTTAAATGGGGGGGGGGGGGGGGGTAACTATTCAGTCTATATGATTGTTAAATTAATATTTGTAATTTTTTATTTACAAGCTATTTCAACAACTTAATGGAAATTCAATGATCCAATGCATCGGTTGTTGTTACTTTGTTAAAATGTTCCAGATTTTTTATCTACCTCTAGCATGAAAAAAATAAAGAAAATAAAAAATTGTCACGTACATTAACTTAAGAAAATGGTTGTCACAAACTATTTGAAATAAAAAAAAAAGAGTTGAATTATCTTTCGTGGAATTAGGCTTCTAAATAATAATAATAAAACAATTCTAAATAATAATAATAAAACAATTCTAAATAATAATAATAAAACAATTCTAAATAATAATAATTAAACAATTCTAAATAATAATAATAAAACAATTCTAAATAATAATAATAAAACAATTCTAAATAATAATAAAAAAAAATGTTTGTATATTGCTTACTTTATAAGCTTCATACGATATGCGTTATAAGTAATTACATTACAAGGACAGAATATTTAGCTAAGACGAAGGACGAATATGGTTTAAATAATATTGAGAGGTGAATGAAAATAGGTTGAAAATATGATGAAAACAGAATGTTTGTGAAGTGAAAAGTATAATCCTTGATCTCACGAGTAACCAATATACTGTGTTTCCTTTTATAACGATTTAAAACGTCTGGTTATTGCGAAAATAATCATCTTTGCTATTAGGTAGACCAATTCATTTCACGCTTGGGTCATTTTAAAAATGACTTTAAATCTGTTTTGGAAATTAAAATTGCGACAACCGCAAATGTGTCTGTAATTTAGCAGTAGTCGTTTTTTGTATGTCGTATTTCTTTTTCGTTTGTTATTTTTTCTTTTTTCAATTAATTGTTTAACGTTTTGTTATGTTGGGTTATTTTATAGCTTTCTTTAAACAGTTTAGTATTTAGCTTATTGTTGAAGACCATAAGCAGACATATAGTGATTGTGTCATTTTGGTTGCTGGTGTACAGTTGTCTCATTAACAATTATACCACATTTCCTTATTTTATACTAGGAGAATTTTCAAACATTATTTTGTATCTTAAATTTAAAACCGATTGATAAATGATTGCAAATATTTGGGCACATTTTGAATGAAAAAAAAAAGTTTAAAGAGCTTCTTAACCAATACTCGATTTCTGTCGGTAGTAAAGCTATATAATTTATATTATCTTTTCATGTATTTTTTTTATTGAATGTCTGTAGAGATGCAAAAGTTACAGAGACACGTAAAATTTATAATATTTTATAAAAAGTTGATTGAAGCAATGTAACACATTGGACAGCATGCTGATAACATGCATGGAAATATGAAGTGTTATAAGATAATTAAAAATAATCTAAGGCCAAAAAAGTTTCATCAAATTTCGAATTCAGGAGAAATTAATTATTTTGCCTTCGACCCTCATGGACCTTATAATTATTGATTGATGTTTGCTTGGTACCGTTCGCTTTACATTCAGAGGGAAATACTATTTGTGTGTTCAGGACAAGAGCAAACTGAAAATACGTCCAAAAGGTAGGCTCTGAAACGTCCAGTAGCAACTTTTATTTCGATACCCTTTATAGCTTACAATTCGGTATGAATTTTACTCATTGTTGATGGCTGTATGGTGACCTATAGTTCTTGACTTCTGTGTAATTTGGTCTCTGAGGAGTTTTCACATTGCATGGCAATCATACCACATCTTCTTATTGTTATATCCAGGAAAAGAAACTATAAATAATGTATAAAATAACAATAGATGGGCTAAACGCTATGTGTCTTTGTTTTGAAATGATACCGACTCCAAATAAAGCATATGTATTTATATATTTATGTATTCATTCATCCATTAACTTCAAGGCGGGTCACAGGCGTGAAGGTATAGTATTTTTTTACTACCACTGGAAGACAATGGTGTGTTGGGTGGAGATAAAACGGATTATTTTTGGCCTGAGAACTATCAGATTGCCTGAAGTTGCATCTCCGTCTCAAATACTAGTTTTTAATATCTTTAATATGGTTAAAAGTCCCTCAAATAGTATGGTTTGATGTCTTATAATGGTTTAAATTATAGGGTATACATCAGACTCCGAAACAGTGGTAACATGCTTGGCTTCTTTATTTGGAGTTTGGCTATATATATAAAATTCATAACTTTATAAAATTTGCTATTTATAACTAATCGTGACTGCGTTCTATTATAAACCCTTAACTAGAGACAATAAATCATGCTTCGCTTCTTTGTTGAGAAAGACAAGCCTGGCCTGAACGATAACGCTGTATGGAGTTTTATTTTGCAATATATATAAAATTCATAATTCTATAAAGTTCGCTACTATAACTAATCGTGACTGCGTTCTATTAACCCCAATTGTAACATCATCAAATCGACACAATAAATCTAATATACAATTTATGGGAAAAGTTTTTGATATGGTGCAAATTATACATAAAACAGACTGAACTTCGCTCGGGACAATTTATCTCAAATATAGTTATTACGTTAATGGTTGGTGATTCCCGAGTTGTCAGATTGACATTTAACTATAATACCCACAAGTAATTCACCTAATTGTCTTTTATGTATGAATTGAAACACGAGATTAAATTCGATAATTGTCAAATTTGAAGCAATTTTCTAAATAATTGTCGATGATTAGTCACATAAACTGTTATCGTGGTAATTTTACAAATTATTTCTTCCGTTTATTATATTCTGAATTAAGTAAAAATTGTCCTTATTATTGTTGGTACAGCATTTTACATGAAAATGTACAATAGTTTATAAAATAAGTTTTTTTCTAGTAAAAATCAGCAAAATGAATGGTAAATATTTGTTAAAACATGCAAACATTTAACTATTTATAGTAACTGTTATAAAATAAAAAAAAGATACTATAAAATTATGTTGAAATGCACAAGAAATTCATAAAACAATACTTTGTGTAGTAAAATCAGCAAAACGAATGGTAAATATTTTATATTAACATGCACACATTTAATTATTAATAGTTACTGTAAAAACTAAGGAAATTAAATAATAGACTAAGTGTAATAGTATGTTAACAAAAAAAGTTACTAAATCTTTTTAAGCTGTACGACCGGTGCATGAGAGTTTGGAACATTTGAAAACCATCATAGTGAAGATAACTACATTTGAAATCTGCACATTTAATAAAGATCTTATTTCATGTACATCTTTTTATTTCTTAAATTATATAAAAAATTACATAAGGGGTTACATGCTTGCCGTAAAATAAGAAAATGTTGTTTCAGTCAGGGCCTGGTCCATCCTAAGTACAAGTTTTAAAATGGGGAGATGTGGTATGGTTGCAAAAGAGACAACTATCTGTTCAATTGAAGTGGATATTATAAAGCAATTATACACCACACTAATGCATTCAACAATGAGACCACCCCAACCCATATGTTCACTACATTGTGCGTAAGACATGCATTTCCCTATGAGAAAAACTCACACCGTATATATTCGGCTATAAAAGCCCACGATATAAAAATGTGAAACAATTCAAACGAAAAAAACTAATTAAAAGAGCACAGCTTTACAGACAGATTCGTGAAAAATCATAAAAAAAATTATATGAACTGATGCTTGTTTAGTGAACGACCATTTAACTTCAAAGAGGGGAGTATGTTTTTTCGTAAAAAAGATTCTGATCCCAAATTTGATGAATTTTGGTTTAATTATTGTGGTCAAGCAGATTTCAAAAGAAAATCTTCTTCTCGGGTGATAATATTTTTCTCTCGTGTGTTAATCTACTCTAACACCTTAATCCAAGGTTATGATGCTTATATTATAATGTGTTACATGTACTTGATTTCAAATACACCTACATAGTCATATCAAGGCAATACCCGGCCATAGAAGGTCAATAAGTGTTTCTTATGTACCAAATTTTATAAAACCATATTCGGTACAGTACTAAACTGTCAACCCTAAACACACGTCGTAGACAAAATCACCAATATCATCAAAATCAGTGATTCTGAATAATTTGAGACATGATTAGAAAATCATGATATTTTATATAATATATATAGTTGTCAACATGTTTTTTCCAAAATGATTTATATCAAACTTCATAAGATTTGTCAAAATATTATAAATAAATGGTCCTTCGTTTTACACTTTGGTTTTAGGGTAATACAAAATGACAATTCACAATTACACCGACAGTGCGTTGCATCTTGTTAAACAGCTTAAATAAAACAAACTATAACTTAAATTTAAAAAAGGGAGAGCCGATAAAACCCGACTAAATCAAACGTTAGACTATATAAACAATATATATAATGCGTAGTTTAATGTAACAAAGTTAAATTTTAAGAAACTAATGTATAAAAGTTAATTTTAGAAACTTTCAGGAAGCAATATATTGATCCCGTCCGCTCATTCAAATGGATTCCGTAGCTGTACATTGTAATTCCTATACAGTGTTTTATTTGATTTCAGAAACCTAAGAAATCTTTCATTTATCCATAGCGAAGTTTGTTTTGTCCCGTCAGGATAGATATGATCTATGATTTAACAATATTATCTGTATAGAGATGAAAGTCAAAAAGAAAAGGTCATGATATTTATACATACGGTTTCTTTAATGTCAGGGCGGCGTGTTCGATTGTTACTAACCTTTTCATATCTGTCCTACCAAAGCGTCTTTAGTCAAAATATAAGGTCATGGTATTTTGATAAAATGTCAGAACTATACTCATCTTTATATAAATGTTGAATCTTTCATTAGCATGCCATATATCGTATCCTATTATTTTGGGTCGAAACAGTGTTATATCTGGTGGTTTTAGAGTGTGTACGTTTTGTGCATTTTGTGTACTTTTTGGGTATATTGTAACTATTTGTCGAGTTATGGAATACTTTCTCAATAGTTGTAAATTTGGAATATGTGTTATCTCACTAGTGTTCGTTTTATAAGAGCATTACATACGTTGTAAGTATATTTTTCTTTTCGCCCTGAAGTTGATATTGATATTTATGAAAAAGATCTCGCATGATAATGTACATGTATTACGACGATACCGTTGCAGGTGATCGACGTCCATATTTTAAAATAAAGTGTAGGTGCTCGACGTCCATTTGAGTAACAAACAAACAATATAAGAATAATTTTGTTCAACAACTGAATGCAAACGTTATCTGTGAACCACGAACAATCGTGTACTTCTAGAATGACACATGCATTTATTCTGCATTTAACCAACTATTGTAGGTCATACAACAGATATACAAGTAAATTTTGACTTTATTTGTAGTTGTACAAATACAGTCTCCTGTCACCCCGCTTCCATGCTGAGCAAGCGGTACTGTGGATATTTCTTTTTGAGTAACAGTTCATTTTGAGGTCCTCTTCGCGGTCCTCGTTTAATTTGTGTCGATTTATTTAATAATTAGAGACCATGATTTGGATTTGAACAACAAAAGTTTCAAGTGTCGGGTGTAAAATGCAGTATAGAAACCTTCAATCTAATTAAAAACTCTTTCGCTTCTTGGCAAACTGCGCCATCTCCCGGCCCGACTGGTAATCGGTGACTACCACATCCAAATTTACAAAGGATGTACATATAATAAGATGATAACTCTGAGATTTATTTTTCAAAACAAAAAATGAGTTTTAAATAATCTTTGCAGTTATAGTGGGAGGAAGCCTTGAGGATGTTCGCTTATCTTGTTTTTGACTTTTTCGGATAGTATTAATCCTCTGGTGTCGTCCATGTGAAGTGTCGTTTAATATTTTACACGCTGACAACTACTTTTCTTTTTGTATTTTTACTACAGTATAGTTTAAAAGCAATTTTTGAAAATCTTATACGTTGGTTTTTTTTTTTTTTGCCGTTTTTGAAAGATAAAAGGCGCCAAAGATAAATTAATAATAAGAAAAAATATAAAGAGAACCATTTCCCGCCAACTTTTCAATGGTATATCTAAAGCAAGTGACACAAACCTTTCATTCCCCCCTTATTAGTTGCGTAAATCAATATAAAACAATGTTTCGAAAAGCTTGTTATTTTGGAAAAGACCAGCGAACATCATTACATCATTTCAATTTGTGGAACAAATTAAAAATTTGATGTAAAATCTCTGAAACGTATAAAGAAGTTTGTATATATGCACGATTAATGAAAAGGAACGCTACAAATAACATTTAAGACAAGGCTGTACCAAAATATGTACAAAAAATGTACAAAATGTATATGTTCAATCATACATGCTATTTGGTCTGTTCACCAGAAATCAAGCCTGCTGAATTTCCATGTGTTAACTAGGTGTTAACCAGAAGTGACAACAACAAGAGATATGTGCTAATAGCAATGGGCACCTCTACAGCATACGTGATTTAACAAAAAAAAACAAAGATAAACTTGCGGTGAAGGTGATGCTCATTTCATTATTCAATGCAGTGCGGTCACCTACCTATAGTAGATTACATCCACTGTATTCAGAATATGCTAATTTCATTTTCAATACTTGTCGCAGGTCCAAAAAAAGAAAGAAAGGTCAATGGCAATCTAACCACATCTCCTTGGTTTTTTTTAAAGCCAACAAAAGGTGAAAAAAATAAAGAGTTATTTTTTTAATTAAAAAATCTTATTCAATGAATATAACAAAATTGAACAAAAATATTAAATTGTATAACAAAATGGAACCTGAAACCACACATATTTATTTGAACGAGACCCAGACTTATAAAAACCCGATCTCGTCCATAGACATATTTCTATATAATTATATAGTTTATAATTTACTTACTTGATTTGGGTTAGTTTTTTTTTTTTTTATGAATATACGAATCTGTACTCGACTTGATCTGACATTTAATTAATATACATATTATATGGGGGAGGAATATTTCAAAACATTTAAACTAATTTTCACATTTGGTAAGTGAAAATAAATTAAATAAAATATATATATATATATTTATATATTTTTAAACTTTAAAACATAAACACAAAAATACATATAGAAAAAGGGGTTTGTTCCCAAAGCTACTGTGATACTCATAAATGAAGAAAAAATATACATGTACATGCCCTAATAAAAAAAAAAACAACTAAACAATCAAAGCTTTTTAATATACTATAGACATGACTTTTTGAAGAAGAAAAAACATATTTGCACATCAATTATGCTATTTTTTGTGGATCAAATATATCTACAGATGAGTAGTACTTAAGTTTACTTCATTTTTTGTTTTACAAGTACACAATTAAACTATCATGCAACAAAACGCAGTTCAGGTTTTAACTCATTTAAGGTATTTCAAGGGACATTTGATAGTTAAATACTTACCAAAACTATATAAAAAAAACTAAAATAATATATTCTCTTCTGTTTTCCTATATTTTTTTCTATAGCGCTTTTTAAATTAATTTTGTTGTTGTATTGTTTTCTGATTTGTGTACACCCCGCATATTCAATTAAACCGTCTCTTTATCTTACCTCTCTTCTATGTAAATTTCAAATCAAGAATGAGAAACTAAACATTCAATTTTCTCAATCTTTTTATATCACTCCTCTTAAAATTTTGGTGATATTATGACATGAATGAAATAAATCTGCGATTGAATATATTTTGTTTTATATCTTTTCACGGTGAAGTGTCTCGCATTGTATTGTTTTTATCAGGATTTGTAATGTTATTATTCATTTTAGAAACTATAAAACAGAATGGATATGTATATAATGCCAGACATTTTTTTTAAAATGAATTCATTGTAGACGATCTCTCACAATCGACATTGGTCCAAAGAATAAAAACGAAGGGCTAAATTCCACCGAATTTATTTCACACCAGAACCATTTTCAAAATTTGTTTTACTTATATTTTGATACAAGTATGATAGCTCCAGATGTGTTCTTTAAAAGTATCACGGCTAAATTTTAAAGAGATCTTTAAAATATAAAAACCTGAAATTAACATGAATTCGCCATTTTGAGAACAAAATGTTAAAGAAGGATACCATCAACAAATACAAATTTCCTTTTGAAAGTAAAGCTATATATACTAGTATATATTGTTTTGCGTGTATACTTTAAATCATTTGGGTTGGCGACATTCTTCTTAATATAGAAAAATAATATAAGAAGAATTCACAATTTCTGAAATCAAGATGCCTCCAACAGCAACTTGCATAATACGATGTTATGGAAATATCGAAAAATGTTGAAAACTTTAAGATAAATATTATATTATCATGATTGGCCGTTCGAGATATTTTTTTCAGTAGGGTTCGCCATTTTGACTGAAAATTTAATAATACAGGGGAAATAGACCCAACCTCTATTACGTGTTCAGCGTGTTGAAAAAAAAAGATACATTTCATATATATCCTGGTATGTCTAGACGGTTTTTTTCAAAGACAATTATATCATTTAATAACAATTTGATATATGTTTTATTACGTGCATATGGTGCGTTTTATTATATTTAGTGTCTTAAGTGCTTTATCATTCGGTTGCGTTTTATTATATTTAGGGTCTTAAGTGTTTTATCATTCGGTTGCAATCGTTTAACAATTTAAAAAAAAAGTGGTTTTGGTGGGGGTTGATATTCTTAACGTAAAGATGAGCCTTTAAGTCATCACTGATACTTTCAGTTTTAGTTAACAGAGTTATTTTCTTTGTCGAGATGATAATCCAGTGGAATATGAGAAATCCAATATATCGCTTTATATTTTTTTATGAGACCAATAGATTGCTTTTTGATTGCCTAACGTCTAGTGGCAAATATTTCATCTTTATATACCAACACAAATTAAAATTAAACCCCATATGAGGTTATGAGTCGACCTGGAGGACAGGCGATACATTAAGACTGGTACTTGGATTTTTTTTGTAAAAATGAGGCTATCAAAAAACACATGTCGAACAGAGATTGACAAAATCATGGCACAAAGAAGAAAAAATCATCAAAACGAACCCAATAAAAAATAACGGTGGTGATCAGATGTGTTCCTTCGTAAGCAGATCCTATAACACATATATGGTTACCTACATAACACACATGTTCTTTCGATTTAATAAAAAACATGAATTAACGTTTTGTTATTTGATTTTGCCATGTGATTATGGACTTTCCGAATTGATTTTCCTCTAAGTTCAGTATTTTTGTGATTTTACTTTCTACATTAAATTTTGTGATTTCGGGGCCCTCTTCGTATAGCTGACTATGCGACATGGACTTTGTTCGTTGTTAAAAGCCGTATGGTGACCCATAGAAGTAAAGTTCTGTGTCATTTGGTATCTTATGGAGAGTTGTCTATTGACAATCATACCACATCTTCTTTTTTTTATAGTAATTGTGATAAAAATTCAACGTAACTAATTCAAAGCCTGTAACTTATTTTGCTGCAATACAAATACTTATAATCAGGTATTGTCTGTACTCGATTAATATCCACTATGTCGGTAGTGTTACACTAAGAATATGTTCACCTCTTATACATGAAAAATATTTATTAAAATCTTTTTGTTAGAAAAAGAAGAATATCTGTATTTCCTTTAAATGGGCCTACAAGGGGAATGGTACAATAGAGAACAATATAAGACACTAACAAAATGAAACAACAATGGTTGTTAGTACTTGATCGTTTAAAATAAAATTTATATACATGTATAGTTTCATGGATACTTGATCTGCTCGATGATCGCATTAAGTTAAAAGAATCATTCTATTGATATTCATATCCAGTTCCATTTTCTCAAGATGCATGCAAAATTTCATGAGAATCCGTGAAATCTGTAATTTAGTCATCTGTTTCAACAACAAAAAAGTTATTACCATATTTATAAAGCATTTGGCACACAGATAGAATTTTTTTCATATTTGAATTATGTCCCATTTGCCAGAAAGACCTCAAATAAAAATATAATCTTATAGATGAAATTGGAATGTCTGAAAAATTAGATACTTTTACAGCAGGATCAAATTGTAATTTTTTAAAAGGAGATATATCGGTTTTCCGGATACCTCCAGATGCGGATTTAGGGGGGGGGGGGGGACAGGGGGCCCGGGCCCCCCTTTTGAGAACAAATTTTGGTTGCTTATATAGGGATTCACTGAAGCGTGAAGCGTTCGGGCCCCCTTCTTAGGCAGCCAGTGGGCCCGCACTTATGAAAATTTCTGGATCCGCCACTGACCTCTTCCATAAAATTCTTCAAATATGATCTTAATAAACAAAAGAACGAGATAAGAATGGAAAGAGTCAGTGCCGATTTTACCTATATTTTTTTCAAGCACGTGGTTGACTTGTGAAAACCTACTATTATTCGAATATAAAAAGAGTCTATGTTATATTCTAATATATTTTATTATCAATTGTATATTATTACATATATTTCTAATAAATGGATAGGTTTTATCACCGCTAAATCTCGCTATATTGATGACACATTGTATCTATACATTGCTATTTGTAAAATCAAATATTCTATAGGATGCCTCTTTAAATAAGTGAATTCGTATTCGGGTCATTATAAAAAAAAAGTGCAAATTTCGACGAAGTAATATTTTGAAAAATGATGTCATTGTTTAAAACATTTAAATGTGTCCCGCTATTCTATAGTATGGTAGCAACGATATTCAGAAATATGCAATGGGGAAAATGAAGAGTTTCTTCAATTTTAACAATTTTAGGTCATCCTTTGATAGAATCGTGTCAATGGTGTTACCAATTTAAAGCATACATTTAGGTACTAAATATTATTGTTTAACATCGAACAACTGTTCCAATTTGTCGTTTAGGTTCAGGTTTAAATTACGACTTATTGACATTATTATTTTAATTTTAGTTTCTTGTGTACAATTTGGAAATTAGTATGGCGTTCATTATCACTGGAGTAGTATATATTTGTTTAGGGGCCAGCTGAGAGACGCCTCCGGGTGCGGGAATTTCTCGCTACATTGAAGACCTGTTGGTGACCCTCTGCTGTTGTTTTTTATTTGGTCGGGTTGTTGTCTCTTTGACACATTCCCCATTTCCATTCTCAATTTTATTATTCATATAGCTGTGCATTCTATTTAAACATAAATTTCAGCAGAATACATTGTCGTAAAAAAGTTGGCTGTCCTAATTATGGTCGTTGTAAATACTAAAAAATACACTAAAACTGAATATAAGTGAATTGTATAAGATTAAATGATAATAATATACCTAATACACGACCTAAAAACACTTTCATTTATGAATAAAGATAAAGAAAAATCTCGCATTTTTATATATAAATCTTTATTGCAAAATTACACCCATGAGGGTCAAGCAATACAATGAAACAATAATTTTATACTATACAATGCAATACAATGAAATACAATGTAATACAATGAAATACAATGTAATACAATGAAATACAATGTAATACAATGAAATACAATGTAATACAATGAAATACAATGTAATACAATGAAATACAAAATAATACAATACAATATATGGAATAATAGTTCAATTATAAATGTATGTAAAAAACACCATCATAACCTTGCCTGACACGGGTCTGACTCCCTCAGTTCTAAAGACTGTTTAATGAAGACTCCAATATGACAAACAAGTTCAGGGATGGGGTTTAGAATGTGTTTAAGTTTATTGAATGCATCAAGATGCTGAAATAATGGTACATAGTCTTTTAGATAAGCAAAAAGATTAGAACGCAAAGATATGTTAATGTCACAATACAAAAAGAAATGATATTCATCATCTAGGACTTCACATTTTTTACATAATCTTTGTGCTCTTGGAATGTTTCTGTACCTTCCTAATTCAATGCCTAGGGAATGATCACTTAGTCTAAATTTTGAGAGTAACTGCCTATGTATAAAATTATTGCAATTTAAATATTCCTCAGACTGACAATTATTTTTTAATTTCCCATAAAGACAAAGTTTGGATGAGGAATCCATTTTTGAAAGTTTAATTAAAGTATTTTTTTCATATTCCTCTGAAACACACTTTTTTATATTACATTTTAACATATTTTTTGATTGTTTAAAAGGTACATTATTATTAGAGTAATTTTCTGGGTTTATTTTTATATAGTAACACCACTGACCCTTCAGTAACTCCAATGACACAAAAGTATCACCATTGACATCACATTTCAAATTTTACTGAACACAAAGCCAAGATTACCAGGCAAATGAAAAAGATGAAAAAATAATTCTTAGGCTAAAAAATCTCAAATTAAACAACATATATAACATCTATTACTAAAAATGTCAATAGTGTTACTAAATAGTGTCATTGGTGTTACCAGCATACATCAGTTTGTGAAAACTGTGTATATGTAATACATCATATTGTTAAAACTTTGTTAAATAAGTATTGTTTTTCATAAATAATATGATGTTTCGCTTGTTAAACATGAAAAAAAAAACACAAAACAATGCTGATTGTCATGATATATTCAGTGGTGTTACTAAACTGGTCACTGGTGTTATTTTTATCAAAATGGTCTCACCATTGACAGTAACACCAATGATTTAAGATGTATTTTAAGATTCAGTTACGAAATAAGTGCTCCATTCCCCTATTCTATATGTTGTTACTGGTGCATGTTTCTATAATTAATATATTTCAAAGATAAGGATATGTTTATAAAAAAATGATTTATATAAAGGGTACACCATGGACACTATTTCCAATTACGATATAAGCTTTACTTACTTTTACGATTTTTTCACTAAATCTTCAACATAATTGTTTGTTTTCTTTTGCATACCATGCTTACAGGTAACATTGCTAAGGGAGAAACTGTTGCAAATGCACAAATTTTGCGAAAGATAACTCTTATCCTACTAATTTGTCTTTTGGTAACACCATTTACTTACAAAATGTTACATTTCCTTTTGGTGAAATTTGTTATTATTTAACCAACATACACCTCCTAAATCATTAAAAAAAAACGTTTGTATGTATCAAAATGCAATAAAAATTGATAAATCATAATAACAAATGATATGAATAATATTCCTATTTCAAGTCTGAAAGGATTTATTGTAAAAAATAACAATTATAATTCTGGCTATCTTCAAGGTTTTAAGAAAACATTAAGGATGTTTTTATAACATTTCATACTGTACACTGTATATTGTGTATCACAAAACATTCATATTTAACATATGCAAGTGTTATTTTGATATATTTTCATGTCTGTGACTTAAAAAGACCCAATAACATAGTTTTGCATGTTTTTTTGATAATGACCCATTCGAAGGACAATTGATAGTTTTCATACCTTAGACTTTTAGAATTTGTTCATGATTTCAGGTGTCTCCTTTTGTTTTAGATAAATATTCCAAATTCCCAAAGTCTGTAATCACCATTGTAGATTTGAACTCGGAACTAGGTTTTTGTGGGGAAAAAAAGGGGGGGGGGGGGGGTTATTCCACTATATTTTTTATTTTTCAACAAACCAAATTACACTTGTATAGAGATAAACACACAATAAATATTACATACTATATATGAATAGACATACAAAAGTTATGCTGAAACGATACATTTGTTGACAATTTAATGCTAAAAGTCCTCTGAATCATGAAAAACATTGTAATAAATTTCTTTTTTTCACACTCTCGTCCCCCCCCTTTTTTTCAGCCTCTGAATCAGCCACTGGAGCCAGCTTAAGTCATTAAAGGTTGTTTTAACCCTTTACTGAGAGTAAAATTTAAATACTGAGAATTTTAGCAATGATTGGAACACAAGTAAAATCACAAAAATACTTAACTCCGAGGAAAATTCAAAATAGAAAGTCCCTAATAAAATGTCAAAATCAAAAGCTCAAACACATCAAATGAATGAATAACAACTGGCATATTTCTGAATATAGTAGGAAATGGTGGATTGAAGCTGGATTTATAGCTAGCTTAACCGCTCACTTGTATGAGTCGCATCAAATTCCATAATATTGACAACACAATGGTCCTGGTGTGAAAATATGAGTGAACATTGATTAATGCTGTACATTTTAATTTTGATGTTACGGAATTGGCAGACTAGCAACGATGAAGAGCTTGGCCGGCTATTTATACACCTCTCACTCTATAAGTCTTGATGGTCGTTTATGTCGTCGGGGTGTTGTCTCCTTGGCATATAGGGAAAATAGTGGTATTACGTACATGTTTCCCTGCTTTTGGTAGGCTTTTTGTATACCCAAGGCAGGTGAAGAAAGTCAAGTTTCAAACGCTGTAATTAGATGTAAGGGTATAATAATATTATATTATATATATAGGTATTTGAACTCATTTATGAAATGAATAGTTATCAATATACGTTTTAAAACCCATTAAATAATTTCTTATGAATTATTCGAAAAGACTTCCAATTTTTCACAAATTTGATGCAAAATTACGGTGGGTATGGATACATTAACAAGCTACGTTGGATGATAGTCACGATACTGTTTGACTTCAATTTCTAATAAATGAATCTTTCTTGCAAAATTACACCCATAGGGCCATGCACTACAAACAAACCGAATGGTACAATGAAGCTTTACTACCACTGTGACACATAATTGTTTTTTTCCAGGTTTTTATTTTAATGAGAAGTAAAATTATGATAGTATTTTCGATCGCCTATGGACGTCAAGTCATGGAAGAATAAATACTACCGTTGTAACCTATACCCAACATCATAAGATCGTAACACACTATAAGCCATTCATATTTACACAGTTGATTCAGTAGTATGGATTCACTATGAAAATAGAATATAAAAGTACTTTATTGTTAAAATAAACATACGTCCTACAGTTTCAAAGTAATCGAAGCGCAAACATGCACTATAATTGAGTCAGTTACCGACATGGTATGTTAACTCGACTTAATAACGCACAATACCTCGAGTATTGTAAGGTCGTCATCTGTCTAAATTTAGAAACATTTCTACGTCATAGTGATGGTGAATAGATCGTCTGCTGACGAAGTCGATCTAATTTTAGCAGACGATCAATGCTAAATTTATAACAACAAACGAGAGCATTTGGTAGAGCACTTCCAATAGCTTCCGCTAAATCGATAGAAAAACGCAATCAGTGTTCAATTCGAATCGTTGCTACGCTACGAGACTGTCATTGCTTGCGTCATAATGAAAATTTTGTATTCATAACGTACATAATTGTTATCCTTTACGTATTTACCTTATCCTATGGTATATATAGATTTATTTTATATCAATGAAGGTTTTCCAAAATAAACTCTTCTAGAACATGTAGTAGTTTTGTAGAATTTTAAGAATAATTTATTTTATTAACAAAAGGTCCAAAGGCCAAACAGAAAGAGTCCATGGAGATGAAATTTTTGAGGCTTGCATTTGACATTGGGTTTAACAAATGGATATATTCTTGACCAGTGAAATTTCTTGACAACATGGAAGTTAAAGAAAATATGTGCTAATTCGTCAACAATGTGCGAATCATCGCCTGGATTACGTCACAGAATGGATACGTTGAAATGACATTTAGTCATATTAAATATTATATTGAAACGGATTTACGTGATAATATCAAAGTTTTACTGCCGCCTTGCTACCAATTAAGAAATATTTTACTCTTTGGTATTCAGCTGACTTTTGTGATGTTACGTGTATGGTAAGTATTAAAAGCGTCTGAAGACATATAAATACCCTTTTTTGGACTGTTGGGTATTTATGTTTTTTGTGGGGGGAGTAGTGTTTTGTGTACATAGTTTGAAACATATTTGCTGTCAACTTAGCATCACCCGAAAAACGTCTTCACATTGAAGAGTCATGTTTTGTTTTGACATAAACATGCCGCTTAATATTTTATAAGCATGCACAGAAAATGTACTTTTCTATGAAAAACACGCTTAGGTGTGTTATCTATTTCTAACCTCTTTTCACATAATCGACAGTGCTAGTAATTTTGAAAAGATTTTCCTGAAAGAAAACCTACAATGGGCAACTAATGTGAGTGAACAAGGATGGATCCAGAATCATTAAAAACGGTGGTTTAATCCAGGATTTAAAAAAAGGGGTAGAAGTTCCAATCCAGGATTAGAAAAGGGGGATGGTTCCGACCATATGTCCCTATTTTAAAGCGGTATCAACTAAATGTCCCCATTTAAAAGCATTTATCGTAAAAAAAAAAGATTGGTTGCAACCCCCCGACACCCACTCCCTTTAGATCTGCCACTGACTGTATATACGAATAAAGTTTGTTGATGCATGATGTTATATATATATATACCTTTACAAATGTAGGAATAATGTTCCTTTGTTATCGCATCTGGAAAACGTCATGGATTGTCGTTCCTTGATGTTCAGTTCTGATTGGCGATCAGTATAGAAGCTTTTTTTCTCACGCAGTATATATGAAGGGGGGATCAGGGGAATCCCTGAGTCCCTACCACTAACTCCCTCTTCCCTACTTCTTCTTCCCTCCCCAATTTCCCCTTCCTTTCTTACTTACTCTCTGCCGACGAAAAAAAAAGGTAAAAAACAATTCCCAGTAAAAATTTTTCCCTTTTTTACTCACCCTTTCGAAGGTGGGGCATACAAAATAGGCCATCTTTTGGTCTTTTTACATGTATATGATTTGATAGTTCGTCTTTAGAAACTGTAAATAAACACATACATAGGTTCTCGTTGTTAGCTATAGTAAGACTTTTCTATGCATTCAGTTAGTTTGCCCCTCTGAAAGTTCACTAATCTTTTTTGTAATACCACATACAATATTATATACATGAAACATGAAATTTAAATGACGAAAGGTGACTTAACTATTTTCTACGGAGGTAATATCAACCTTAGGACTAACGTATTATTTTTAAGAGCGTCTCTCCGCCTAGAAATATTGCACCGGCAGTTATGTTGCACTTTTATATCAGCTTGTGAACTAGAATTGTATAAAACCTTGTAGGCGTTTTCGGATTAAATGTTGACGGACGGTTTAACGTAATACTACTATACGCCAATTAAATGCGTTGTGACAATGGATATATACTCTTTTAAATTACTTATATAATATAGGTGGCGGGATAATTAACCTCCTGCTTAAAGTCCACCAACCATATCTTGGAATAAAGTGACTGCTTTATGATTGACTGATGACTGATTGTTTCTTAACGCAACCCGAGCTTACCGAGGAGGATGCACATGTATATCTTGGAAATCGGAACACGTTTGTGGTTACAACATTGTGAAATCTTACTTATTACCTTGAGGCGGTTTGGCCGACCTTTCAGCCTTACCTATGACATTTTTAACCGAGAATAAGATCAGTTAAGAACTGTAAAATTTACTTAAAAGGGACCTGGTGGGCGACCATGTGATCTAAAAGTAAAGGGGTAGCCTACTTGAGCCTCCTGATTTGTACTAGACCGACATATCAAATCTTATCAAAAAGTAGTTTTATTTGTATATACTAGTAAATACTCATCTGTTAATTTTTGTCAAACTCTAATATTACCAAAAAAAAAACTAATATTGCATTTTCACGTTAAAATTACTTTAAGTGTTGTATAATATTTTTATTCAGAAAACTCGGTCCATAGATATAGTTTGAAAACCATTGATGAACATATAAAATGTGTTTCATACTACTAACATGTTTGTAACTTAATGTCATTGATGAAGTTTAAGATTTTTAATGTCAAGTTGTATGTTAAACTGAAATAAATAATATGCACTTAGGCTTTATTTATGAATGACTCAAACCACAAAACTATAATAAATCGGTGAACATTTCTGTACTTTGGTTTTTTTCCCAATGAGCGAAGGCATGAATTCTCATGATTAAAAGTAAGATACACTGTGGATATATCAAGGGGCGGATTCAGCCATTTTAAAAAGGGGGGTTCCCAACCCAGGACAAAGGGGGAAAAGGGGGGGTCCAACCACATGTCCCTATTCAAATGCATTGATCGTCACAAAAAAATGGGGGTTCCAACCCCCAGACCCCCCCCCCCCCTGGATCTGCCACTGATATCCCTCCTTGGCTTGTTATTTCTATTCAGATTTCTTTCATAAAAAAAAATAACGGTTGACAAAGATTAATTGATTCATTAGAGTTTAACGCTACTTTCGACACTATTATTCTATTTCGTTAGGGCCCGTTTTTATTGTTACAGGAAGACAGAGTGCCCGGAAAGAATCGTAGACCTTCGGTAGGAAAACTAACAATCTTAGTCAATTAAGATTAGATTCGAGTGCAGGACTTAAACTCACAAGCTCAGTTTGGTCATTAGTTTTAGATAGCAAGTTTCAAATAATAGTTTCTTAATTTTTACGAACACAACCAGGATTAAATTGTCTGTTTTGAAATTTTAAACTATATTTCTGATAAAAATTGCAACATGTATGTAGTCACAAGCCCATCCTCTTTTCCTCTTACATATAGTACAAGCGAATGGCACACGGACATAGTGAACAATCAACACGAAGACTGCTACTAGTGGAGCAAAAACTACATTTGTACAACTTTGGTAAAATTTTGGTTTCAATACTGTTCAATTTCGTATTTGAATTGACATTTGAACTGTTTGAATTTAAAAGCGTCACGAAAGTGTCTTGTGTAGTCACGGCCTTAGTATTTTCCGTCTCTCTTTTGCTTTAACCACCACTGATCACCACTTGAAGTGTAAAAGTAGATGACACGAATGGTATAATATAAGATAAAAAAAAACTTACCGTTTCTTGGTGTCTTCCTGACAAAGTACAAATGTTATTAGCTTGACAGCGATATTTAAAAGGAAAAGTATAATTTAATAATTGTATTCTGTCGTCAATGAATATCAACAGTGCGTAGTTTCTATATCTTTACAGGTTTCTAGAAGTCTTACTGACAACAACTCAATATCATAATATGTTTTTGAATGAAAGAGGATGACGTTTTTCTACCGTAAATTCGATATTGAGGGAGAGTCGTATCGAGGGGACATCTCAAAATGGCATACGATTCAATGTACTCTGCTACAACTAGAACCGGAGTATGAGGAAAAAACGCAGCACATATTTGAAAATAATCTTCCAATATCAGGTAATTGTTTTCGTATTGTAATTGTTTTAATCTTATATCCTACCAACAGCAGGTTGAAGGGTAAACATATGCCAGAATGAAAGTTTTATGTTTTGAGTGTGTCCCTTATTTTCCTAACAGCTGCTCTTAGCTACACCGAAAAAGAAGCCCAGCAAATGTTTTCTTTCAGGATTATATTTTGTGAAAAAAGACCGGATGTGCGCATGTTACTTGTTAACTTTAATACCTGTTTACGTAAAACTAGAATGTACTTCTGGAACGCACATGTCACCATGTTTGATAAATAAAAGGATCGTCAAGCATGACGATAAACGTTTACGTAACAACGATGACAATCACGTGACCAAGCGATTGCATTTCAAGAAAAATCAAATTTGTAAAATATTTGACCAATAAAATGCAAAAAGTCTAACACTTCAAGATATTTATTTACAATCAATACGTAAACAACATGCAGTTCCAATTAAATCTTGAAAAATACAAAATATCTGTACTGTAATAGATCATATATTATGTATTGTAAGTAAATTAGTTTCACTCCAATAACACTGTGTCAATATACCGAGGCAGACTATCTGAACATGCATTGTTGGTTGCTGTTTTCGAAGTCGTTTAGTGTTGTGGATTGATTTTATCTGTCCAATAATGTTAGTACAGTGTAACCTGCGCAATCCGCAGATACCTGAGTATTCCATTATCCTGCCTTAACCGACACATTTTCATAGTCCCAAAATATGCCTATCATTGCAGATAAAACCTGGGTATTCCGACACAATGCTTAATCCGACATTGGTGCCCCCGCCCCCCAAACCCAGTGTGTCGGATAGGATAGATACACTGTATTTCCTGGTACCCTGTTTATGTATTCCATAAGTACACATATTTTTTTTAACAAGGAAATCTAATTGTTTATTTAATTATGACTGATCTTTTCATTTAAAAATATTGATAATCACAACTGTTCAATAATGACATTTATCAAAATGGGGGATTTCAATCCTAAGACAAACTTCATGGGGATTTCATTAATGAAATAAATCAAATGCATAATATTACCAGTGAAGCTTTCGTGATTTGGTCATCATAATTCAACCGTCAATATCTTTCTATTGAATTACAACTTCCCCTTAAATTGTGATGAGGAAGAACTTGCATAATTGGTTATCGCTATGTCATCAAATATGTCTTACAATTGCAATGCCAACGCCTATTTTCATGAAGATTTATAATATTTTGCTTGGTTTTTCCAAAGCGTAAGCTCTATCATAATTTCAGACTGTTGGTAGAATTTCCTCTTCTTCGCATCTCGACTATCTGATTGGTTGTGCCTTATAAAATGTGGTTATATGTGCTGTGTAATTACACAATAATATTATGCAAAAAAGTGCAATTGATGGACACATATGTCATAAGATGTCACTCTGACTTGTTTATTTTATGCAAATTAAGTTTAAAAGTACGTTTCGTCAATTAACCAATTAAAAGTATTTCTAAATAAAACCACCAATCGTTTTGTTTTCAATGCCACACTTACATTGACAAAAATCACGTCAGCGAATCAGAATTAGCGTTACAAAATTAACGGAAATAAATACAAGGAGAACGCCCTGCAGACCATTCAACCATGCGAGAACGGAAGTTTCTTTACTTTTGTCGAACAGATTTCTACATTAATTATGTATTTCTTGTTTTTGATATATGTAATTATTTACACAACTACACACTTCTTTGACTGACATGCGGAAACATAGGCTATTCATTAAACCAGTAGAAGACGTTGCATACATTAAGTACGATGAACTTTTTGTGTAAATTACTATACATGGAGCGTTTAAGGGTTATTAATAACCCAGAGATTTAAAAAAAAAATACAAAACATATGACTTTACTTTATTGTTTGTCTTTCATTCACGGGAAATTGTTTAAACGGGATTTCATTAGGCAGGAAATTGCCAAAGATAGGAAGATACGATGGTGCCACTTTTTCAAATATTTTATAATTTATATCGTGTATGTTTTTGAAATAACCCTCAGAGGATACAGTATTTGTGTAAATTACTATACATAAAGCGTTTTAGGGTTATAAATAACCAAGAATAATGTTTTAAAAATACAAAATATATGACTTTACGTAATTATTATGTCTCTCAATCACAAGGAACCGTTTATACGGGTTCATTTAGCAGGAAATGGCAAAATATTGGGCTGTGCGATGATGGTCTTTTTCTAAATTCGAAAGTTGAATTTATTTGAAATAGCTAGCAGATAAATTGTTCAATTATAGCTGGATCGAAACAAAAAAAGTCCTGACGCAGTAAATGTGTCAATAACCTGTAAAATCCTTATTCACAAAAAAAAGTGTGCGACTAAGTGAACTTTAAATAACATAAAAAGACATAACATAATTCATCATCGTTTCTTTCATTACTGGTCTAACCTGAATGCACTTAGGTAGTGTAGTTTTTGTCATATTTGTCTTTAGAAACGGCTCACTTTGTCTACATCTGTAATCCCCACCCCACCTAATCCATCGTGGACGGTCGGGTTGTTTATTGTGACAATAATTGAAATTTGAACCACCAGCAGGTTACCGGTGATTAAATTTTATAGATTCATCAAAATGATACAGATGAAACTTGAAGATTGGAGGAAATCGCATCAATTTCAAAAGGAGGGAGACTGGGTAAGCGTCTCTTTCAACGCATATATTACCCATTATGCAAATCCGAACTGGGTCAAATGTTAAACTTGGGATTATGACACCACCAATAAATTCAAAATTTAAGTGACTCAATTGTTAACCAACTTGAAATAACTAAGACCACAAAAACAGATCGATAGTGAGTTGAGACACAGGGTTTAAACCATTCGTCTCAACTCGGTCGATTCCGTAGTCTCATCTAACGGATAGAAGGAGAGTAGCGGATTCTACCGAGGATTGCCGATTGGGTTTAAACCAATCGATTATTTGTGAATACGATAAAACGTATGTTAAAGGTCGTTTCAAGTCTTCCTCCTTATAACTATGCTAGTAGTAGCTTAGAAGGTTACCATTGAACCCCTTGGAAAATCATTCGACTAAGCACTGCTCTACTAAAAACACTTGGTAATTTCGAACCTAATTTTAATGGAATCCTTTATGGATTTTCATATATAAATAATGACAATATTTGAAAACAAAATTTACCAGAGAAAAAATAGGGTCACCAGAGGCAGGTCATACTACTGGCCTCAATTTAGAAAAAAATACTACATCTTTATTTGCTTTGTGCGTTTAGGTTCATTTATACCTGGCATATATACCATTAGAGCATTTGACACTTCAAGTTTTTAGTAGTTTTAAGATAAAAAAAAAAACAATTTAGAAGAACCTACCGGGACTACTGCAAGTTAAAAAAACAGACAAGGCAATTGTCCAACGAAACACAACTAAAAGACAAGTCCAAAAATCTACGCACGAAACGATTGGATATTTGGTTTTCAAATTGAATTGTTTCACATTGAAATTCATCAAATGAGAAAAATCAGATATACGTAGACGTTGAACAATTTTAAATGGACAAATGAGTCTTGCCTTTTTCATTACATTTTATGACCCTCCAAAAATTACCAACAGCATGTCAATTGATTAACAGTGTTTTTGTTCTATAGTTGTGCTGTTTCACCACTGATTGTACAGTTTGTTTTTATTTTAAGCTGTTATACACTGTTTATATTTTATTCAGTTGTTCGGTCCCACTACTGTCCTGGATTTTCAAATGGGGTTGAGCGCTCACAACATGTTTTCTCTGCCACGGTCTTTGTTTGCAGCTGTCCTAACTAATGAATTTGTAATTTAGTGGTTGTCATCGGATGCTTTCTGTAACAATTGCTTTCGATTGATTTGCAATACGTCAATCCGTTAGTTTGTTTAGTTCGTATTGTTTCACATTTCGCATGTCAGTGCCTTTCACCACTGAAATATGGTATGGGTGTAGATCTTGCTTGAAAACCGTATGACGACCTATAGTTGCTTACTTCCGCGTCATTTAGATTCTGATGAAAATTTGTCTCATTGAAATCATACTACATATCATCATTTCATACAGACGAATTTCCTTCTGTTAAGACCGATCCCTTGTTTTCATAAAATCTTGATATCATTTTGGTTGTTTATTACCTACAGGTAAGTTAAATGAAAACAACATAAACAGTTCAAAGTCAAACTGTTAAGGAAGAGAACATATTTCAATCGACCTCCCATAACTGCCACTCGGTTGTCACATAACGTGCACACAGTGTCAGGAAGTAAAACAATTATGTCTTTCTTGACAATTCAACTATCAATTAGGAACGGTGAATTTTGTTGTTAACTAGAACAATATTTTAGCCTGTAAAAGAAATAGTCTGCTTTTCATGACTTCTTTCGAGGCTAAAATAAAAATCGAAGTAATTCAATAGACACCGTTATAGTCAGATATGTTTCAATAAATGTTCAAATCAGTGTCCTCAATTCATCGAATAAGCCTATCCTTTATTACAGGAAAGCCATTCGAACGCGCCAAATTTATAAGGTGTATTACAGGAAAGCAGTTCGAACGCGCCAAATTTATAAGGTGTATTACAGGAAAGCAGTTCGAACGCGCCAAATTTATAAGGTGTTGTGTTTGTTTTAAAAGTCTTTATTGATAACTAGCATATAATTATGTCCAAAACCCTGCTACAAATAACTGAAACAATACCAAACAAAAATGACATTCATCCCAGAGAAAATGTCATTACCTTTATATAATAAGACTACCTCCCACACAAAGAAATAGTGTGGAGATAAATTAAGTATTAGATCAGAAAAACGCTATTATTCAATTGTTTTACAACGTAAAAATGTTGAATAAAATAATACCTGCTCAAGTACTTTTGATTAATCAGTTATACTGGTATTGTAAATTTAGACAGAATTAATGTCCCACTTCTACTTGTACCAGAAACGGACACTGTAGGATTATTGGTAACGAAGTTACGGGAACACCGTTGCTATATCTTCAATAGGAGCAAGCACAATAAACCTTAGGCCCTTAAGTTCTACAGTCCCTTTTTAAGGGGAGAAACATCAATTTTCAATGCAATGTCCTAGTGACGGTTTCTTAGTATTTGATTAGTTAAAGACTAAATACAAGGCATGTCTCTCATTGTACCTGTTAATTGTCTAATTACAGTCAAATATACAAGCCTTACCTCCATATCCACTCTTCAAAACTAAAAAAAATCAGTTCTTTTGTGTAGACTTCTGTTCTGAAAAAATTGCATTCAATTTTTACCACTGGATCTAAATCAAACACTAGATTTACTGCTCCAACCCTTTACTCGTTGTTTTCTATGATTATATATCTTGGTGAATATCCATGGAATTGGTTTAACATTGCTGTTTACCTGTGGATATTCTAATTGTTTTATAAACAAAATGTCGCATGCTTAATTTTATCGAAATTGTTTAGTTCATAGAATGCTTTTTACCGCTTTATAACGTGCAAAAGATGTCTAGTATATCTTTGATAAGTGTTTTAAACCGTTGGATCAATGCCATTGCTGGTGACTTCTGTACTGACACGATATATACTTTGTAGTTTTCAGTAAAACCTCTTCGGGGTTTACCTTCATCAAAATAGCTCAAGAGAAAGAGGTTTAATCATCGTAATAGGTAAACATCATAATAAGACCAAAAGGGGCCACATAGTCTAGGGAGGTGGAACCTTAGATTTATAATAATTGATAAAAGAGCAATGTAAGAAAGGTATGCTTAAAGTCATCTCAGTATCGATGCACTGACTACTGATCTAAGGATACCACTGGTCAATAATAGTCCACCATCGGCGATGTCTACTCAGTGATATAAAAGAATATCCATACCAGGTGTTTATTGTAAAACTCATAATACGTATACTATATAGCTTGGTACTTATGCAATAAGTACTCACGTGTTTTGGCTGAAAAGGTTGTTTTACTTTAATTATTAAGTTGGTAGTGACACAACGGTAATTTGTAATGCATTGAATTAACTCAAATGGGTATAAAATGAAAATGACTTTAGTGACCAATTTCACAAAGGTTACACTCATAAGAATCACGGATGAGTTCAACAAAAAAAACATTGAATTGGGAATAATGTTTTGAGAGGTCACTTGTACAACTGATCCATGGCATAACAATTCCATATCAAAAGTGCACTAACATTCCTTAGCTATATCTCACATCGCATCTAGTAGACTGTTTTCAAAGTTTCGACTGTTCCGTAGGTCGGTTTTTGGTTTCTTTCACTAGGTCTTTTGTACGTACTTTGTTGATTTCAGCATCACTAAAACAATAAAGTCTCGTGTAATCTAAAATGGATATTGAACATGTAAAATTTTCTTACATTTTACAAATGATCAACTATATATTTGATATATTTGTTCATTTATATATTTCGGAGTTTAGTATGACGTCCAGTAAACCTGAACTAGTACACATTTGTGTTTATGGGCCACCTGAAATACGCCTCCGGGTGCGGGATGGTCTTGTGGTGTTTCAGACCCATAGGTAGCTTTCGGCTGTTTCTGATCTTTGGTCGGTTTGTTGTCTATTTGACACATTCCCTATTTCCATTCTAAATTGTATATGGTAACACTAGACAAGCTGTTGCACTGCTATTCAAACGCCAGTGCAGAAGCGTGGTGTACTTTGTGGCCTTCTCTAAACCATACTCAGACAAGTTTCGTGTTACATAAAGTTGTCATTTTACATTTAAAGAATTATTACCACGCAAAAAAATGTATCTCAACATGATATTTACCTTAATCTGAACACGAGACTATCATTTGCATTGCCTTCCCGCAAAAACCCTCGCCTGCATAAATCGTTTATTTAGATTATCCTTTTCTAATCTTCTAGACGCCCCCATTAACCCTGAACCTTTAGGAGAAAATCAAACTGTTGCCGTTTAACATTTTAGATTATCGCATTATGTAACAAAAGTGGAACAATTATAGCCACAGGATAACATAAAATATATACCAAGCCACCCACCCGATAATATATCTTTGATGTCTACTTTCTTAGAACAGAAGTATTTGGATTATTGCCATATTTACGAGACAAATGGCCTTAAAACCTTTCGATTAATCTTCACAATGTCGGATTTAATTTTAACTTAAACATCAATACTTCAGCAAATAAACCCCTGCCATATATGGTATCTTGTTTTAACGTCACACTGCCTCTGACATCAGAAATACTCTGATGAAATATCTTTATCCTTCCCATATATGGTAGTTTGTTTTTACGTCAGAGCTGTTCTGATATAGCATATCTATGACGTCTTAATTTCCTCATTACTGTATTGATCTTACCTTTCGCGACCAATACTGACGCAGATTTCTGTCTCTCGTGTACGATACCTGGACTAGTTCTCTATATACGCATGCTCAGCTTTTATAATTGTCTTTCTTAGAATCGATATCGAAGTATTTTCCGTGCAAGTCATGGATCAGACCAAATTAATCCTAAAAATAATCACGAGGGAGCTATTAAACCTCAATTTGGTTGTTTATTAGTTTATATTTAGATTTGAGACCTAAAAAAGCATTGTTTTGTTTGAAAATCTGTAAACAAAGTGATCAAAATATAAGATAAAGACTATTTTAAGATGAATAAAGCAAAAACTAAAGAAAGAAAAGATATAAATAGCATATTAACAGTATATACATGTATTACCAGTTTATCCGAGTGAGGTCTTGTTGCCTTATCTGCACTGAATCCTTCTGTACAATTCATAAAATTTGTTTTTTTTATAGACATTTTTTTCTGAAATAAAGTAACATACTTGAATTGAAACCTACTTATACTTTTAACCCGGCCAAGCAGACACCGAACTTGACAAAACCAGGCTTGCAAGTATTTGATGTTAATGAGATCAATTGAAGATGTATTATGGAATATGGAAGAATTTTAGTTTTTAAGGTTTAAAACTGTTTTCAAAATTATTGATTTTTTTTTGTGTCTAATGGTTCACATTTCATATATATGTAGGAAAAGGACTAATTATTAAATAAACCAGTTGGTTCTTGATATTTGTTGACTGTCGCTATCATGACTTCAAGAAAATGAAAATTGGTACGTGTACTATAAATAAGAGGGTTTGGTTTCATTTTTTATCACTTTCTCAGATGTGTGTCTTTTCGTCGTCGTATCTCGGTTGTTTGTGTTGTTATTGGTATGTCGACTTAATTATAACTTATCATTTGTTTTTGTCCCTTAATTTTGTATTACCCCCCCCCCCCTTTCCACCCACCCCTCTTTTTTAGAACTGGATTATGCATGACATCGTTATCATGAAACAAAACGGCGGATATGACATTCCTACGATGCCTGTTGATTAAGGCTTGGTCGGGAAATATAAGCGTCTTAAATCATAACAAAAGAGAACTTGATATGCCAATTTACACGCATTTTAAAACTCATTTCAAGAGCGTAAAAACCTTATAAGCTGAAATTGTGTCACACTTGTCATATCGAACCTGAATACCTTTACTCGATATTAGCCATGGTAGGTAGTGCATGTCATGCCGTAAATTGGAGTGCTACTGAAGGGATTTGTATTTCTGCTATCAAATCGACAGTATATAACATTACACATATTTATACTTTATCAGTATTTTATACTAAATCAGTAGCTTACGTTGATTTTTTCACAATACCTGTATTATGTACATTGTGTCTCTCACCGAACAACGTCGATACCTATAAAGTCCTTGTACCGTTTTATTGACCGTGTTTAGATGTTGGAACTCTCAACAAGTGCAAAGGAGGGACAGCTTGCCGTTTCCACGTTTATATTTCAAAGATGTGAAATCAACGTTGTATAAGTATAAAAAGGTTTCCCTTTCAATGGAAATAACATAATATTTACGCTAGACAATGTAGTTCCATGTAATTAAATGAATTTCACATGTCCAACTTAACGTTAACACCTGTTGAAATAAGTACTTGTTTGTATTATATAGACATATGCTGCAAACTTCTTGTTAAACAAGTGAAAAAATACCCCACACATGATTTTGTAGTGAAAATAAATAATCCAAGAGAACTGTAAACTTACACAAACAGACCAAAACAATTGATTTTCTTGTTTTTTGCTTATTAAACAAAATATAAAAGTCGAAAGTGCTATCGGATGCACAATAAATATTGTAGGCATTATATTTGAGTCTTATTTTGAAATTTTGTAATGATATTGTCTGAAAAAAAACCTTCACCATCGACTTTGTCTAGACTTCCTGAATTTTACAAACAATAAAGTATAAATAATAGCAAATTTACTTTATAACTGCACTTTTACATGTAGAAGTGAGACTCCATGGATTAAATTTTTTAATCATTTTTATTACCGGTATACTACTGTTGTCCTTATCTATTATATCAACAAGCACAATGCTACAAAACTACAGACAGTTTGATCTGCGTCATTTTTGCAATAAAGGTGGCAGATTACAAAACAAATATATGTAAAATTGACTTGATCATTGACAATAATATTGGTCACAGCTTTGCCATTATAAATTTGTTTTGCTTTTTAGTAGTACAGTACTTATTTTAAACTTGACTGTATTACTTCTGTGTAAAACGACCATACATATCTTCAATTGGTTGTAGCCTCAATCTTCTCGTTTTTTTTTTGTTCAGGGAATCGTCTCGATTTAAAATCAAATTTGTATAAAAAAAATTCCTGTACAACACGACGAATACCAGAGATCTTTTAAGGCATAAAGTAACTACGTTACTTGAGCACCTGAGGACCTGAGTTCACCTGGTAATTTGTGGGTTTCGTGATACTCACTATTTTGTTTCTTCAGTGTATTCTGTTTTGTGAACATTTGTTCTGCTAACCGTCTCGTATGTTTTGGCAATGATGTTTTGTTTTTCTGTCTTTTACGTTTTACGTCAACATGTTTGTCCTTTCTGTTAGTAATTCAGTTACTAGTATGGCGTATTTTGTCTTTTTCGTACTATCGTTGTCTGCTTCTTAATTTGTTTATTGTATCTGGGAGGACTTGAAGTTTTTGTAAACACGTACCAAAAAGACACGTATTGCTAGCTTGAAGTTAACGAGTAATGCGATTACCATCACCATTCAGATACCTTTCTTTTACGGATTTTTCTCGATTTTACTCGATTTGTAATACATGTAAATTATTAAACGATTACGGTATGATACCTTCTAACAATCCCCTCTACTGACTGGGTGGTTTGCAACTACTTTGACTGGCTGTTAAACCCTAGCATGGTCGACGACGTCCCTCTACGGAAACAAACACGTGATTCTCTATGTTCGGACTTCATGTTCACTTGTGGAGTATTATAAAAGATCAAACGAAGAACTTTAAAAGGTCAAAGTCTATATGCTCTTTTTAACAGAATTTTCTTTGGAAACATGATTTTATTATCCATTCCTTTGATGTGTTTGAGCTTTCGATTTTGCCTTTTGATTAGGGACTCTCCGTTTTGAATTTTCCTCAGTCTGACAGAGTTCAATATTTTTTTGTGATTTTACTTTTTATATAAACAGTGAAATATTATTCATGTTCCTTTTGGAGGAATATTTTATAATTTTCCCCGTACTTATATATTTTTTCTTTTGTGTGTGGTTTTCTAAACTATTACTTCCAATTTGGAAACACCCTAATCAGTTTTTGTTTGTGATATCCATTACATTCTAAATGTTTTTAACATGTTTATTATTCACATTTGTTTTTCCTCTATGTTTTACAGGTATGGAAACCTGAATATTTATTAATTTAATAATGCTTCTAAATAAATTTATAAACTTAAAGAAATAACTTCAAAAAGGTTTTGTAAAAAATTAACTTCAAAAAGGTTTTGTAAAAAATAAATTTCAAAAAAGGTGTTGTAAAAAATTAATTTCAAAAGGTTTTGTAAACCAATTTGAAAGTATTTGACAAACATCCCTCTGTAACGTTTAATTTACCTGGGACATATTATTAATACAAAAGCTATTTTTAGTGACAATGTACTTTTTGCTCCCGGCTGTATGTCAACACCTTTCTACACAGACGATCACGTGGTTTCATCAACCATGGACATATCACATATTCTACCTGAATGAAAAGATAAATTTTGTATTACTTGACGACAATTTGATTTTAACACAAATAAATTCATCGCGTCAAATATTGCACTTCACGGTGCAAACTGGAAATTTATAGACGTGAAGACTGCAATATGTCATTTATTAGTAAATGTTTTAAATTTCGAACTTTTCTTTCGTAAATTTGTTTTGACATATGACCATCTCGATCGACAGACGTGTTGTACCTTCTTTGTGATTCGCAATTAATAAGCATGTTTATGCGGACTTCGCGGGATGTTTGTGTTGCATACAAACGAATTATAAAGTGCTGCCCTGGACTAGTGCAGTGGTTTTGTGTTTTATTTCAGGAGATTTGAAATAAGTAATGCTATTCAAAATCAAAGGAGGGAAAACAATATTGTACAACTTAACTTCTGTTGGTATTTTTTTTCCACTAATACATTGTAAACTGCCTCTATTTCATACTCAATAAGTATCGTATGGAAGTACATGTATGTCAATCTCAATAACCTATTTATGAACTAAAAGTTTCATCTGCCAGCAATGATCAATATCATTATGGAAGATTTTCATCCTATAAGCTATACATTTTGGTTATTAAACATTGGTGAAACATATTTAACCCTTGTACATATGATAGTTCTTTCATTCTTCAACCGATATCAACATCTACTTAAATGAGACTATTTAAAATTAATATTTCGCGACAACTCTTTCTTTCTTTTGCGACCCTGTACTATTTCAATAAAACGTTATTTAAGATAACATGCTCTTTTGTTGCTATAATACTGTAGCACTACAAGACGTATTTCTTAAGTGCATTCGAGCCTACCTAATCGTTTATATATTTATTTAGTCTAACATTTCGTTTTTCATCACTTATTTGTTCTATTTATGTGTTACAAATAGATAATGGGATATTTTATCACCTTAATGTCAGATGACCTTAATTTACCCTTACAGAGATACAACGTAAATCAGCTAAACATCAAAATCGTTGAAGCGTTAACAAATACAACATACCACATCGGATTATTGACAATTTTATTCTCAACACTTCCAAATAAGGGACTTTACAATTCTTGTCAAAGCCGTGGTATTGATCCGATGGTAAATTCATCAATACGCTATACACATTATTGAGAAATCTCCAATTCTATAATTGCTTCAATGTTCCTATTTTTAGCACTACTGCTTGCGAAAAAGAGATTAAGGCATACGTAAGCATTCTATGTTCGCTACAATGGTTAAATGATTCTAGAATACCCCTATCGTAAGCCTGATTGGTAGTCTTTGTAGTTTATTGTTGTTTAATATGTATGTTTCTGTTCTATAGATAGATCGTCTGCGTCAGACGCAGTATCGACCGTCTAATGAG
This sequence comes from Mytilus edulis, assembly GCF_963676685.1. Lineage (NCBI taxonomy): Eukaryota > Metazoa > Mollusca > Bivalvia > Mytilida > Mytilidae > Mytilus > Mytilus edulis. The sequence goes on along the minus strand of NC_092357.1, from coordinate 37,690,547 downwards.
CTTCACACAGCAGCCATTGACATCAAGTAACTCTAACCAACCATGCAGAATATTAACAGACAGCCAATCAGAAACGCCGTTACATCTATACCAATTACCTGGAATGTGTATTGAAATGTGGTGACGTACGAATTGATGCTGTGTGACGTCACTGGTTGTTCCCCAAGACCTTGTTACGATGATGTTGAAATATATACACACGATGGCCCAGTTTTCATTGATGTTTGAGTTAGATTGCGAACTATTCGGATGCATGGAGTACTTCGTATATGAGGGACTAGTATTGCTTTATAAAACAATCTGGATTATTACAAAGGATATAGTGGAGTGTCACAAATTGATTATACATTGGATAATTCTCAGCAAAATATTCAAGGTAAGGAACTTGCAATTTTAAAGCATTAAAAGTCAGCAAAAGTATTAGCTATTTTTCCTAGATTTATTTTTATTTTTGCTTGATAAGTTACTATTGTAAATAGAATTAACACTTACATTTTTTTTATAATATATATCATGGAATTTGCTAATTATTTTTAGCGACGTACAACTTTATTTTAAAAATGGTTAGCACCTTTTACTTATAGTAACCAATGGTCAGTATTAGGAAACAACCACCTGTTCTACAAATCATTGCTACAGTTCCTTATTAACTGAATATGAAATTCATATGACAGTTGTATATCGTGATAATATTGATAATACACAACTGTAGGAACTGCATTATATAAACTTACTGTATTGATAAAGGTGCACCATAGTCTTTATACTTTCTTCAATAGTTTATTGTTTTGTCTCGGTTATGCTTATTGCTGAATGTGTAATTATTTGTATTCATTGTGATTGTTTGAAATTTAAAAAAAACATTATCTAACAGAAGAAAACCTAAAACATTCTGGTAACGGATCAAGCTTTTTACAAAAAGAATTAATAACACCGTAGTCAATACAGAGCTTCAAATATTTTTGTTCAAATTGATGACGCTCGAACTGTTCCTTTAGTCGGTGCCTTCTAATTCTATTGTACATTAAATTGGTATCAAATCAAAATTGTTTGCTGGTATGAAGTAGGGTACCGTACGGTTTTTAGAAAAAGGATTATTATTATTTAAAGGTTTTCTTATACAGTAGGTGTTTCTTTTTCGAAATACATTGAAACACAGTGTTCTTGGTTCGAAAGGGGAGGGTGCAAGATACCACCCTGTTTAGTTAGAAACAGGTGGCTGTTGAACAAGGTCCAGCCGAATGTTTTCGTTAGATACTAATTCGTCTTGCTCCTATGTGATTAAATAGGGATTCATGTATTGAAATAAACGAAAACTTGTATTGACAGTTTTTCCTTGATACTCATAAGAAGTATAGGTTATTATTAGACCATACTTATTGAAGAGAGTTTATAGTTGTATTAAGCAAGAAAGAGTCAAACAATGTATATTAAAATTAGTTAAAAAATCTTTTAAAACTCATGCATTTTTAGCAAAACTTTGGTTTTTCCGGTTTAGCAAAAATTAAATATATCATATTGATTTATACTGATGATCGATGGTGTGTTGAGAATAAAACACGAGTATTTTTTTTTTTCCATTTGTAATTTACAGTAATTAGATATGTATATTACGGCACGATCAAAATTCAAGTCTTGCAATACAAAATCAAATGTTACATGCACCAAACATACATGACAAAGTAGAAACGTGAAAATATCGACATCGATCCCCCAAAAAATTAATACATATATGCAACAACAATGATTATTTTGTAATTATGTGCGATAGGTCAAAATTAAGAGTCTCTCTTGTTTACATAGTTGTTTGAATAATTTTTTATTCATCCAGTCTCAGATTATTAGAATTGCAAACAATGTGAAGTCTGACATTTTGTACAACAAACTAAAATATCCAAGTATATTAGGATAAGTTAAATGATTTGATATTTTGCTCGTTTTGACATTTGATTGTTTGTTGTTTATTGTTCATTATTGGGAATATTTATCAACTCGAAGAACATTTAAGATTGATCATGAACGATAACTCTGTCATTATTGATTTGTTGGGGGAGTCGATACCTTATATAATTAATAAGAAAATGAGACATATAAAGCATCAGGATAAACAATGATTTCATTTACAATGGATTAGGTTAACCTACATGCAGGGTATGAATATTTAGTTTTAAATAAGGTTTTGGGGGACATTTCGAATATTATTAGAAATGATTGCTGTTATGTGTGATCACTAAATACGTCGTTTTGAACTGTTCGTAGAACATATGATAAACATTTTTTTTTAATTTTATTGGATAAGTGAAACTTACAGATTTTTTGAAAATAAAGGATAGTAAAAGAAACAGCAATGCTCTTTAAAATGGTATGTTAATATTTGTATATGCTTCTAACACATTGGCAATATCAGTGGCGGATCTAGAACTTTTCCTAAGTGGGGCCCGCTGACTGACCTAAGAGGGGTCCCGCTCCAGTCATGCTTCAATGATTCCCTATATAATCAACCAAATTTTTCCGCCTATGAATATAGAAAATGGAAAACGATGGAAAGTTGAATACAATGTGTATATACATTGATAAATTTTTATGAAGTTTAGTGAAGACTTAAAACGTACCGAAGTGACTTGTGTAAAATATATGCTATAATCAGTTTATAATCAAGCAGTACTGAAATTCATTACAGCATTATATTCAATATTTAATTTCGCTGAAAAAAATGTTATACATGATTTTCCTCAAAAGATTTCTATTCCAGACTACTAAATGATTTAATGTGGATGAAAACATATGAATCGGGATTAGTTAAAACGACCTTAATACCTTCTTAAAAACTATTCCCTTTTATTGTAATTTGATGTGCATTTTATTCAGTGTCTGCATCTAGATAATCTTTTAAATCTCTTTGATGAAATATATCTCTACTTCATTTATCTCTATGTTTGGTACAATTATTTTTACTTTATTGTTATAATGCCTGTAGCAGTGGCTGTTTCACTGTGATGTTTTATTAAATATGACAAAATATGTATGCACAGTTTTGTGTCTGAATCATACATTTTAACAGTTGCACTTGCACTTAATTTTTATTTTGAAAATATTCCTAATGTTCATGTTGACTTGACCTAGTCCTCTTGTGCGTTTTTTTTTTTTTTTTTTTTTTAAATCTAGTGGGTATCTGAATTGTTCAATTATGAAATTTAATTAAAGAACTCGAATTCAATTTCTATTTTCGAAGTTGACTCAAAAAAATTGTGAATAGTTCTGATGGTATTGACTGAGCTTAAGTTTATGTCTTTTGAGTTTTTTCTTTAATATTTTACATTTAAAATAAGATGTAAGTAAAGGATCTCCGAACTTCCATTCATTTTTTTAGAGGCTGACGGACACAAATTCTAAAATAGTCCTGATGGTATTTGCTGAAGACTGAGGCCTTTATATGTTTTTTTTTTTTTCTTTTAACATTTCATTTTCCGCGATTTAACGAAATATGAACACATATTTGCCACTGGACATTTGAATACCAAAAATCAATATGTCTTTCTTCTTCTTAGAATCAAAGTAACTGCTTAAATATAATAAAAATAAAAATCGTAGTCAAGAGAACTTCTATCTCCTTGTCGTAAAATACATAATTCCCGTTTTGTGAATACTAAAGGCATCCGTTACGTTATGAAATTGGCGTAATAATGGTATGTTTTGAGATTATTTGCCAATCTGTTTATTTTACAATTCGCAGATGGACCATTATACCTATATTTTCGAACACAATCAGCCTACGTGACGTAAGCAATCGAAGAAAATATTGTATTCGTAATGAAATTTCCAATAAATCATAGCAATTGATAACAATTAAGACGTTTATAAAACCCACCTTGCTTCAAAATATATTCCAACTGCGATATCTGTTTTGGTTATTGTTTATACCTGACAACATTTAATGCAAAAGTTCTAAAGAAGTCGTAATGTCTTGTACTGTTAATTAGATAATTAAATTTTGTATTTTACAATGACAAATTAATGGTGATATTTAAACAGTCTTCTTTTGGTGTTCCAGGCAAGCGAAAAGTACGGTGTTTGATCAAGATGTTCATTGAAACTATAAAGTTAACTTGTTTTTACTTGAAACTTATGCATGCAATAATTTCGCGGCAATGAGTTGAAAAATTCTGAGATTTGAGAAACGTTAAAAGATAGATTCGGAACACCTAGCTCAAATAACCAAAGTTATTCATGAATCTCGTGTTGCTCACTTCTTTTTTTTCTAATCGGTGTTTTGTTCACTTGTTTGTCTTTTCGTATTTTTTGTTGCTATACGGGGTTTTCTTTTTGACAAACACAGGTTTTCCTATCTCTTTTATCGCTAAAAAATGGATAAAAGCAATTATTTTTTAACCTCAAGCAAGTATTTAACCATTTTCATACAATTTTAACAAGTATAACAGTGACACAGGTTATATAAGAACTAAAAACGTTATCAAGTGTAAAATAAATTAAAAAGAATGCAATAACAGCGACAAGAATATGTATATGTTGTACCGAAGAACGGGACGAACCCCACTAAGGGTCATTTAAATATGCACCAGGGTCTCCAATTGTAAATTGAAAACTGTTAATTTGTCAACACATTGCAATCACGTTGATGTAATTTATAATTCTATTGTACTTTGCTGCACTGTATGCAACCTGCCAAATTTTGATGCATTTACCAATTTACCTTAGTTAAAAAAAACTATGATCGTGATATAGCAGTTAAAGGGAAGCAACTCGAATTCATTTGACGGAAAATAGTAGCGGTTTTAACGGTATCGATATTTTTCTGTTTTTTAATGCAAAGAATCGTTTAATTTGAACCGTATATGAATACTTTGATAATCTGATTAAAAACCGATCTACACTCCCTCTAACGGTGTTGAGTATCGCAGCGAAAACCTACAGGTTATTTTAATGAGATTCTTATTGAATGAAAGTACAACTATCTGAACTTGCCTCGATAAAAACTTTTAAGCCCGCAAAGTCAAACGGTTTATACACATGTGAGTAGCAATTTATTAAACGGCTCCTGAAAATATCGTCATTATACATATGTTCTTGTGGGTTTTACCTTATATTACTAGTGTATTAAATCTTTTGGTTATACTTTTTTTTTTCTTTACATTTTTTTGGACCTGACCAGCTGGATGTTATATATTAATTCGTGTTTTGCATACGGAATTCTGACGTAGTAGCATTACGTTAAAGGCTAATTTTCAAAACAATCGTCGGGTAACTTGCCGAGTATTTAATATTTGCCACCACCAGAGATAAAGAAATGGCTTCTAAATATCAAGATACCCACGGATACAATTATATTTAATTGAATATATTATAATAAATATATGAACTTTAAGAGAGATTCTACAGAGGTTCAAAAATAAACAAGATTAATCACACCTTTGATCCTTTGGTCTATACTGGTAGTCCATTGGCAACCATTTTACCACATGTCCTTATTTTTTAATATTAGATTTATTAATTGTACATATTATATACGTATTATCTCGTGTATTGCTGAACCATTTAAGGTAGTAACTCCCATCTATATTCATTTTACGTAGATTCTGCAGGTGATTGACATCTTCAATGCCAAGGTGTTAAACGTCTATAGAAAGTAAACATAAGTTTTCTTCTTCACACCAATGCGATGACCATTGTGCGTCAAGAAATTCTGGCGTAATTGGAAAAACTCAATATAGTTCTAACTCATCCAATGAAAAATCGAGCTCGTCCATTGGGCAGTTAACTAATTGAACATGTGGATAAAATCTAGAAACACTTTTAAAATTGGATAATTTCATTCTAAACATGTCATCAATAATGAGTGGGAATTTTTATCATCGAAGACCAGTTATTAAAAGAGAACCACCATTTAATGCATGCGTTTTATATAATCTTGGTAAGTTCAATGCATGAGTTTTATTAGGTTAAAATATATAGAGAACCGACAAAAATTAAACGCTTATATTATTTTTTTTATTAAACTTATAAAAGAAAGCAAAGTTTTATCAAAGCACGTGTTTACTGTTTTATGTTTACCTCAAATGCAATTTTAACAAGATACTATATATGTTTGCACCATTTTTTTTTTTAAAAGTTTTTCAAACTCATAAACATAGAAAAGAGAACTGTAAAACAAACCGCTAAGTTTAAACAAAAGTTACTGATACATTGAGTACTTTTACATATCTATAGTAAAACTTTTTGTAAAATAAATTTTTGTGTTTTTATTATAGCAAATTAAAAATCATTGACAGCACTTTATCAAATTTTAAAATATGGAACATATGTTACAGAAAATGACGGCTCGTGACCGTCACGTGCTTTTGAACGAGAGCGTATGCACTCGTTATGTTGAGTTACATTTTATAAAATCTTTAACCGCAGCTAATCTTTAATAAAGTTCTATCATCAATAGTGTTGTTTCCGAGTTAGAATGTAACAATTCCATTTTTAAACGGTTAGTAACAATTTGTTTATTAATTGAATGTTTTCATTTATCTTTTAAAATGATAATCTTATCATTTTTTTCAAATATCTATTCTAGATTTTTTATATAAAAATTGGGAGACTTTCAAATGTTGGCGAAAAATCAAACACACGGGATGGCAAACATGAATATGAACTTGCTTCAGTTGGCCATTTTTATTTCTTGATACCCTAAAATATTACCAGAACTCACCTATAAATATTGTCTAGCCTCATCCCGATGTAGAAATTGTTGAACGAATATCCAACCAGAATTTTGCAGAGAAATGAGCATGCGACATCATTTAAAGTAAATATAGGCCCCATCGTGTTTGTGTATGTGTGTGTGTGTGTGTTCCCATCTCACAGTCAAATTAAAAATACAGTTTCCTTTATTAGACAGTCATAAGAACTGAGGACGGGAGACCCAAAACAATAATTTGAACTGATATATATTGTATTTTGATATTGTATTGTTTATTTTTGTATATATTTTATGTTTGTCACAGATGATGTGTTTTTGATTTTTTGGCAATACAATTATTTGATTTGATTTGATTTGATTTGATTTGTTAATAATTTTAAACATATACCGGTGTTGCCAAGACGTAGACTATATATATACTAACAAATTCATTGCATCATATTCAATTGTCGCCAAATAATTTATGTTTATTTTATTTTATATTTTCAGATTCCTCACAGAGAGTCCCAGCCTCTCCAAGACGCCATTCATTAAGTGTGACATCTTCCCCTCAACAATCACCATCAACAACCACCATTACATCATCAACGGAACAAATGTTACTTTTACAGCCACAGGTAATTTACATGTTACTTTTGCATCCGCAGTTAATTTACATGTTACTTTTGCATCGCAGTTAATTTATACCTTACTTTTGCATTCGCGGTTAATTTACATGTTACTTTTGTATTTACAGTTAATTTACATGTTAATTTTACATCTACTTCATTTCAACTCTTGTAAAAAGTTGTCTCATTACCGGGCAGTTAAATTTCATACTACATTTGCAGTCACAAGTTAATTTGGTCATACAAGTCCTAACTTGTCCATGCACGTATATATGTACCCCTGACGACTTTCAAATGGTCGATTTAATTGTTCCTGACAGAACTTAAATAAGAAAAGCGATTCGGGTACCCGCAACTTATATTTTCATGTACGAAATTTTGCCACTGGACGTTAAGCAAAAACATCAACCATTCAAATTTCTAAGGGCAGCTGTATGTTATTTATTAAAACCCTGGATACAATATCTTTATTAATAATAACGATGTGTTCGTTGGCATCTTATATAGTTTTATAAAATTTATTATGAAATTGTTCAAGGCTAAATTGTTCTTCTGTTAACACCTTTAAAATCTATAAGAAAAGGTGGATTGTCTCGCGATTATTAGATAGACGTAGGATCGTTTCTGTAAAATTTTCTTCGATTTTAGTCGGGAAAATGGTGTCGAAAGTTAATTATCAAGCGAAAAAACAAAACCAAATTGAACTAGTCGTCAGAATTATATATGTTTTTTTTTCAACTCTTTTTAAAAACATCGGTTGCCTTAACTTTACGCAAAATAAACGTTTTTTTTCCCAAACAACTTTTAATTTTACATGTAAAAGTCTATCATAATGGTATTACATTGACAGTGTATAGAATGCATGTCTCGGTTTTGAAGAGTTAGACTGAAAGGAAAATATAAAAAATAAAATAATTTTGCAATCGGGAAAAATGAGCATTACTTTTATTAGCGTATGAATGCATATTAATTAACTGGAACTACTTATCCGTATACTCTAGTTGAGGCGGGACTTTGACTGTTATCACTTTCGCAAACAATGGATTTTAACCATATGGTTAATGTCATATGCTTAAGTTATAACGAGCGGAGGCACACTCCGTTAAAGGCGTGAACACTTATTTATAACACCAATATTAATTTAAGTAATTAGAGTATTAATTTCTTGTATTTGTTTCATGAATCCCGACACGTGTTTAAGATTGCGTTAAAAGTTCGATTTCGACGAATACGGTGGTTGCTCCTCGCACGACAACGCCAAACACCAATTGACATAACTTATAATGTCATGAGCACGAGTAAAGTGAAAACTTAATTGCCATGAAACCACAGAATTATATATTACTGTGATAGAGAACCACTTGATGTGTATTAAAAACGCAGTGGCGTAGAGAAAATGTTTAAATGACCAAATGCACGTGCGAAAATCTAAAGTATCCGCTAATAATTAGGTTCTGTCGATTACATGTATTGCTTTCACCTAATTAAATAAACGATTCAAATTTTTTTATTAATTTTACCACGGCGACAATCACAGGATTGGAACACATTTTATACATAAACGCACGCAAACAGACACCAAATTTAAGAATGGACCCAGTAATATATTTCCGTACAAGTTTAAATTAGAAACAATGTCGAAATTTAAAAAATATTGAAAAATACATTATAAGGTGAAGCCAAAAGGTACTCACAAAGATATGTTTAGGTGCCTAAATATGCTAAAACTCAAAATTCAATATTTCTCGCACCTTGTGAATGTTTTATGTTGACATTTGACTTAGGGGTCAATTTTTTTCGCAGCTTGTGTTGTATTCGCTAAGAGAAAACGGACGTCAGCATCAGGCTATATAACACAGTGTCTTTTAAAAGTCAAGCATTATTTCACTTGGAACTTGCTTTTGTAAGATCTGCTGTTAACAAAAATAATATCAGTAAGACATTTTTATTTTTTTCTGTTTGTAGGCTGCCTTCACATCTCAAGCCAGTTTTCTGGGAGATTTGCCTGCACCGTTTGCTTCGTGCGGAACACAGTCAGGTAGTGCGGATATCGGAATATTTCCATCATCTGCAGGATTTCAAGGAACAATGCCTTCGGATACATCATACGCATCAGAAGATATTCCTTCTGATATTTTTCAGGGCGGCTTCGATTCATCTGCTTTTCAAAACATACAACAAGGCTATCCGGAAACCTACAGTTACGAAGGAGCATTCATGGTGGACAAAGAGTCAGCTAAACAGCTAGGAGCTATGTATTCACAGGAAAATCAAAGTTTCCCAGGATCTCAACCAAAGTATACCGATTCCATGATGTCTTACGAAGGCAGTTTTCAAGCATTTCCGGCACAGGACTGTGACTTATTACCACAAAGATACATCAGTGACACTAAACAAAAATTCACTTATCCATCACCTCATGAACTGTTCCAAGCACCTCATATTGGATATTCCGAAATCGATCAAAAACATCCGCCATTCAGTTCTCATCAAAGTTTTAGTGATGCTTCAAACATTTTCTGCAGAGACAGAAGCAGTTTTCCTAGTTACGGTCAGGGTTTCTATGACAACCGAAGTTTACCTCACACGGAGACTGATAGGACTCATTATCGTCCTGGAGATTTAAATGTAGTGCGTCAGGGTTTCTCCCGAAGACCGCCTCTTACAATTCCAATGCCTCCTGGTACCCCAGAAGGGTAAGTTGACTTCCGACCAGTTCTACAATTTTTACTTAATTTTCTCTTATTCAAATTTTATTCTTGCTTCCTATTTACATATAGTGACTTTTTCATAACCTTTGCCGAATTTATCTTCACTTATCCTTAAAATGTCATTTCAGAAAATAGAAAAGAATATATTAAGAATGCTATTTTCAAAATATAAAATCTGTTAATTTTTTTCTTAATCTGTCTTTGATACCTGTTATCAACATGACATTTAAAATTTAAAACATGTATTCAATCTTTACAGAATGGATGTGCAGAAATTTCATATCAAATCACCAGCTACCCCTTCCACACCGAGTTCTACAAGGTCTTCCCCTGGGAGGGAACAACCACAGAAGGAGAGTCTATTATGTGCAGTTTGTGGCGACAATGCTGCTTGTCAACATTACGGAGTCAGAACCTGTGAAGGATGCAAGGGATTTTTCAAGGTAAGAGGAACGAACATTTCTACATTTGATTTTCTTTAAAGGGAAGAATTTTAAATTGAAACATTCAAAGAATAAAAAGTTCAAAATTGTCTAATGAATCTTATTTTTTTCCATTTCTCATGAACATCTACAGCGGCAATGCATGTATTAATCTTTATACAGCGGCAATACATTTACTAATCTTTTATACATTATGAAGAACAACTTGTTGCTCATAATCATGATAATAGGCAAGCAGCAAAGAGTCGATTTATTTTTAATAAAAATATTTTCTTCTTCTTAAACAGAGAACAGTACAAAAAAACGCCAAGTACGTGTGTCTGGCCGATAAAAATTGTCCAGTAGACAAGCGAAGACGGAACAGATGCCAGTTTTGCCGATTCCAAAAATGTTTGGTTGTTGGCATGGTCAAAGAAGGTTCGTTAAATGTTCATTTACAGTTATCTTTGTAATAATATTTCTATTATTCTTCTTTTTTTTTTTTTTTTTTTTAAATTTACTGAATTTTAAAGTGAAGCTGAAATTTTACAGATTAGATCAAGAGTATTCCCGTAAAATTTCATTTTAATTGATTAACAGCCGCCTGTAATTAGTATTTCAATGGAAATTCAATGTCTATAACTTTTTTTTATAGTTGTGAGAACAGACAGTTTAAAAGGCAGACGTGGTCGGCTTCCATCAAAGCCAAAAAGTCCACAAGAATCACCACCTTCACCCCCTGTCAGCCTCATTACTGCTTTAGTCCGAGCACACGTAGACTCTTCCCCAGACATTCCTAATCTGGACTACAGTAAGGTAAGTTACAACACGTTTAAAAATACCATTATTATTCAACAATATATATTGTTTTATGTTTTTTCATCGTTAATATGATAGAAGAAAGATTTGAGTCAACAGTAGTTTACTGATTCAAAACTCATCAATTCATTTAGGAAGTACAAATCAAGGTAAAACTCAAAATCTAAGGGAAATTTAATGAACTTATAAAGGAACAAAAGCGCATGCGTCGACAGGCTGATCATCTTCTGCAACGACTTTTAAATTAATAACAGCTTATGTAGATGTTGTTCTCTAAATCAGGGTTGATTTGAATATATCTTTCATCTAAAAGGAACATCTCCCTTTCGCGTATGCCTTCATTATAGAAGTAAATATTCAAAATGAAAGTTTTAAAAAAAAATATATATATATATATATATGTAACATGTTATCCTAATAATACAAAATATCGTTATTACATGACAATTATTTAAACAATTTTATTTACCAACAGTTTGAAGTGCCTTCCGGTTCAACAAGCCCAACCTCACATGAAGAAAAAATCAGGCTTTTCTATGATATTATCCTCACCTCCATGGATATACTGAAAGCATGGGCAGAAAAAATCCCGGGCTTCTGTGACCTGTGCAAAGAAGATCAAGATCTCCTTTTCAAATCAGCATCATTAGAACTCTTTGTTTTGCGGATAGCATACAGGTAAGTCACACATTATGCTTTATAATATAAAATGTGGTAGAAAGACAAAAGACAAACCTTTCTGAACTGCAAACATATCTATTATAATAATGTGAAATTAGGAACATTTTATTTAATCACGATAACTGAATAGTGAATGTTTGTCCTTTTATAATTGTTAATTGCTATTAGATAAAAAAAAAAAGTTCCTAAAAATGTCTGCAAGTAATGACAGCTGGTGTGTATATAAACAATTTTGAGAAAACTTTCCAGCTTTAATAAACGTGAATGTAAGACTGTGCATACGTGTATAAATTGAATACACAGTTAAAGTTTATACCTTTTTATCTATCATACTAATTATATGAATTTGAACTTTCAGAGTTCATCCAAATGATGACCAGATAATTTTTGACAATGGCCAGGTATTCCACAGAGACGAGATTAGAAGTATATTTGGTGAATGGATTGATTCCATAGTAGACTTTGGGCTGTCTCTCCACAGAAACAATCTAGACATCTCATCACTGGCTTGTATGGCAGCTCTTACTCTAGTCACAAGTAAGTCATCCTAATTTAATGTTCTTACTTTAGTCTCTAGTCATCTTAGTATACTTTTTAAAATCTAGTCACAAGTAAGTTATATTAGTTAAATATTCTTACTCTAGTCACAAGTGAAGCATCTTAGTTTGCTATTTTTTCAAAATGTGTTATACATCTTGGTCTAGTTTACTTAGAAGCTTCTACCCTAGTAAAAAGTAAAGCATCTTAGTTTACTATTCTTACCCTAGTCACAAGTAAAGCATCTTAGTTTACTATTCTTACTCTAGTCACAAGTAAGGCATCTCAGTTCACTGTTCTTTCAAAATATGTTATCCCTCTTGGTCTAGCTTATTTGACAACTTTAACTATAGTCACAAGAAATGGATCTTAGTTTACTATTCTTCCAAAATGTATTATCTCTCTTGGTCTAGCTAAACTTGCAGCTCTTACTCTAATCTCAAGTAATGGATCTTAGTTTACTATTCTTACTCTTGTCATAAGTGAGGCATCTTAGTTTACTATTCTTTCAAAATGTATTATCTCTCTTGGCCTAGCTAAACTAACAGCTCTAACTCTAGTCACAAGTAATGCATCTAAGTTTACTATTCTTTAAAAATTTGTTATCCCTCTTTGTCTAGCTTTTTTGACTGCTCTAACTCTAGTCGCAAGTAATGCATCTTAGTTTACTATTCTTTTATTAATGTATTATTCTTTTTGGTCCAACTTCTATCTGTTCTTTGTATGCTACATGTATGCCAATAGAATTTAGGCTACCACTAGTGTTTCATTAACATTACAATTCTTCTTTAAAAAGTCACACAAAATTGATAATGATCGAAAAAAATCCAATTATCCGTTACGCCATTAGGGAACAAATATGCATTAGGAATACTCTGCGATGTATTGTCATGAACAAACTTTATAATGTTTTTTAATTTTTTTTTGTAGCACGGCATGGAGTCAAAGATCAAAAGAAAATGGAAGATTTACAAATGAAAATCATAGACTGTTTGCGTGATCATTGTACATACAATAGTGACGCACAGAAGAAGCCACATTTATTTTCCTACATTCTCAGTACGGAAGCAGAACTTAGAACATTAAGCCGAGAAGGGCTTCAACGAATGTTGTTTTTTAAACTGGAAGACATTTTTCAGGCCCCATCTATCATTGAAGATACTTATTTATCAAGTGCACTACCATTTTAAATTTGCATTCATGACGTCATCAACTATGGATAAGGATGACGTGGATATTAGTATTGACATTTGAACTGATTTTTTTTTCTATTTAAAAACAATATATGTCTGTGAAAAAAAAGATAATAATATGTCTATTTTCTAATTTATATTGCAAAAATATGACACACATTCTAAATTTCTGGTACCTGGATGGACCAGAAATTCGATTCGCTGTTTCACAATCTTATGCATTCAGGGTTATTTCAAAACTACTCCAAAACACCAAAAACAATGGTGTTGTTAACCAATGATATGGCCTCATTTTCATTTTTTAGTACCACCATTGAAATTACCCATAGTTCATTAGATTATTAAACTGCAAATTGATTAAGTCATTGTATCTCCTAATAGTGCTACTTTTTATATAGTGCTATGTTGTAATAAACAAATGGTTTGTTTTTCTCGAGAAAACCTTAGTGATAATTGTTTTTTTATATTCAGATTTTACTTTGCAGATGTAAATTAAAAGTGTTAACAAAAGATTTCTATAGACATTTTTCATATAAACGACTTTTGACTCCGGATTATATAATTTTTCGACAGGTTGCCTTATCTGCTGTTCGACATACTAACAGCGACTAAAAGAAGTAAAATCAAATAATATATTCAGTGAAATTTTGGGGGAAAGTTTACTGCTTACCCCACAATTGTACCGACTGAAGATTGATTTTACTTGTTTACGTTGCTCTTACTTGACTGAGTACCAGGATGTCACAATCGTCACAACTCGGCCGATTCCGTACCTCATAGAAGGAGTTAAGTGGAGTCACCCGAGGTTTGCCGATTGAGGATGTCCTACAGCAGAATAGGTGACATGGCGAAAAAAATATTAACTCTGGATTAAAAAATCGGTACTGTGAAATCGTCTATTGTTAAAAAGCTCTGTCTCAATGGTTAAATGCTATTTCATATATCTACACTTTTATAATCAAAAAGAGAATGTATTTTACATATACTTGTTAACGTAGAGATCTATTAAACCATTAGTAATTTCTAAATTTGATTAAAATTAAGCACCAAGACTACACTATCAAATCTCAATTAAACTTACAAAAAATATCGTATTTGCTCATTTAACTGTAGATGATTTTAAATCCAAATAAATTGGTTAGGGGAAATGTATGTATATAATTGTAAACCAGACAAATCCTTTAACTTGGCCTAATCCTTACACACAACAGTACCTAAATTTCCTCTTTGTATTTTATACATTGTGACTATGTTATGATAATTATGATATGTATAATTTTTCTGCACTTTTGTACATATAAAAACATCTATGTTGTCGAAATGTCCACAAAATCTGTTGTTAAGTTATATGTTATATTTGGATATACATATTTTTTCATTAGTATCTTTTATTTTAGAAGCAAAATGCTTTAGAAACGTAGAAAGGTGTTACATTCATTTTAAAATTTTTGATGTTGTCACGTGATAAATAATTGAATGTTCACTTTTGATAATGATTTACTGTTTTAGTGTTAAAAGTCTTTTTTTTTATTTATTAAAAATGAATGGAAGTTGGCTTGTAACTCTCAGGATTAAAGAGGTACATTGTCATTGTATCTTCAAATTTCAAAGACATTTCTGTAATTTTATTCAGATTTAATATCTTCGTACCATTGGATTACTATATTTCTATTTTAACATCTTGATAAATTTTACAATCAAATTCTGCATAACAATTACATTATCTAAAGAAAAGGTTGATTTTGATGGTCGTTAGCAGATGTTAATATTCACTTCATTTTCTTCAAGTGATTTTTTGTGTGTACTCTTTTGATGTAAGGCAATAAATGTTATATCCCGGTGAATTTTAGGTGTTAATGCTAAAGTATTTGTGTTGTTGGTTTGCTGTCTCACATAAATCCAAAATGTGCATTCATTATTTTAAAATTTCATGTTTTGTCCAGTTTTTATTTGTGTTTACTATTTGTCTCTCCTCTTAATAATATGATCAATGATAAAGACGCTAAACAGTTCATTCATTATAAGTTATAAAAAGATAAGTCCACAAAAACATGAAATTTGATGTCGTTATCATCAAATGAAATTAACACTTTAATATTTCGTGCGTCTATCATAAGTAAATCAGAAACTCTCATTTGCAGGTCTAACCATGTTGAAGCAACAAAGATAAAAATAAGTGTAATATTAAATTCATTTTCGTTTTGTAAGATTTTTTATCCTCTAAGGAATATATTCATATGTTATTGCTTTAAATCTTTATAAATTAGAAAACGCGAACATCCTAGTCTTTTAGAAGTTAGATTTTGGGCATTCGAAGATGTTAGGGAACTATATTTTTATGTATCTACGCAACGACAATTAATCTTTCCTTCAAAGTGAAGAGCTCTTCATTCTAGGGCAGATGATATTATTGAGTTACTAATGCCATTGAGGTATAGATATATGTTTATATGGTGTATTTATTATTTTACTATACTAGTCATAATTATTTTGCATTTTGCTTGCCAAATTAACATGTATTGTTGAAGTGCTATGTTTGTTTTTGTTAAATTATTTCTTTATTTTCATTAAAAAGGGTTCATAAAAGACGTTGTTAAATTGTTTTGTAAATAAACCTTGCTTTCAAATACCACTTTGTCCATTTTCACTTATCTGGAAGTCAATATAGTATGCGCATGATCGTAGGCATGCTGATAGAATGGTTGATGACGTCAGTTCTTCGGTTTGTTCAGACCCAGAAAAATCGAATTTTGATTTGGAATTTTATTAAATCTTAAAACATTATAGAAGAATATTTAAAAAATAAAAATGGTGGAAAAAAATATAACATAATCATGATAATTTGATGACAGAAAAGAAATTTCATCAAAAAGACTAATATAGATTTTGAGAGCCTGAAGGTTTATCGTTCCGTTTTCTGAAAAGAAATAAAACTTTTTGAACCCTTTTAATCTTTATCTGTGATATTCCATGATAATAAATACACCATTTGGAATGTTTCTTCTTTTTTCGTTGAGGTTGAATTCCGAAAAACTGTAAATATTGGTTAAATATGTTGTGTTTACATTAGATGTATTCTAAATTAGCACTTTTTATATAGTTGATGTAACCTTTCCAGTCACGTGTTTGAGCAAAGCTTGAACATTTTGTTTTGTTTTGTCTTAAAATATGTTTATTAAAAAATGCAAAAATCTCCAAGTCTTTTTGTTTATTTAGTAATCAGAACCTCATTAACGATACAACGATACATTGGAAGCCTGCAAACATTATATATATCTCGTCTAAGAATTAACAATGTTAGAACTGTAAATTTTTTGTTCTTCCCTCGCCGGGATTCGAACCCATGCTACTGAGATATCGTGACACTGACTCAGACGTACTTATATATATATGTGTGTATATATATACAACTCGTCTAAACATCAACCGAACAATGTTAGATCTGTAAGTTTGCTTTATATATATATATTATATATATAGGGCATGCGAAGCTGAAATTATACCAGAAATGACAACAATTCTCAGAAATTATTTTGTTGGTGACCGTTATATTTGACGTTTACAAACCATTTAACATTTTTGAACATCCATTTTGATGCATACAATAATACAGGCACATTATATTTCATGAAAAAATTGATGCCATTTCCCTCCTATATATGTTAAACATTAAAAAAAATCGTTTGAAGAAGTGGAAGAAAAGAAAGTGTACCATCGGAGAATTGAGGGCTTTAAGATGTAATAAGTTGTCTCCTACGCTAATTTGAAATATAAATTCTGAATACAGACAACTATGGTTTCCACATCCATTACTAACATATTATACAAGAGTAAAATAATAAAAATACCGGACTCCAAGTACAATTCTAATCGCAAGGTCCCATATCAAATAGCAAAATTTTAAGCTCAAACACATCAAACGAATGGACACCAGCTGACATATTCTTAACTTTATACAGGCATTTACGGTTGTAAAAAAAGTTGGATTAAACTTGTTCAACATGGTCAAACAAATTCGAGTAAAAAAAAGCAAAAACAGGAAATCGCATGTAATTCACAAGGAGTGTGCCAAAGTTGAAGCTTTCTGTTATAAATACAACAAATAAAATGAAAATCCACACTCAGTTAAATGTCACAATCAGGAACATAAAACTATTGATAAATATACAGAACAGACGACAAATCTGGTACATGGAGATATAAGACCTCGCGAACAAGTCGTTACTCCATTGATACACAAACAGATCGTTCGGCCAACCTATTAGTGATTGTGTGTGTCAATAACAAGAAATCGAAATTGAATAATAGATTAAACGTTGTTCAACATGGTCAAACAAATCGAGCTAAAAAAAAAAAACTTAGGAAAATGCATGAAATTGCATGAAATTAACAAGGAGCGTGTCAAAGTTCTGATCTTCACACAAATAACACCAGTTGAATCCACGCTGTGATAAAATCTGGAACAGAATGCTACTGAGACATATACAGACTTAACGACTAATCTTGTACATAAAGCTATATAACCACAAACACATGTCGCTAGTGAGTTGATACATAGACAAATTGTTCGGTCAACCTATTCGTGATTATGTGTCAATATCAAGGAAGAAATAAAGATATTGTTTCGATATTGTCTTCTTTTAAAGTTCAATATTGACCTTAGATGCATCTGGATATTATTTTTTGGTCATGTAGCATACAACGTACCTACGTACTTATACTTTACTGGCTTTAAGATATTTTATATTTTGCTTTTCTCATGCAGGTAAATCCAGAAAAGTGCTTTCGACGCAAAGAACAACAATGAATAAAACCTTATATTGTCGTAGACATATTCAAAACTCATTGCTTGGTTAGAGAGAATCCGGCTTATGACCAAATTTTTACTTGCCTGAGCAACACGACAGATGCTATATGTGAAACAGGAACTACATACCCTGCCAGAGCACGTTTTATCAATTTTATTTGATGGCAGGGTACGTGTTTCTTGTCTTTATTTTTGTTTGTTTTTATTAATGTTAGTAATTCCTATTTGAATTTTTGCTGTTTTGGCTCATGATGGATACCAGGATTGAAATTATGAAGAAGATGAAGTGTTAAACATTGTTTCATGGCTAGCTAAACCTCCCACCTGTATGACATCTGTTTGTAGTTCTATTGCATTGACAAAAAATGGTAAGCAACCCAACTCTTTACACTTTTCATGATAAAAACAATTTCATTTTTAAACTGGAATGTTTGAAAATCTCTCCTCCGATTGTTTCATTGATTAATAAGCAGATTAACGATGGTGTCACATAACCCCCTTTTGATTTATGATACACTGTTACGATACGACCAGTAACCCAATATGTACAAATGGTCGATTGATTATGCAATTGAGAATAGAAATAGGGAATATGTCAAAGAAATGAAAAATCCAACCAAATAGGCAGAGAACTGCCAAAGACCACCAATCAGTTTTCACCACAAAAATCACGCACACGTAGGTGAGATATAGCTGGCCACTAAACAAACTGTATACTAGTTTAGCTAAAATGGACCACACAATTAGCTCCAAAACATATAAATGAACTAAAATTAAAATATAATTGTCATCGGCGCAAACACTAGGTTTTACGGGTCGGTATCATTGTTTAACTTTGAACATAAGTGAGTGTTCATTGGTTTCTAAATTTTTGAAAAATCTTCACAATTATTTATTCATGGGTTTCTGTGTGTTGAGTGTTTTTACGTTTGTTTGTACTGTATTCATGTCGTGTATTGTTGTAATTTTGCGACTATTGTAATATAAGCGGTGGGTTTGACTAAAGGTTCATTCCACCATTTTTTCTCAAAATTTTCTGTACCAAGTAAGAAATATGACATGCAGTTGATATCAAATAGCCCATTTCTATGTATATATATGTAAGTGTTTTTTTTCTTTCATTTTAGTGTTTCTCTTTTTCTATTGATTACCTCTTATGGTTGATGTGTTTCCCTCGGCTTTAGGTTTGACCCGTATTTTTTTTATTACCTTTGAACAGCAATATTCTACTTTTGCCTTTATTATCCATAACATTGACTGTTCTAGGGTATTAATTAGAACAGTTTTGTCTCGCCTAGACGAAAATGATAGTTGGGAAGTCGGCCTGATGTTACCCGCTGTTGAGTGAACAATGTATTAGGTTGTGATGATGTCAGTTCAATAGTATAAAGTAAGGTAATGATATTTGGTATGCAGTCGTATTGAAATTGACACATATCATGTCCATGAAATTATTTGGCCCGTCCCTTCTGGTATGATGCAATTACTTCGACACTTTTGCTTATTTTACATGTACTAGTTTTTTTAGTCAGTTTAAGGGAAACAGCTAGTGGTATGTCCATTCTTTGTGGTATGTATATATAATTTATCATTTGATCATCACTTTTCTAATTACAAACTGATAAGGTTACACAGAATAAACTTCAGCAACTAAATTCGACTCACCTCATCCGACATTCAGTAGAAATATCGTCTTTCGATTTCTCAGCACCCTTTATGTTACTTGACATCTAAAATTTAAAAAAAAAAACATCATGAAAATGTAGTACGAATTAACCATTGAATGAATTGCGTATCATTGTATAAATTAGTTATATTGTCTACTAGAGTTTGTGGGTCTAGGCAAACACGTGTTAAAAGAAAACACTTAAATGACAAAAACCTCGACTAGTGTCTGAGGTATTTTTATCATTTTGACTAATGCCATTATCCTTAGTAAATTCTCACATTTTGTTTAATCTGCTTATGCAATGTAGAATTGGCCAATTGAAGCCAAATTTCTTAAAAGACAAAGTTTGAGATTTCGAAGTTGATCAGAAGTTCTAAATGGCTGTTGAAGCCAAAACTTTGTCTGAAATTGGGTTTTTTTTCAGGAATCTCTAGACATGGTGAATGGATATTTTCAGGTTTGTATGCCAATCCAAAACAAAGAATGTGGCATTAAGGATCAAAGCTTAACAAAAACTCCTTTGAGATAAACATATACCTTGGTTTATTTCCAGAAATTCTCTCCAATATTGATACAAAATATTTTACTGGAGATAGTTCGATGATCCCATATTTTATGTAAAAAAAAACTATCGGTATTAATTAATTTTCATAGGATGCAGACATACTCTTTAATCAGTTAAATTGAGGACTGGAGCGGGCATTTCAGTAAACTTCTAGTAGTCCTTTGTTAATTTATGTATCATCGTCATTTTGCTTAGTTTCATTGTTATCTACTAGTACTCTGACATCGAACTCGGAATTCTTTTAAACTGAGTTTTACTGTGCGTTATGGTGTGTGATTGTTCATTCTTTATTGGGTTGTGGTATAGTGAGAGAGTTGAGATCTCACGAAACACATTTAAGCTCGTCGCATTTTTGCGCCTGGTCCAAGTGAAAAACCTCTGGACTTTGTTACTGATGTATTTTAATTTTATCTTTAGTTTATTCTTGAGTTAAAGTGTGACGTCCAGTTTCACTAAACCAGTCCATATTTTGTATAGGGACCAGTTGACACCCGCTTCCGAGCGCAGGATTTGTTTGCTGTGTTGAAGACCCATTGATGGGCTTCAACTGTGTTCTGTCCTTTGTTGTTGTCTCATTGACATATATAAATTTCTATGCCACACGGGTTGTGTCAGTATTGATATGAAACATTCATAGTCCTGTCAGTTTGGACAGTTTATTACTTTTGTTTGAATTAAAACCAACATTTCTGGCAGATTTAAACATTTATTTACCTGAAATCTGCTATTAAACGAAAACAATTCTAGGTTTTAACCGCTTTAACCATCGGTACTGCTTGCTGAAGAGTTCTATGTACACATAGTCTTTATATTCATGTAAAGGGACAACGTTTACAAGGCTTAACAGAAATATATTTTACAATGTTGAATATTAAACTTATTTGGCAAAAGAAAAATAGAGGTTATTCAAATGGCAACACTGGTCTATTTATACCTTTCAACAGCTTTCGCCGTTTAACTCTTACAATAAAAGTTTTGTTAAATATCAAAAATATCAAATTGATAGCATACTACTAGAAAACACGTGCAAATGAGGATAAAATTGTAAGTGTTGATTTTTATTTTGGTGTAAAAATAGATCTGTGTTGTTCTTACATTTGTTATATTTTAGGTTCAACAACCTTATTCAGCCTTTCTTTAGCATTTTGAATTCAGTTGAGTATCACATTTCTTTCAATCAAAGCAATGTATCTAACTTGACATCTAAAAATAGCAAATACATAAAAAATATAACATGGATTAACTATTGAACTGGGTTTAGTTTTTTTCTAATTTGTAATATCTTAAATTTTACAGTAAGTAAAAAGTAAGTAAATAGTTTATTATAGTGTCACGATCCAATATACATCATCATATAGAATATAAAAATCTTTAAAACCATATTAGATCCCTGCCTCTTAAATTTTACATGTTGTCTACCAGGTCTTGAGTACTTTTTAAACTTTGCACTAAAATGACAAAAAAGTTGACTTTTGTGTGAGGTATTTTTGTCACTTTGACATCATCATCCTTAGTAAATTCTCACATTTTGTTAAATTATCTTCTGCAAAACAAACTTTGTCATTTTGATCCAAAGTTTATTTGAAAGTTCTTCACCATGTTTGAGATTGGCCTGCAAATGCTAAGATTTTTTAACGAATCACTTGACATTGGAAATTGGGATTTTGAGGTAAGTGAGCCAATCCAAATCAAAGAAGACCACAGTCTAATATAAAACCCTTTGATAGAAACATATACTCAGAAACCATGTTCAACATTTAAACAAATTCTGGTTCTTAAGATACTAGGGTTATCCTCTACATGCTATATTAAAAAACACGTAGCGGAAGGATTCTGCTTGATTTTCATATGATGAAGAAATACTCTTTAATCAGTTTAATTGAGCTCTGGTGATGTTATATCAGTAACTGCTAGTAGTCCTTTGTTAATGTATGTATCGGAGATTATTTTGCTTAGTTTGTTTTGTTATTTATTCTTACATCGGACCTGGATTTTTTCTGAACTGAGTTTTACTGTGTGTATTATTGGGTTTATTATCTATTGACTAGAGGTATAGGGGGTTGATATCTGACAAAAACATGTTTAACCTCGGCTGTTTTCTGCCATTTGTCTGGTTGTTGTCTCTTTTACTCATTGCTATTTACATTCTCAATCGATTTAAATTTTAGTTTCTTCTTTGCTAAACATAATTATTATTAATGACCACCATGTTGCGAAAAAATATTGTATTCACATTTATATTACATTTTAGGTAAGTATATTACATGTTTGTTAAATATATTATTTAACTCACCACGAATTGTGTTTCTTCATTATTGCACATATATACATGTCTATGTCACAGGTATCGAGTCAATTTTTATATATAATAATCATGTTTCTGTCTATAGTTAATAGTTACCAAAGGTACCAAGCTTATAATTCGATACGCCAGACGCGCGTTTCGTCTACATAAGGCCCATCAGTGACACTCAGATCAAAATAGTTAGAACTCTAAACAAGTATAAATTCGAAGAGCATTGAGGACTCAAAACTTCAAAGAAAAAATTCTAAATACAGCTGGTATAAGATCGTTTATTATTTCTGTATTGAAGTGCAAAATGTTTCTTGGTGCTTAAGGTGGTACCCAACACTTTCACTAAAATTAATTTGGCTCGTTTAATTTTCATATAATTTTGTCAAAGTATTTACTTTGACACTTTAACAAAAATATAAAAATTTTAAAAATGTTGAACCAACCGCTTTGTCAGAAAAGTTACATAACAATTTGACAACCACCAATTTTGATCATTGAGAAGCTTAATTTTCCTTTAACAACACAACGTAATCAAAACATTTAGCTGACTTTACAGAGTTATCTCCCTGTAGTGTTAGGTACCACCTTAACATGTTTTTTAATCTGTAATCTGTAATGCATACTGAACAAAATGCTCTTTCCTTCATATTCATACGAAGAAACTCCCAATGCGTAAAAGAAATTTATTCTATAATGTTGAACTTTTATGGTTGAATAAAAAATATGTTAAACAAACGGCAACACTTGTTTATTTTTTTTTTTTTTTTTCAAATCAACAGCTGTCAAAAAAAGGTTTGTTAATTATAAAAAAAAATGTTAAAAAAGATATCACACGTCTGGAAAGAACGTGCAAATGGAGATTAAAGAAGTATAAAGTAATTGATTCTTTACTGCTGTTAACAATTAAACTTGGTGTACAGCATTTCGTCAAGTATCCCTGTTTAATCTATCATTGAATACACAGGGAGAATCTTCAGTAAAATTAACCATAAATAACATTAATATAGATATCTGAATAAATTTATTATTGTTACAAAAAGTTTTTGCTACGATTAGTTTTCTCTATCCTTATATATTTCTTTACGGAAATTATTCCCTACTCCGGAACTCTTTTTTATAATTTTTTACTATCTCTCATCAAAGCGCTTGATTTTATTTTATTTTGGCGTATCATTATTTCTCCACAAGAAATAGTGCTTTTTTTTGTGAACTTAAAAAAAAATAAAAAAATAATCTAAATATTGCACAATCAACTTCCTAATTTGCATATGGTTTCGGAACTTTGTATTATGTTCTAATATATTTTCCTTTATTGTCAGATCTTGTTTATCATACATTGTCTTTGAATATTGTTTATATTGACACAATTATCAATTTTTGTCATCAACAAATAAAAACCAAATTAGGAATAATAAGACCCTTACATTGTATTTGGCCCAAATATTACTGCAAATTTAAAAGTTGTGATACATGTTTTTAAATTTCAAAAACTTGACTTAGGTACACGGTATCCAGAAAATAAAAAATATCACATTGAACGAGCTATCATTGCAGCATTTATTTTTTTGCATATTTTGTAGAATTTCTTGATTTTCTTGTTTTTCTTCAAATTCTTAATATATTTTATATTGGAAAAGTATGTGATCACCCAAGAAACATCTTTATATTTGGTATGATTATGTCAATAGTTACTGTTCAATTATTTTGTTCTTTCGTGGCTGCACACGATGTTTCCACGACGGAAATAAAGATGAAAAACTACATAAATTCTGTGTATTTTGTATGAAACAATACATATCATGACGTAATTGTGACGTCCTGAGATAAAAATCTTCATGTTTTTCATTGATATTTCGTGACCATATACATTCTAAACATTATGTGTCATTTTCTTTATAGAGATTGCTTTATCTGTACATTTATTATACGGGTATAATTTGTTTTTGTTGGTATTTCTTTTTGATTGCGTTGAGGAAGGTCAGTTTTAAAATAACAAGCTTTTAATAACACTAGTATATATTGATAGAGGATTAATAAAGGAACAAAAAGAGCAAAAATGAAATAAAGGTCAATGCGCTTGTTTTCGAGATAATAGCCATTAAAATTTTGGTGGTAAAATGTATACTCTTGATTTTTCATTTCAATTAATATTTTCTTGTTGGGCTTTTATTACAACTTTCAAACCCGCCTTATTTTTAATACCTGTGCTAATTTAGGAACCTGCTGCTAATTGGACGTCGTTTATTGAGTGTAAATTCACATTACTATAAGACGTGTCACGGTACTTTTCTATCCCAAATTCATGTATTTGGTATTGATGTTATATTTGTTATTCTCATCGGATTTTGTGTAATGCCGTTTCTGTGTATGTTACATTTTAATGTTGTGTCGTTGTTCTCCTGTTATATTTAAAGCGTTTCCCTCAGTTTTAGTTTGTTACCCCAATTTAGTTTTTTGTCCATAGATTTACGAGTTTTGAACAGCGGTATACTACTGTTGCCTTTATTGATGTGGTTCTTAAGTTTTTTTCGTTTTTCGTATTTTATATAAATAAGACCGATGGATTTCTTCTTTGAATTGTTTTACACTAGCCATTTTGGGACACTTTATAGCTTGGTGAACGGTGTGTGCAAAGGCTCCGAAATTTGACCTTAAATTGATTACTATATACACATTGTGAGTTGGATAGAAATTGTCTCATTGGCACTCATACAGCATCTATTTATTCCTAATTACCAAGATCAAACAAAATTAATGAATATTCATTTATGACCGTTGACCTTGATTTAACGTTAATTAAACCGTACAATTTTTTTTCCGACGTGCAAATGAATGTCTGCTCGTTGTTGTTGGTTGTTAACAGGCCTTGGGGTCATAAAACTTTCGAGTCGGTTTTTTGTACTCGTACTCGAAAATCAACCAATCAAAATGCTGGATTTCATGTTTCGAGCACGATTTTTGTGCTCCAAGCACTGAGCAAATTTTTATGACTTCAACCCCTGGTATATTTGTTTTACTTTATTCTCAAACTTAATTCAGGCAGTTCGTATTTTTATCCATTTGAAATCAGTTGCCTAAATTTTGAAGCACTTAATTTTCCTTAGAATAACAAAAACGAACTACAAATACTGATATTTGTGATTATAAAGGTGCTATACACATGTTAAGTTTATATACGGGGTATATATCTCCCAATTGATACGATATTCCCGTGCTTGCATTTCCTACCATGATTTTCTTGATAGAGGGTAACTGCTCACAAGGAAGCTATTAAACCAAGAGTTCCAAATGGTGAAGTTGAAATCATTCCCTTCGTGAATTTTACGGACGCCATCACGAGGTGGTTGACCGTTATTGAATAACCGTTTCACAAATGATATCGGATATGTTCCTTACGTCGTAACTACAGTCCCCTTCCCTTTCATGAATGTGACCTACCGAATTAGACTATTATTGGATTTGTAATCACATAAGCAACACGACGGGTGCCACATGTGGAGCAGGATCTGCTTACCCTTCCGGAGCACCTGAGATCACCCCTAGTTTGTGGTGGGATTCGTGTTGTTTATTCTTTAGTTTTCTATGTTGTGTCATGTGTACTATTGTTGTTCTGTTTGTCTTTTTCATTTTTAGCCATGGCGTAGTCAGTTTGTTTAAGATTTATGAGTTTGACTGTCCCTTTGGTATCTTTCGTCCCTCTTTCTTTAAGGAGTTAATTGACCGCGAGGTCTTAAATCAAATTGTTTGTGTTTGTAGCAAACTATTAGTAACAGTTACTTAACATCTGACTGATAATTAATAATATGTAGGATTGACTTCCTCTTTGGTCGCTTGCGGTCATCTGCAGTTTTAGCAGTGTTAATTTCTTTTTAATTTCATGTGTTTACTTGTGTTTGTTACGGAAGCACTGGAGTGCCCTACAAAAACAAAATCACAACTTGTGCGGTCAAGTTATAAACCTGTGCCCACGAGTTGTAATATTTGTTTGTATGTCACTTCGAGGTTTCCAAATTGTGTGGACTGTTGTTTGTTTGTTTTATTCTGTATTTGCTTTAATCTTTGTGTTTTGGGAAAATGAATTTTGTGCCTAAAATTTTTGTTCTTTGATCATGCCGTGTATATGTCTCTTCAAGTGACTTTAAACGTTATAATTACAATTCTCATTAACCGGATCGTTTGATCAATTTAAGTGAAATTCACTATCGTTTGTTGTACTAATGTACTTAAGAATACAAAGGAGGAGTTTTATTTATTTAAAGGAAAAACAAATACATCAATTCAATAAATCATAACAACCGAGCAACACTACTTTTAAAAAATGTAGAAAATGGTGGATTGAACCTGGTTTGATAGCACAAACAGCATCTATCAAATTAAAAAAAAAAACATTCATTGCTTTGCGTGTTTGACACAGAAAGAAATATATAAAATAATTTTGTTGTTCAAAGTTTAAAAAAAAAAGAAGTTCACATGGGGAATGGTGGTATACAGGATTAAAATTTGTGTTAGAACTAGTTTTAGAAAAAGACCGAGATCTAAAATTATCCAGAAGTGATCTCACTTTTTTAAATGTTTCTCGTGATGTGGCAACATATGAAAGTAGGGTTAACTTCACTATTCACATTACATAACTATCAGACATATAAGTGCAGTAAATAATGTATTTAATGGTGTCGACCCTGGTTCAGTGGGACAACCCTTTAAGTCGTTCATGCGTTTGTAAAAGTTATGTTTCGAATTGGTAGACAGGATGTGACCTTTACCAAGGACAAAATCAGAATATGAGTTAAATTCAGAATGGAAATAGATAATGGGTTAAAGAGACAACAACCCACTCCAGAGCAGGAAACTGCCGAAGTTCACCAATGGGTCTTCAGCACTGCGAGAAAATCCCGCACCCGGAGGCGTGATTTAGCTAGTCCCTAAACAAAAATGTGTACTAGTTCAGTTATAATGGACGTCATACTAAACTCCGAAAATATAAATGAACTAAAATTAAAAATTCATACAACTTAAGACTAACTTTTTTTTTTATTTCCAACAAATACAACATATACATGACATACATACAATTTAATACATATAAGATAAATACAATGTTATTATTATAAATACATCTTAATTGGAAATATTTTACATTTTCTGTTGAAAAAATAAAGAAAAATGAAAATAAAAATAATAAAGAAGGAAAACAAAAAACAAAAAACAAAACACAAATGAATTATCCAGTTACATCCCTATCTATATTTTAAATATCTCATATTCATGTTGAAAACAAATATTTTCAAAATTAACGAGCTATATTTCTTTCGTAACAGCCATCAATACAGATTAAGTACATAACATGACAATAATATTTTCTTTAAAATAGATTATAATTAAATAGTCATAAGTAATTGTAACAAACAAAAAAGAAGACATTAGCTGGTATTTAATAAAACTTTTTCAAAAACATTCCATATATTGTCAAATTCCGTTATTTTTTTATTTTTCATAGCTATCATACTCTTTAATATATACATATGCATATCTTTCAGTTTTATTATCATTGCTTGCAATGAGAGATTCTTTTTAAAGCATCTAGAATTATACACATATTGTTAATTTAAAGAAAAATCATGTTGTATGTGTTATTGGTGAATATCTTAGATAAGTCTCCAAAACGAAAGTTTGATTTATTCATTGGGAGACTTATTCCACCAGAAAGGAACCAGTTATCAATATCCTGTAGAAAATTTTGTACAATATTGCAATTCCAAAAAAGGTGTTCTATAGACTCGTTATCTGATTTACAAAATGTACATAAAGGATAATCGCTCAATTTTATTTTAACTAAATACTGTAATGGTTAATCCTATATTGCAACCACTGTAATTTACTATTTGTAGTAACCGCAAAAGGCATTCGGAAAATCTTTTTCCAGTTCAGATTCTGTTCACCTAAAATTTTAACCCACTTAAGCTGTCCAGTAGGAATAACAGTAGAAAAACTTGATGCGCTTACATTAATTAAGAATTAAAACAAAAAGTTATATATGGGTTGAAGGATATGAAAGCTTTATTTTTAAGACTGCATGAGCTCAGAATGGTCAAAATATGAAAATTTAATATCGATATAAAGATTTGATAAACTTTAACCACGAATGACCAGTCTAGTTTATCCTGCAAAGAAACTTGAAACTCTTAAATGTGTTAAAGGGATTTTTTGTTAAGCTAAACTAATTTAAATTTTATTGTGAAAATGAACACAATCATGTTCCCAATATAACAACAACATCTATGCTCCCAATATAACAACAAACCCATGTTCCCAATATAACAACATGTGATATTGGTACTTAATAAATACACACTTAAATGTGCAAATTAGCCAAAGAGGTATACACATCAGTTCTACAAAGAGGAAGGGATAACGTTTCCTCTAAGAGTTAATAAACACTTAATTAACAGTATCACAATTAAGGTTCATGTGTTTATTTGAGGTTTCTGACAAGTTATTTCTAATGATCAATCTGGTTTCTGTATTCGTGTTTGTTTTCTGTAATGAGTTAATACTTCAGTTTCATTATGTATATCTGTTATATTCATTTGATAAAATTTACTGCTTGCAATAGCATTAATTGTTCTAAATAATAAGGATGTTCTTATCCCAAGCATAAAAAACATAGCCGTATTTGACACATCCTTTTTCAACTTTTGATCTTCAGTGCTGTACAACTTTGTACTTTATTTCGCTTTCGATCTTTTATATCTGGGCGTCACTGGTGATACTTGTGTAGACGAGGCGCGTTTTTGACGTATTGAATTTTAAACCTGATGCTTTTTGTTATTCATTAATCATGTGTTTCTTTGTCTTATACGTTCTCCTATTTATTTGTATTGTAGTCCTGTAATATTATGTTGTCATTTCAATGTTATATTTAACATTGCCATTAAAGTGCGAGGTTTGGCATGCCACAAAACCAGGTTCAACCAACCATTTTTTCCTTTAAAAATGTCCTGTACCAAGTCAGGAATATGGCCATTGTTATGTTATTGTTCGTTTCTGTGTGTGTTACATTTTAACGTTGCGTCGTTTGTTTTCTCTTATTGTTTTAGTGTAATTTCACATTGCGATAAGACGTGTCACGGTACTTGTCTATCCAAAATTCATGTATTTGGTTTTGATGTTATATTTGTTATTCTCGTGGGATTTTGTCTGATGCTTGGTCCGTTTCTGTGTGGGTTACATTTTAGTGTTGTGTCGTTGTTATCCTCTTATATTTTATGCGTTTCCCTCGGTTTAAGCTTGTTACCCCGATTTTGTTTTTTGTCCATGGATTTATGAGTTTTGAACAGCGGTATACTACTGTTGCCTTCATTTCTGGTAGAATTCGGATGGATCGCTCTTTAAATTTCTATAACGTGTACATTCAAAACAGCTTATTGATTAAGCACTTGTTTGTTCCTGGTGATGATAAATCAAGAAAGAAGTTCAAAAGACATGATATTGCGAGTGTCACATGTGGAGCAGGATCTGCTTACCCTTCCGGAGCACTTGAGATCACCTCCAGTTTTTGGTGGGGTTCGTGTTGCTAAGTGTTTACTTTTTTTTTATAGTTATGAGTTTGACTGTCCCGCTGGTATCTTTCGCCCCTCCTTTATAATGTGTTCTGTACGAGTTGTACAGCATTGAGTCGATACCGTTGATATTTGTTGAATATAAGTCATCGGGGCTTATAAGCTGTCTGTTTATAAATTTAGAAAGAATTAAGAACCTACAGTTTCAACGTCTTCAGACATATTTGACTTTCAATGGATATGGACGAGTTGTCCCCTGTTTAACCACATAGATGTTCAACTGGTATAAATGGTTTTTCAAATATTTGATTTTGGTCGTTCCTGATGAAGGTAAATCCAGACTTTTTTTCTATGGCCTCTTTTGTCATATAGCTCATTAACTGTTTCAGTACTTATCTATGTACGGCGCTTAGATATTCAGCTTTAACATTTGAAGATAAATCCAAGAAAGTACTTCGGATGCAAGTTTATAAAGTATTGCTTTCATTTTTTGTTAAATGATGTTTTGCAAATTATTTTGGCTTTGCTATATGGATGGAACGTTTTCTATTGCTAAGTGTTTGAACCCTGGCCGCGTCAAACCAAAGACCTTAAGGAGGTAGACCTAGGTTAAGGGAGATAACTCTTTAAATCAGTCAAGCGTTTGTAAAAGTCAAGTTCACCAATGTATTTTAAGCATTTACCTGAAACTGATTGAAAATAATCTATGTAACCTAGAAGCTTAGAATATGTTTTTGAAAATGGTTGACACAAACGTACTGATGATTTTAAGAGTTATTTCCCTTAACCTAGGTCTACCACCTTAAAATTGGTATTTTCTGTTTATCCCCTAAGCATCCGACATTAAGGAGTAAGAGAAACGACTGGTCGGCTCAGAGTTAGAATAATGTGTCCTGGTAGGCAACTTGTAATTCCATGGACTGTAACCTTCTGAACTAGTACGACAAAAACAGGGTAAGTGTGTATGTATACTACAAAACAAGGTAAATATTCATATTACATTTTCGTGTTCTTGTACTGAATTTGCATATTGATTTGCCGCTGAACTTCAAGCAGTCATCAATCTTCATCATCTATAGCTAATGTTAAGATGATAGAATAGTAAGCAACTTTTTTCCCACTTATCCTGACTTATCGAATTGTATCTAACACGACTTCAATTAGGATGCAGTCTGAGGCTCCTGATATACAATATACTCTTGATATTTAGAGTCAACAGTTTGCCAAAAAATTGTACATGTGGTCATGTCAAGCTGTGTCAATTTCGACGAAAGTATCAAGATTTGAAACAGATCTTCTGTTTTTGGTAGTATCAATTGGGTAAGCTCTCATTGAACATGTCGGTCATTGGTTTTTTTTTTAAACACATAATTAATTCCAAACTTTAAAAAAAACTTACTTAAAACCTTGAGTAAATTTTTCTGTAGATATAAAGATTTGGTTTAGAAGTTTGGTTTAGTTTTACAGACATGTTGTTTACCGTACCCATCAATTTATCGATCCTTTAAATAAACTTATTCTAAAAAGTCACCAATTAAACATTGTTATTAGATCATTGAATATTGTTTTTTTTAATCAATATTGATTATGTTATCAGTGAATAGAGCAAGCTAAATATTTTTGTTATATACATACTAGTATACACATGTATGGCTCTACATTCTGTTGATACGTGTATCTTGGCATTGAATAAGATCATGTTTTTCTCTGACTCTTTATGACGTCTTTACATTAAATCCATTTGATGTTGGATGTGTACTGATTGATAATTTAGTCTTAGATAAAATTGAGAAAGGAAATGGGGAATGTGTCAAAGCGACAACAACCCGACCATAGAGCAGACAACAACATGTTTTTTTTAATGAGTTGTTAGTTGCTTTGAACTAACCGCTAGTAACTGCGAGTACTCTCATATAGGTGTTTTTTGTTGTTTGGATATACAAGTTCACGGCCACGTCCACTCTATGTTTCAGTTAGATTTATTTTTATTTGTATCCATCTGATGAGTTTAGCCTTTTTCATCGGAAATTTATCGTTCTTATGTTGTACTATTACACACATTTCTAACATATTTAACTCCGCCAAATTCTGTATGAATGTGCCTGTCCAAAGTCAGGAGCCTGTAATTCAGTGGTTGTCGTTTGGTGAGGTGATACATATTTTTTTTCGTTCAAGTTTTGTATATAAATTAGGACGTTAGTTTTCACGTTTGAATTGTTTATATATATTGTTCAAGGCCGTACGTTGACCTAGAGTTAATTTTTGTGCTATTTGGTCTCTTGTGGAGCGTTGTCTTATCAACAATCATACCACATCTTCTTTTAATATTAACTCTCAAAGCAATGAAAGCCAGCGATATATAAATACTGAAATACATTAACAGTTTTTATTTTTATTTTTATTTCTGTAATGGACATAAAATAAAATGGGTTTTTTTCCTATCTAAATGAGCAATTGTTGTATTCTAAAATAAAATTGATATTCTGCTTTCTTCTGTCCTTATATATTTGATTAATCATAATTTTATGCAAAGTGGAAAGGGATTAATATAAGATGCAAACTTGTTTCCCAAGCCACTATAAATAATTGTGTTTAAACAAATAATAATTTTAACTTAATGTGTAGAACATGATACAGCTGCTCCTATACCATGCGACTATTTTCACGCTTAATTCTTATGAATTTAACACTTCAATACTGCAGTCCCACTAGGTCACGATCGCACTACGATCTGTGAAAAAAATGCAAATTTTGATGATCGTAGTACGATCGTGTAGATCGCAGTAAGGTCGTATCACGGTCTTCAAGATCGTGATGAGCGTTGCCAACTTTAAACATGTTCAAAACAATCGTGGTGCGGTCGTGGCGAAATAGGGTCGTAGAAGAAGCGTAGTGAGAGCGCACTAAGGTCGTAGTAAGATCGCAATGGTCGCTGTACCATCGTAGCTAGAGCGTAGCGAAAGCGTGATTTTATTCGGAGAGACTGCGCTACGATCTCACAGCGACGTTATTACGATCTCACTACGACCATCACGTTCTCAGCGGGACCCAACTACGCTTCCACTACGACTATACCACGTTTACACCACGCTGTTCAAGACCATAGTACGATTCTAGCACGCCCTTGTTGTCCTCATTACGCCCTTCTTACGACATGACTACTTTCATACTAAGACCATCATTCTCATTGTCATTTTCACATGAAATATATTAAAGCTCTCCAGGTTTTGTTTGTCTGTATGTATTTAGACTTCTTGTCCATGTTCTCTAACGGCTCAATCATGTTTCTCGTTTTTATATAGATTAGACCGTTGGTTTTCCCGTTTGAATGGTTTTACTTTAGTAATTTTAGTGCCCTTTATAGCTTGCTGTTCGGTGTGAAGGCCGCACCTTGGCCTATAATGGTTACTTGTCACTTGGATAGAGTTGTCTCATTGGCACTCATACCACATCTTCCTATATCTTTTGACACATCTGTGTCATCTCTGCTATCGTTCATTAAAATATCGTCATTTGAGCTTTATGGACCAGCAATAGGTTGTAATTACGATTCTCTGCTTGATCAGGATTTGTTACTTTCAGAGCTCCCTCTGCCTCTACATCAACCCCTACCACCACGCCCACGTGTTCTGATATGACTGTATTGTTTCCGCGAAATGTACGTATTAATCAGAAATAGAAGGAATAAAACTGTATTGATATGGAACACGATGTTGACGTTTTTGCTGAGGACGTAGTAAGATTGCGGTATGAACGTAGTATAATCGTGGTAAGAACGTGCTATAATCGCTGTAGAAGCGTGAAAAGATCGTGTTGCAATCGGATAACTCGTGGTATGGTCGTAGTGAGGACGTGATGAGCGAACGAATATCTTGATAAGCGTAGTGAGGTCGCAGAATGAGCGCGGTGAGAACGTGGTGTAATCGTAGCGGGATCGTTGTAGAAGCGTAAAGAGGACGTAGTAGCTTCGTGAAAGCAATGGAAATTTATCACCAGCCCAGTAGTCAGCACTTTTGTGCTGACATGAATTATCATTGAATATATGGTTATATTTTTAAATTTACTGTTCACAAAATCTTGAATTTTTTAAATACTAAGGCTTTTCTACCTCAGGCATAGCATGCATAGATTACTTTAGTTGTATTTAACAAATTTTTAGGAATTTAGGTCCTCAATGCTCTTCAACTTCGTACTTTATTTGGCCTTTTTAACTTTTTTGGATCCGAGCGTCACTGATGAGTCTTTTGTAGACGAAACGCGCGTCTGGCGTATATACAAAATTTAGTCCTGGTATCTATGATGAGTTTATTTACTACCACTGGGTCGATGCCACTGCTGGTGGAGATTTATTTCTCCGAGGGTATCACCAGTTCAGTAGTCAACACTTTTGTGCTGACATGAATTATCATTGATATGATTATATTTTAAAATTTACTGTTCACAAAATCTTGATTTTTTTAAATACAAAGGCTTTTCTATCTCAGGCATAGATTACCTTAGTTGTATTTGGTAAACTTTTAGGACATTTGATCCTCAATGCTCTTCACCTTCGTACTTTATTTGGCCTTTTTAACATTTTTGAATCCGAGCGTCACTGATGAGTCTTTTGTAGACGAAACGCGCGTCTGGCGTATATACAAAATTTAGTCCTGGTATCTATGATGAGTTTATTTACATTTTCATGCTGCTCATACCGCGACCTTACCACGATCTGAATTTATATTAGATCATGGGGAGCGTGGTGCGATCTTGGTCTAGTTGGAATGGGGCTTAAGGTACTTAATAAATTAAAGACGGTCTTGGATATACGTCAAAACTGTAGCAAACCAATAATTCAGATGTAATTCAAAATTCCAATTCAAAGCTTCTTGACGCAACTCAACGTCAGCAACTGGAACGTATTATGTTTCGAATAGCATGATTTATGAATAAGAGAACAATAATTTATCTTCAAGGGGGTTTTGTTTTTCCCTAACAAAATATTCTGATCCCAAATTTGATTAAAAAAAATGTGGTTTAGCAGATGTTAAAAAATAATATTATGAATCCAGATTTTCCCTATACCTGATATGGTCAAATGAAAATCAAAATTAATTGATTGCGTCGGAAAATTAAATAAAAACGTCTGGCTAAGACGAAAAATCACAACTCCTATGATAATAAAAGTTTACCTCCTTTTAAAATGTGATTTGAAGATGCTTTTAATAACTGCTACATGAAGCTATAGTACTCTTAAACAGGTGATCTGTGTCTATTATTTTTTATGCTAGCTTGGCGTGTGATTTATGTTTATCTTTTGAGTTAGCCATTTGCTATTGATCTTGATTGTTCTCATATTGAGCAGTTTTTGTCCGTATCACTTGATAGAGGGGAAATTGAGAGCTCACAAACATGTTTAACCCCCGACATGAACTCAATGTGTTCTATCTCAGCCTTATACCATATAACTTAGATAATTCCAAGTTTTGAATTAAATCACTGCTGGTGGACGTTTCGTCCCCGAGGGTATCACCAGCCCAGTAGTCAGCACGTTTGTGCTGACATGAATTATCATTGATTTGGTTATATTTTTAAATTTATTGTTCACAAAATCTTGAATTTTTGAAATACTAAGGCTTTTCTACCTCAGGCATAGATTACCTTAGTTGTATTTGGCAAACTTTTAGGAACTTTGGCCCTCAATGCTCTTCACCTTCGTACTTTATTTGGCCTTTTTTACTTTTTTGAATCCGAGCGTCACTGATGAGTCTTTTGTAGACGAAACGCGCGTCTGGCGTATATACAAAATTTAGTCCTGGTATCTATGATGAGTTTATTTACATTTTCATGCTGCTCATTCCGCGACCTCACCACGAACTGAATTTATATTACATCGTGGGGAGCGGGGTGCGATCTTGGTCTAGTGGGAATGGGGCTTAAGGTACTTAATAAATTAAAGACGGTCTTGGATATACGTCAAAACTGTAGCAAACCAATAATTCAGATGTAATTCAAAATGCCAATTCAAAGCTTCTTGACGCAACTCAACGTCAGCAACTGGAACGTATTATGTTTCGAATAGCATGATTTATGAATAAGGGAACAATAATTTATCTTCAAGGGGGTTTTGTTTTTCCCTAACAAAATATTCTAATCCCAGATTTGATTAAAAAAAATGTGGTAAAAATTGGCAAGTAAAACACTATCCAAACTAAAGACTATATTCGTGGACAACGAAAATCAAAGGACGATAACTGTGTACTCGGACCAGTAGTCAGCACTTCGGTGTTGACATGAATATCAATTATATGGTAAGTTTTATAAATTTCCTGTTTACAAAACTTTGAATTTTTCCAAAAATTAAGGACTTTCTCATCCTAGGAATAGATTACCGTAGCCGTATTTGGCACAACGATTTGGAATTTTGGGTCATCAATGCTCTTCAACTTTTTACTTGTTTGGCTTTATAACGATTTTCATCTGAGCGTCACTGATGAGTCTTATGTAGATGAGACGCGCGTCTAGCGTATTAAATTATAATCCTGATACCTTTGATAACTATCTCAATTTTTGAAAAGGAATGCACAGTATTTTTTCAACATTGTAGCAAGAAATAAGTTCGGTACCACGATATTCTCTAATAATTCTCAAAAGAATCTTGCGCACATCTGGCGTAGACTTTGTTTTACCTTATATCCATGTTTTCTGCTATCTCTTATTTCATTTTAATTCTTTTTGCATACTAATGCTCTTTTTACTGCGTATTATTGACACAATGAGTCAATTTGTCACATCATGTAGCTTGAACAGAAATGATTTTAATATGGTAAATAGATATAGGAAAATGTGGTATGAGTGCAAATGAGACAATTCTTCTTCCAAATAACAATTTATAAAAGTAAACCATTATATGTCAATGTACGGCCTTCAACACGGAGCATTGGCTCACACGGAACAACAAGCTATAAAGGGCCCCAAAATTACTAGTGTAAAACCATTTAAACGGGAAAACCAACGGTCTAGTCTTTATATAAAAACGAGAAACACGTATAAATTACATAAACAAATGACAACTACTGTACATCAGATTCCTGACTTAGGACAGGTGCAAACATTTGCAGCGGGATTAAAATGTTCTCTTATCCTGTTTCTCTAAAATTTTATGTTTTTTTCGTTCGATTGTGTCTCATATTCGAACATTTTTTTCTTTTTCTTGCTATCAAGGAACTGAAATAACCTACTTTCTCTTTCTTTACAATATATTTCATTCAATTAAGCAAGACGAGTATAATTACAATAATAGAAATCTTCTTTTTACAGGGAAATCAAGCTATAACAAGCAATTGAAAAATACTGGTTTGCATGTGCTCTTGAATTTTCAAGAAAACGTAAGATCTTTTTCATGTATCACTACATGATCTGAATTCCATATTCCTATAGTTGCTATTATCGTCAATATACTTGACGTCATTGTAGTACCGCATTTGTGTTTAAGTGGGGTATGATATCAACGTCAGAACGTTGACCATATGGGAAATGCTTTACGTAGAAGCAATCGGACATTTTGACCACGACAGTTAAAGCATGCATGGGTCCTTGTTATCAATATACCTTTTAACTGACGTCATAAATTAGCGTATAGTATAAGATAATGTCTGGTAATGGAAATGGTGTAATGAATTGAATTGATTATATTCAGTTACGTCAGTTAGCTTTGAATTGACCTTTTCAATTCAAACATATATGAAAATTTTATTTATGATTTGACTTTTGCTCATTTCATTAAAAAAAAACCAGTCACAGTGATATGTAAAACCATGTCCTGTCTTCAGCATCCTTGCATGCGGTTGCACCTTGCAAGCTTTTCCAGATGCTGAAATACTAGATATAAGGACAAATGAATGACTATTGTATTTTCAACGTATATGCTAGTGCTAAATTTGAGGAGTTCCTTTTACAATTTGCGTGAAAATCATTAATAATTATCGAATATTTGATCGAAGTTATATAACTATCAAATTATTTATTTTCGGCTTTAAATTAGAGGCAACAGTAGTTTACCTGAACAAAGTCAGGAATATGATAGTTATTTTCAATTGATCTTTTTTTTTTGCTATTTGATTAGGGACTATCCATTTTTAACTTTCCTTGAAGTTCGGTATTTTTGTTATTCCCCTTTTTAGCATATCTGAAGAAATCCCGTTTGTCAAAATTTGAAGCCGATCATCACTGTCCATTTTGAGGAAAAGATCAAACAGTTATTTATTCGTGTCTTTAATCTTTTAAAGGTTCACTGGGATATCTCAAATACAAAAGTAATTGATGGATTGGTATCTGAATGACAGGACAGTATAATTAATTTTGTATGCTCTTGAAACTGAAGAACTTTGCCAGATGATTGTCGCCTTCGTCGCATGAGTACAAAAACAAGTCGGTTTTTAGAGGTGCAGAATAAGTAATAATTCGGTATCCTAAGTCCCGCGTGTTTCTCATTTTAGTTGATTATATATAGTCGTGTGGTTTAGTCTTTTAGATCTATGTTGTCAGTTTATTTTTCGATCTATGAGTATAACTTCCCCTCTTTCCTATAACATTGAACAACAAAAAACTGTACATTGACAGCAATAACAACTTTAATAAAGATTTGGTGAAGAACAAGTGAATAGCAAACTTACAATGTGTTTCTCGTGTTTTTCAAAGTTTTTCTATTAACAAATGGATTTGGCATTCAGAAACTAATTAACTCAGACTGTGTTATTTATAAATGTATATGAATTCACAGTTTCAAAGTTTGATGTTAGTAACAAAATCTCATAAAACTTGCATACTGTAGGATTTAAAAAAAAAATATGTGATTTTGAATGACGGATAAAACCTTAAATCTTTCACAAAACATGTAGATTTCGCATAATTGTCGCCAAAAGCAATGTGTATGTTTTTGAATAAGTCGTGGTTCAAGAACAGGTGTCGTGACCCTTGCACTGATGCAGTGACCCCGTTTATTTTAAACAAATTTTTTCAGATAAATCAACATTAAACGATATTATACAAATGAAATAATCTTAAGGATTCAGAAACAAGTAATTTGCTTTTACAAATCTGTCTCCTATTACAAAAATAATACACTTATTGAACAATACATAAATATAAATACTGGCATGCTCTGTAATAAATATATGAATATGAAAAAGGTGAAAGAAGAAGAAAAAAATATAATTAGAAAAAGAACAAAAAAAAATAATAATAAATAAACATGAATTATTGTAAATGTATACAGTGTGAAATGCTCGGGTTCCTATTGAGTGAAGGGTTAAAAAGTTTACTTTTAATAATACATTTCTGCACTAAACTAAATAAAAGACTATTTTGCTCATCTGAGAGTACCGTTGATCCAAAAAGCAAAGTTTTTGTGTTAACTTGGACAAGAAGAACTGAAACATAATCTAATAGTTCATGTCTTAAATTAGTGTATATAGGACAAGATAACAGGAAGTGAGAATTTGTTTCTACATCTCCACAACAACAATTTGGAGAGTCTACTGAATTACGAACGAAAACGTGTGAATTCAATGAACTTGAATCCATTTTTAAAGCGAGCATGAAGAATTTGACCAAAACGATGTCCTATATAATAATACGTTGGGACCTTACTATTTTTGGTACTACATTTAATTTGTTTTTTGAATAATGATAGAGATTCACATTTTCTTATGTTTAGGTTAAGAGTGTTCCATAGTTTTGTTGTTGCAGGGATGAAATATTCAGAATATAACCGGGTCCGTGTGTTGACTTGTGTAATATTATTCCTTTGTCTTGTATTATGATCATGCCTACTTCTACTGAAACAGGCCATAAGTCTCTTTTAAAAATGCTCTGGAGTTTTATTATTCAAAGTTTTGTGATAATGAATTAGTCTATGATTGCGTCGTCTTTCAGATAATTTTTCCCATCGAGTTTCAACATATAAATTGTTTATACTGGTAAGTTTAGTACCCCCGTGACGATACGCGCTGCATCAAGCTAAATATTTTCAAGTTTAGTTGATTTTGAGAGTCCCAAACGACATCGGCATATTCGAGAATTGGGCGAACAAATGCTATGTAAATTTTTTCAAGTGAAAATCTATCAAGAACATTTTTCATTTTTATCATTATATTTATTCTTTTGTAAGATTTAGAAACTATATATTCAATATTGTCGTTCCAGGCTCCGTTGTTAGAAAAAAAGACACCTATATGGTTGTGTTTACTTACTGTTTGTAGCTCTTGTGTATTCATATTTAATGGAGGATGGAAGGGTCTATTTTTTTTTTTAGAAATTATCATACGTTCAGTGTTTTGGGCATTAAAATTCACAAGCCATTTTTTTTACCAATTATCAATCTTATCTAGATCGTCATTTAAAATTGTAGCTGTTTCT
Source organism: Mytilus edulis (assembly GCF_963676685.1). NCBI lineage: Eukaryota > Metazoa > Mollusca > Bivalvia > Mytilida > Mytilidae > Mytilus > Mytilus edulis. The sequence goes on along the minus strand of NC_092357.1, from coordinate 37,649,579 downwards.
GTTCGATTGTCAACCATAATATATAATGAAGTATCATCTGCGAATAGCTTAATTTTAGCTTGCATGTCTTCTACAATATTGTTTATAAATATCAAAAAGGGAGAGGGCCTAGAATGGACCCTTGAGGGACGCCTGCATTTACAGATAACCATTCGGAACTTGAACCGTTAATAACCACCCGCTGGACTCTATTTGTAAGATAATTTTCAAACCACTTTAGTAAAGAACCTGATATGCCCGCTTGTTTAAGTTTAAATAGCAGTCCCTTATGCCAGACTCGATCAAACGCTTTACTTATATCACAGAATACTACCCTTATTTATTTACCGCTATCTAAAGCCTTCCCAAAATCATTTGAAATGTTAATTAATTGATTAACCGCTGAATCCCCCCGTGTAAAGCCTGTCTGATTTTTCGTTAAAATATTATTGCGCATAAAGTGATTGTAAACATGTTTATATACACATCGTTCCATACACTTTGAAATTACACTCAACAAGGAAATATGTCTATAGTTCTTAACGTCATTCGGTTTACTATTTGTATAAACTGAGGTAACATTTGACCCAGTTTCTAAAATGTTCATAAGATTAACAAATTTCATGTTTTAACAGTTTGAAAATCGTTTTAAATTAATGAATATTTTTACATGCAAAGCTCTGATTCTTTTTCCAGATTTGTCCCTTTTGGTATGATCAGCTGTTCCATGTCTGTATTAGTTTTTTTTAGTTTTAGCCACAGTCATCATCAAAGAAACATTAATTAAAACGAGCATCTTGTAAGGTTAACTACGAATATATATTGAGCAGTATATTACTGCAGAGAAATGAAAGGTTTTAAAGTTGAATTCATCACATTTGTAAAAGCATCTAGATTAGGTAGCCCATCTGTGACAATATCTATAAACTATAAAGATATGAAGCTGACCTTCGGTAATATCGGTATTCTTACGTTCACTGGGATATATAAAATACAAGCACTTCTTGAACATATTGAAATTATTTTGGATTTGGGTCTTCAAGAACTTTTTTTTTTAATTTTTCTTCCCATGAAATTGGATTGTCGAGGGGACACAATTTGTATGAAATCAGTTACATAAATGATACTTTTGCTTGTTTGCAAAAAGTGGTCAATGAAAGTAAAGAATATAACATTAAAAATAACAAAATAGATATAGGAAGATGTGGTGTGAGTGCCAATGAGACAACTCTCCATCCGAAATGTACATTAAGTAACAAAACCGTTAAATGATTGTTTCTTCAGAGTGATTTCTATTCAAGGACATTGCTAATACTAATACCCATGTGTTGTTTATGAATTTTAAATAACAAACCGTCATAATTTAATTGGTTTTTTTTATTCACAAAATTTATTGGTATTCATAACTTATCTAACACAGTGTTATTTATGAATGTATATTAATCCATAGTTTAACACTTCCTGCTACAAAAATCAAAAAACCTAAAGTACTGTAGGACCGAGTAAATAAACAGAATCATTTTATTCAACTATAGGTTACTGTGTGTCCGTCAACAATGAGCAAACACATTCCGCATACAAAATTACATTATAAGAACAAACTATAGAAATAAGTCGAGAAGGCTTCACTTATCCGATCGATACAAAGCACAACGACATGTAACAAATAAACTGACCCGAAGTGGTAAAGTATTTATACTTTCCAACAACTAAAAAGACACTAAGCACAGGTCTGAGAGTACACAACTCGCCTTTACTGATAGCAAGTTCAAACCTAATAATAACTTATAAAAATACCATATATCTAAGACTATCATATAATAGTCATCAGTACTCTTCCAAAATCCGATAGATTAAGTGTTTAGACGTCAAAACAGTTAGAGAAAAATATAACCTAGTGCAATGCCCAGATACAGGTATCGACAGATAAAAGAGCTTTGTATGTGCAAAATACATTTTTTTCATATAAATATACTATTGAGTTTCATTTTAATTTACTGACAACAAAATCAATAGTATTACCAATAAAAACAATATATGTCATGAAATGAGGCAGGGAAAGTTATATATATTGGCTCAAATTGATGCGGAAATATAAATCAAAAAAGGTATTGTTGATGTAGAGTTGCTGAGAGTAAAATAATCAAGCCTCGTGGTCGTTTTGTTTATTAAAAATATCTTAAGGAAATTAATCAAAATGAGGCAAGTGTATTCAAATTCCTAAAACGAGCTGATGAAATTCTACATCCAAGGTCAACAAAAAATGTTGAAGTACAAACCTCAAGAATACTTGGCAGTGTAGAATGTGTTTTCGTAGGGCTCATTTATTCCGAATTGCACACAAAAATCAATCAATCTTAAGCGTATATTACTATTTATATGGAGACAATCAACGTAGAAAATGTCGGTTTTTTTTCAAGAAGTAATTATGAGTTCTTAACATACTTAACAATCCAAAGGAAGTAAATAGAAAGACAGTATTTTTGTTTATCACGCTTTAATTTCGGACATTTTTTTTAGCTTATCTAACAGACAGCTCATTATTATATCATGCAGATCAGCCGGTGAGGTGATGTTTTTTTACATAGTTGTGTAATGGTATCTCATTCAAACAAGGATAGTTCTCATATTTAATGAGGCAATAATGGACCTGTTGTTTAACACAAGTGATCGGCTTTTTTTACGGGGGACTTCTCACAATTCTTTTAATTCAAACGAAATGAAGTGAACATAGAAATATATAGGGGTCCTTCCATCTGGCCTTGTACATACTTTAGTTAACCATAAAGCATTACGGTGAATATATAAATATAAGCCTTCGTTCATATAGTCTTGCATACGCTCTCATAAAACCTGTTTATGCGATATTTGTTTGATATCTATATTAAAGTTTTATATCAACATCGTATCAAATGAATTGGAAAATTGGTACTGATCAACAAATTTCAAAAGTAATGCTCATCGAAATGTATGTTCGTCCGTCAGCCGCCTGGTAGTGTAAGCGCATTGGAGCCTGCATTTCTTGACAATTTTAACAAGCAAATCATATACATTGGAGTAATATCACTTGGACAGATGATAATAAATGCATATGCCCTTTCCTCAGCTGTATGACCCATGACGTCATGAAACTCAAATGTGTGGTTTTATTTTTTATTGAAACCCATGTTCTTTCTTTAAATAAACTCATCATAGATACTAGGACTAAATTTATTATATACGCCAGACGCGCGTTTCGTCTACAAAAGTTAAAAAGGCCAAATAAAGTATAAAGTTGAAGAGCATTGAGGACCACAATTCCTAAAAGTGTAGCAAAATACAGCTAAGGTTATCTATGCCTGAGGAAGAAAAGCCTTAGTTTTTCAAAAAATTCAAAAACTTGTCAACAGTAAATTTAAAAATATAATATAAAAAAGAAGATGTGGTATGATTGCCAATGAGACAGCTATCCACAAAAGACCAAAATGACACAGACATAAACAACTATAGGTCACCGTACGGTCTTCAACAATAAGCAAAACCCATACCGCATAGCCAGCTAGAATAGGCCCCGATAAGACAATGTAAAACAATTCAAACGAGAAAACTAACGGCCTTATTTATTTAAAAAAAAATGAACGAAAAACAAATATGTAACACATAAACAAACGACAGCCACTGAATTGCAGGCTCCTGACTTGGGACAGGCACATACATAAATAATGTGGCGGGGTTAAACATGTTAGCGGGATCCCAACCCTCCCCCTAACCTGGGACAGTTGTATAACAGTACAACATAAGAACGAACTATAAAAATCAGTTGAAAAAGGCTTAACTCATCAGATAGACAAATATACAAGTGGACGTTGCCGGGTACCTTTACATCCCGACACAAAAAGTCGTAATGAACAGATCTGAGAGTACTCGCAGTTATCTGACAGCTAGTTCAAAGCCACTAACAACTAATAAAAAAATCATGCATCTAAGACTAAACTATCAATCCGTACACATCCAACATCCAATGGATTTAGTGTAAAGACGTCATAAACAGCCAGAGAAAAACATAACCTTGTGCAATGCCAAGTTACAGGTATCGACAGATTGTAGATCCATGAATATGTATATGTATATAACATACTAGTAATATTTAGTTAGCTTTTAATTTACTGATAACAAAATCAATATTTATACCAATAAAAACAATATTGAATGATCTTATTACAGTGTTGAATAGGTAACCCTTTAGAATAAGTTTATTTAAAGGAGCGACAAGTTTACATGGATCATTTCTAAATTTCGGGGCACGGTTAACAACACATTTCCGTAAAAATGAGGATGTGCTATCCCGTTTGAAATAAGTTTTCTACAGGTACAACCAAACTTCAAAACCAAATCTTTATATCTATGGAAAAATTTAGTAAAGTTTTAATTCATTTATGGTAACGATATCCCTAGTTTAATAATTTACCAGTAATACATAGGTTGCGTTCGTTAAAATTAAAAACGTCACAACAAACACGGGCATAGCGAACAAGTTGTGAAATATAAACACTGTAAGATGGTGCCAAAGGAACGTCACCATCTAAAGATGGAAAATTAACATTGTCATTGATAACCATATCAATGACAACTCATGTCAGCACAAAAAGTGCTGTCTACTGGGCTTGTGATACCCTCGGGGAAATAAATCTCCACCAGCAGTGGCATCGACCCAGTGGTTGTAAATAAACTCATCATAGATACCAGGACTAAATTTAGTATATACGCCAGACGCGCGTTTCGTCTACAAAAGACTCATCGGTGACGCTCGAATCCAAAAAAGTTAAACAGGCCAAATAAAGTACGAAGTTGAAGAGCATTGAGGACAAAAATTCCTAAAAGTGTTGCCAAATACAGCTAAGGTAATATATGCCTGAGGTAGAAAAGCCTTAGTTTTTCAAAAAATTTGTACACAGTAAATTTATAAATATAACCATATCTATGACAATTCATGTCAGCACAAAAAGTGCTGACTACTGGGCTTGTGATTCCCTCGGGGAAATAAATCTCCACCAGTAGACTTTAAGTAGTTTGACGTGATTTTGGAAAGGCGTATAGATAATGTGATCTTTTTAAAGTGCATAACCAATCCTAACCTGTGACCATTTCGTAACATCACAACAAAATAACGAACTGTAAAAAATCCGTTTGAAAACTCATCAGATCGACACAGAGCACAAAATTCAAAGAAACAAAGAAATAAAATGACAAAAGACACTGTGCACCGATGAAAAGTACTCAAATTTAGCCGTCAAGGCTCCGTTCATTGTTTGACAAAAGGGCGTCTATGACTAATGCGTCCTTATTGAGAGAAAAACATGTTTTTCTATTCACACTGTTGTTAATTTTATTTCTTTAATTAAAAAAAAGGTAGCGCAATATTTAGAGAGTCAAATAACTGGTTAATTGAACAGAACTGTTAGAAATTACTATAAGCTTCAATAGTCAGTACTTCAGTACTGAGTTATCATTTATATGTTCATCATTATAAATTAACTGTTAACAAAACTTTTAATTTTTGAAATACTAAGGCTTCTTTACATCAGGAATAGACTACCTTAGATGTATTTGGCAAAACTTTAAGGAATTTTTGGTTCTCAATGCTCTTCAACATTCGTACTTTATTTGGCCTTTTTAACATTTTTCATTTGTAGACGAAACGCGCTTCTGGTGGAAATATAAAATGTCAATACTGGTATATATGATGATTTGATTTATAGGCTTCATACTAAAATTTATGATAAAAGAGATGATTTTTCATTTCCTATCGTTAATTATCCATTTTTAGATGGTGACGTTCCCTTGTCACCATCTTACGGTGTTTATATATCTCAACTTGTATCGTGTATGTAACAATGTTTTAAATTTTAACGAGAGAAATTTATGTATTACGGAAAAATTATTACACCAAGTTTTCGATATCACAAACTAGTCAAAACATTTACTAAATTTTATCATCGGTATTAGGACATCATTCGTAAATATAGCTCAACATGCAGACTTCTAATACGTTCAGGTATTTTACATCCAATTTTTTATGGAAATATTCTTTATAAAGCACAAAAATGTCAGTATTCACCTCAGAAACTAACAAAACCTTTAAATAGACTTATTAAGAAGGGATATAGTTACGATACTGTTGTCAGGTCATTAAAGATTGCATATTTTAGCATTAATATTGATTCACTTATAGGGTCTTTGCATCGGAACTAAACACATTTATTCAAAAACCAGTTGTTGGCATGACACGGGTTATGTTCTTCTCATATATGTTATGATGGTATGATACTAAACCCCTAACGAAAGGATTGTGCCTGATATTCATATGATGAAATCGTAATCTTTCAATCAATTTAATTGAAGTCTGGAGCTGGCATGTCAGTTAACTGCTAGTAGTCTGTTGTTATTTATGTATTATTGTCATTTTGTTTATTTTCTTTTGTTTCATCTTCTGACATCAGACTCGGACTTCTCTTGAACTGAATTTTAAATGTGCGTATTGTTATGCGTTTACTTTTCTACATTGGCTAGAGGTATAGGGGGAGGGTTGAGATCTCATAAACATGTTTAACCCGCATTTTTGTCCCAAGTCAGGAGCCTTTGGCCTTTGTTAGTCTTGTATTATTTTAATTTTAGTTTCTTGTGTACAATTTGGAAATTAGTATGGCGTTCTTTATCACTGAACTAGTATATATTTGTTTAGGGGCCAGCTGAAGGACGCCTCCGGGTGCGGGAATTTCTCGCTTCATTGAAGACCTGTTAGTGATCTTCTTCTGTTGTTTTTTCTATGGTCGGGTTGTTGTCTCTTTGACACATTCCCCATTTCCATTCTCAATTTTATTGCATGAGCTTTTTAATGGTTTGAAATTTGAATTGCTATCGTTTAAATTTGAATTTAAATGTTGTATTAATGTTTTTGACAACGCAAATCTGTCATCTATTGCGTTTTGACAAAACTGACGTCAGTTCATAGAACATTGTTAAAAAGGAAAAAGATATGAGAAGATACACATGATAAAGAACGTAGAATTGTGACGTCTTTGACGCCATATAGCATGAGTATATATTTGAGAAAAAAAACGTTAATTTGAGGCTTCCACGTTTACTTAAAGCTTTTAAGTCATGAAATTACATTTATATAAAACTGTCATTTACAAACGCATTTCACTATGTATATTTAGAGCTTTCATCAACCCAAGTTTTACCCCTTAAATGTTAACATTCTGTTTGCAATCAAATTTCATAATCTCGCTTCCTAAACGTGATTGTCACGAGAATTCATCCATAATATCACGTGAACGTTTAAATTGGAATTCTGCGTTATATAAAAACAAATTTTAAGTTTCAAAGATTATATCTATTAACAACTGAAAGGTGTAATAGTCTAAGTTTACTTTTACCAAGAATACTGGGTTGTTGTCTCTTTGGCACATTCCCCATTTCCATTCTCAATTTTATTATGATCAAAATAACTTATTTGTCAAAACTCTAAATAAATCACACGGTTTTTTTAAGTTTATTAAAATTTTCACAAGATTAACGTTGTTCGCATTTTCGTCCTCTTTCTTGGTTAGGAAAGGCTGTTTCAGTTAACCTTCAAATAAGGGGTGTTTGACAGTTTACGTAATATATATTGCACTCTTTCATCAATCGTTTTCAACATCAGGTAATTATTATGAAAAAGAACATTGATGTCCACGTTTATTATTTAATAATTTAATTTTTGATGTAACGCGTCTTCTAATTAGCTGACGTTATTTTGTTATGAGCCCATAGACATAATTTAGTCATGTGACCGTGACGTCATCAACGTTTTTTTCATGGTTTTCTACGGTTTAAAATGGAATTTAGAATTAAATTATAAGAAATGACTGTTATATTTTTTTTGTCTATTCGAAATAACATAAAAATGTGATCCACACTGTTAAATAACCCGCTACGCGCGTTATTCAGTGTGCACCAAATTTTTTATGTTATTTCTTCATAGACAGAAAAAATATTACAGTAGTTCCTTAATTAAAAATGACAGCTTCAAATATGTATTTTGGGGTTGTGACACTATTATATAGTAAATAAAGGCAACAGTCGTATACCGCTGTTCGAAATTCATAATTTAATTGTGAAAAAAAAAGAAATCCGGGTTACAAACTCAAACTAAGGGAAACGCATCAAATAAAAGAGGAGAACTACGACACAACAGAAACACAACATTAGAATGTAACACACACAAAAACAAACTATAATATAACAATTGCCATTTTCCTGACTTGGTACAGGACATTCAAAAAAAAATGGTGGGTTGAACCTGGTTGTGTGGCATGCCAAACCTCCCGCTTTTATGGCAATGTTAAATATAACATTAAAAGGACAACATAACATGACAGGACTACAATACAAATAAATGGGAGAATATATAGGACAAAATAACACATGAATAATAGATAACAAAAGGTATCAGGTTTAAAACTTAATACGCCAGACGTATGCCTGTCGCATGATTCAGATACTAGTTCATGTCGTTTGTTTCTGAATATCGTAAATGTTTTTCGTTTAATGATTTGTAAATTTTTTCGTTTTAATTACTTTACATTTGTGTTTTCGGGGCTTTGGTATATGGGTTTTGCTCATTGTTGAGCTATTTGTTGATAATTTTTACGGCATTTGATCTCCGATGGAGTGTTATCTGATTGACAATTCTACTACAACGAAGCTTGTAGTTAAAAGTAAAATCAAAGCGAAAAACATTCTGCGAGCAAAAAAAAATCAGCATTATTCATTGTTGAAACATATAGTGTTATTTCGATCTCGTCATAAATCTAGTCCTTTTTAAATAGGAAAACCATAAAAAAAAATTAGTGTTTGATAGCCAATGTGCTTTTTTGTTAATTGTTCAAAACTCTACGTTCGTGGCAACTCTGACACTCTAGCAAATCTCTCATGCTTTCGTTTTCTATACAGTTTTTTTTTTGTTGTTTGCTCAATGATCGATTAAGAAATTGTTTAACAGATGACGACAGATATGTTCCGATCGCCGTTTCCAAAATCCCGATCTTATTTTCTTGAATGTAACATATCATATGAAACTAATGCTTATCACCGATGTTGTAATAACATGAGAAACACCGACAAGTGCCTTATATGGAGCAGGATATGCTAACCGTGAATCACCTGAAACTCTGGAATTTGATTGGGTTCATGTTGTTTAGTTATGGTTTCCGTTTTTTTTCGACTAATAAACTTTCATTATCCTTTGAAAATTTCACCGCATCCTTTCTCGGTACTCAACTTTTCATTACTATACATCATGTAATCTTAAGTGCTGAATGTTTGCAAAGGCCAAAATTACAATGTCATCAGTATTGTCGTGTGTAGTTGAAATAAATCATCGTCGGAATACAAAACCAAGAGCTACACGTGCATCAATTATTCTGTCTATCTTTTATCCAACCCTTTTTATGAAAAAAATGTTTTGTGTACCTTAATTTTTATTTAGAATTGATAATTACTTAAATCATTCGGTTAAATTTGAAGAGTTGGTGATAAATGTTATATATTCTGAGAGGAATGTATTTTGAATGTGCTAATTTGTTCATGGTTACATATCATTTGCTTATATCTTACAGAACATTCACACCTTGACCGGATGAATCTGGTTTTAATGGGTACCCAACACATTGAGTAAAATAAATTTTGATCGTTTTTTTTTTTTATAAAATTTTGACAAAATATTGGTTTTGACCAGTTTCAAAAATATGAACATTTCAATCACACAACGTACCAGATTGCTTTCATTTGATATTTAACAGTTTGGATATCACTAATGTTGAACATCTTAAACGTTGATTTCTCTTTACTTAAAGTAAGAAGTTAAAACGTTCAGCTATTTTCTAAAAGGTTAACTCCTTTTGATGATCTGTTGTAACTTAATAGTCTGTAAAAAAATATTTATCAAACACAGAATACTCACAGCTTGTTAATGCTTAACATCAAATTCTAATACTAATTTTATTCTGATTTTGGTGTACTGTTTTGTATTAATTAATTAACTTCCAGGAACTTATTGTAATTCATTCGCTTATTTTGTTTTGATATTCGGTTTTTTACATGTTATAAGAGCGATTGTATGTCCCCAAGAATTGTTCAATATCAATAGTAAAAATATTCAATCCTTTCAAAAATGCAACTTTCTTATGTATAAATCAATAGGATTGCATCTCCAAAATAATAACTTGTGTGATTATTTGACGTGAAACCAAATATTACTACCAAAATTGACTCAAAATGGGGATTCCATTGACAAGTTTTGAAACATAGACAGACAATACAGTAGTGATGTAACCCACAATGGTCATACTAAAAACGCTTTACAGACAACTAAGGATCAATCAACTTCAACAAAACCAGGATGAAATAAGGTGCCATGGGAAGGATATCAATCATGCTAAGTTAGTGTATACCAGTCAACACTGTTGAACAACTAATTAGTCTTAAGTTTACAGGACATTATTCAATCTTCTAACACTATACATATATTGCTTTAAGAGCAATTAGAACATAACCAAAACAATGTGTGGTGTCCTTAGGTTTTCCATAAAAGATGCATCATTAAAAGTAACAAATTTCTGACCTTGAACTCCAAGGCAAAAAAAAACAAACGTTTGTATTGTTGTCTATCATGTATTACCAAATCATACTCGACTAGTGACACTAGTAGAAATATTTGACTGTGACGTTTTTTATGTGACTTCACATTTGAGATTATCAAATTTGTGTCAAAATTTTGCTAATGTACAAAAAATGTGTATAACAAAGCACTGTTGAAAGCCATAGAGTGAATTATAGTTTCCAATTTCTACGACGTTAGATCTCTGATGGAGTGTTGTCTGATTGACAGCTACACCTGAATAAAGCTTGTATTCCAAAGTAAAAGGTAAGCAAAGGAATATATTTCAAGCAAGAACATGAAATTGTTTAAACATATGTGATTAGTATCATTCCAATCTCGCTATAAATTTGATCCGTTTTTTTAATAGGAAGACCATAAAATATTTTAGTGTTTGATAGCCAGTGTTCTTGATTCTTATTACCAATGTTATTTCAACTGATCGGGCGGAGCTTACGTTTTAATTTGAATAAGGAGAGTCTATTTGAAGATGTGTGTTATAAGGATGATTGACGTTATAATTATTGTTGATTTCTAATCACCTACCAGTTTCACCAAACTGATATACAAAAGAACTGAGCGTATGATATGGGAAGAATAACTGGACACTTCATTGATGATTTTATCCCAAAACACCTGTCTATAGATGGACTAGTCTATAATAAGCGAACAGGTTAAACCCCGCCCAGTCAAGTGAAATAAATCAAGTAATAACTATCATTTGTGCAAAACCCTCAATCTCCGGCGCAGAGATCACGTATCCGTTCCGTTCAATACTACGTAACACTACACTCAATATGTCATATTAAGTGTAGTATTGCGGAGCACGTAAGGAACGGATATGATCTCTGCGCCGGAGATTGCAAAACCCTACGTTCGTGGCAACTCTGAGCTTCTAACGTGTTTCTCGGTCTTTTGTTTTTTATTCTGTATTTTGTATACATGTAATGTTGTTTGCCTAATGGTCTATTGGTCGATGGATAACTGTTTCACAGATGACAACGGATATGTTTCAAATGCGGTTATCAAATCCCTACCCGACAGGTGCTTTATATTGAACAGGATCTGTTAACCTTGTGGAGCACCTGAGACCACCCTGGGTTTCGATTGGGTTCAAGTTGGTCAGTCTTTCGTTTTCTATTTTGAGTTTTGCTATATGTTCTTTTAAGTTGTCATGGCATTGTCAGTTTTTTTCGACGGATACATTTTTATACTTCCTTTGATAACTTTCGCCAATACTTTCATTGTAATCAACAGGGCTTTACATCATTAAATCTTAAGTGCTGAATGTTTACAAAGGCCAAAATTACAATGTTATCATTTTTGTCGTGTGTAGTTATTATAAATCATCGTCTGAATACTAAACCAAAAACTACACGTGCATTAACTATTCTGTCTCTCTTTATATGCCACTCGACTTTACGCAACAAATAACAATTAATTAATTACCTCTCTCTTGTCTTTAATCCGTTAACATAGTTAAAAGTTACAAAAACTTTCACAATTTAGATTATCAATCACAATTTATTTGGCTAATGTCCAATGAAGATAGTCACATTTTTAATCAAGTGAGCAATTTAATTAATAATTTAAATGTTGTTCGAAAACAGCTATTAGAAACTTAGTGACTTTATATATTTTACTGTAAAAAGACAGAGGCATAATTTAGATATCTGTACAGTTTCTTATTGTAGGATCATAAAAGCACCAGGGGAAGAACCAGAATATTTAAATTCAGTTTCCTATATTTTTTAGGATCACTGTATTTGTCAAAGTTCAAACATAATACATTTTATAAATATACATTAGTGTGTCTTTCTATTCTCTTCGTTGTAATCATTGATTTAATTGTACTCAAATAATTGTAATCATTTTGTAATCATTGTACCAAATTTAACTTGTGATTATTCTGCCTGTAATGGGCGTCTTTAATTGACAATAAAATATATTTGATTTGATTTGTTTATAAAAACATTGTTGTGTGTACTTTTATTTTTATTTAGTATTGATAATTATTCGGACATTTCGGATGTATTTAAAGAATAGGTGATAAATGTTGATATTCTTAGAGGAAATAATGCGAATGTGCTAATTTATTCATGGTTACATCCTTTTAGTTCTATTTTATAGAACAATCACATCTTGCTCAGATAAATTTATTGTTTAAATGGATACCCAACGCATTGACTAAAATGGATTTTGTTTGTTTTATTTTCATAAAATTTTTTGTCAATTTTTTCACTTTTACCCGTTGCATAAATATGAATATTTTGTCGAAATCTAAATCACACAATTTACAAGAATACTTTCATTGGATATGTAGCAGCTTGGTTAAAACTTGTTTTGTACATCTTAAATACTGATTCTTTTCAATAAATGTAAGTGGTTAAAACGTTCGGCTTTATTTCTAAAGAGTAAATTGCATTCGATGAGTTTTATCCTTTTACATGATCCGTTTTTTAAAATTTATCTAACAATAAGTAAAAAATTTTGTATTTATTATCTGACAGGAACAAATTTGTTTTCATTCGTTTATTTGTATTGCATTTCGGTTTTCAAATGTTTATAATTGCGATTGTATGGCCCTTGTAATTGACCCTTTCAAAAGAATGGCTTAGTTAAATTGATAGACGATATAAAATTACATATGTCCTTCAAATAATTTTACACTCTGATGCAATTCGTTTGTTACTTTAATTTTCGTTGGATGTCGACAAAGGGTTAGATGCCACGTACTACTAGACCGCAACTAAAGAAATACACCATTCTGAATTCTGAAATTTATACATTTTGTATCTGAAATTTTATTTTTATGTCATTATTGAAACCAATCATAAGCGTTCAAAACGTAGATCGAGTCAAATACATGAAATAGTAATAACTCCTGGTCTTTGGCTTTATTCAGTAACTGTGTTTGGTATTTGTTATAACGCCTTTCCGACTAAAAATCCAAGAGCCACTACAAAGAAAGAAGATAAAAAAACTATCATGGGTATGCAATAATGTATACGTCAACAAAACATCAACAATAATTAACTTAAAAGAAAATAAATTTGAACTTATATGTGTAAGTAAAAGAAAACATAATGTGAACACCATGTGGATATATCGCCAGTGTAAAGAAATTGTCCGATTTTATTAAAGTTTTTTTCTGCCTGCATATTAAAGTTTTTTCTTTATTTGTGTGTTTTTGTTCAGTGTTTTATTGTTTTTTACTTCGTTTTTCGTTTTGTTTAACATTTTATTGACCAAGGAACAAGACAACAAAGAATCACGGCTTATTTAGAAAGTGCGCATAATGTATCCACGATTTAAAACAGGTGACACATTCACAGCGTTGTAAATATGAAATGTTTTTTTTTCAGAAAATTATATAGTTCTTCATTGGTATCATTGGTTTTCAAGCGCAAGAGTTTAGTTTTATTTGGAATGATTAATCAAATTCGTAAATTGAACTGATGACACAATTACCATATATGGTTCCTAGAAATGTAAAAATACAAGTAGGAAAATATTTCAATACTTTCAAGATCATGTCAATCCTATGTGAACAACAATAAATATATTTTAAGGTCAGGTCAATTCTCTACAGGATTATTAATAATGAAATAATTTCTCACGTCAAACATGTCAAAGCTTAAAAAGTTCAGATATTGACCAAAAAAGGAGATTGTAGGTCTAACAATTTGACCAACTAAGTATCTATAGATTTGATAAAAAAAAAACTAAGAAAGGAGTAAGTTCGGTAAGGCTGATTTTGGCCTCAAATTTCAGGTTCATCTGACGAAAGATTTTGACCACTTTTTAAACAATGAAGTGTCTATTTCATTTGATTCAATTAGTTAATGTGAAAGATTTTAACTGATTTAGTCATTAAAAACGATCCGATTCAAGATCAAATATGAAAAATCTACCAAATATGCCGGAAAATGTCACTTTTCAGATGTTTTTTTTTTCAAAAATGAAAGTGGCCGCATCCGTGTTCATCCTCAAACTTTATATATGTTATGTATTATCATCAAATATAACTGACATTGCAATATTACGGATGAACACGAATGCGGCCACTTTCGTTTTACACGAAAACCGTCTAAAATTTAACTAGAATGCTTGAAATGTGAAGATTTCAGTAATGTAGCATGACTTAATGGTGCTAGTACCCGATATATGTGCATTGTATTGTCAAAAATAGCCCATATTTATGTAGCAGAAGCATTCTACTATCCAATAAATAAAAGTTTACATTTTAACAATTTTGTAAAACTGCTGTATTTTGGGGCCAAAAAGGGGTCTTACTGGACCTTCTCCTTTGTTATCATATGTTTTTTTTTATTCTTCTATGTATACTCAGATAAAACATATTTGATGCAACAAGCAATATCTGATATATGCTGATTTCTTTGTCAACGTTTCTAAATGAACCTTCCATTAGAAACGCAAATATCGTGAAATAATCAGAATTTGTAGTCAACTTTTAAAAAAAAAAAAATCGAATAAAACTTTCAACGATAAAATTGTAAACGACTTACGTGATGGCAAAGTTGATCCACTCAAGAGATTATTCATGAAACCCCTGCCTCGGTATGAATATGGCGTGACATGACGATGATAGTTTACTGTATTGTGTGGATGATGTATTCCGCCGTATGCTGGAAAAGCTGAATAAGCACCTCCAAATCCCGGGAAATTGCTATAAGTACCGCCAATATCACCAAATCCATATCCGCCACGGTAAGACCGGAAGTTGTTAAATCCAAACGGCAAAGCAGACGACAGCATGAGTGAAGCGCTCAGCACAAAAAAAGCAGTCGTAAAATTTTTCAACATGGTAGCCGAATGGTCAGTGGTTTCAAAACAAGAAGATATCTAACTTTGGTGTCAAATGATATTTTGAGAGGCTTTATATATCATCGGAACGTTTATTATTCATCGGTTTGTTACGATTCCGTTTCCGTTTTACATGAACGTCATTCCTTACACAGGTCACCACTTTTGATGTCTCAATTAACCTGAATGACACCGGGTATTACAGCATTATCTTATCTAAGGACATGAATAACTTATTTTAACCAATAGTTTCCTATAGGATTTTTCTAGAGAAATAGACTTATGAAACCTAGTAACAAGATAAGAAAGAAAAACTCACTGTCAAATATTTTAATAAGAAAATACAGTTGTATGCTATTTTTTATTACAAGAATCACTCTTGTCTAAAGATATTAGTAAACAACACCTCCGTACCAAATTCATATTATTTTTTTTTTCACGTTTCGCTAGTTTTACTTGTTTACGACATGCATAAGACTAAAGTTTAAGGCCCCATATATATTGTTTGCATGTTGCAAAAAAAATCATATATCATTTTAAACAGCCCCTCCTCTCTTTTATAATAAAATGTCACCAGCAAGCGAGCATATAACGGAGAAAGTAAATTTATGACCTCATATTGCTATATGTCACATAACAATTTTGTCTTTATCTTTAAACGAAATTCAAAAATATCTTTGTTTTTAATTTTGGACTTTTGAATTTCAATTTCAATTTCAATTCTTTGAATATGAATTAAAAAAGACCACACAATTTAATCCGTTCTTATCTAACGTAATGAAAACACTAAGTTTCAGGGACTTTGAAACATGTATACGTGAAAGTGTTATGTATATTTCTCCCCCCTGTAGGACTATTGGCATATATGGATTAAATAATAAAATATTAATCATCGTCACATTTTTTTTGAACTTATAAGCTTGTTCAAATATATATCTAAAATATTTACATCTCTTGGGACTAATCATGGATAAGTCTTAGACTGTAATTTAAAGATTTCTAAAAGAAAATAATTCAGGATTGTTGTAGGATTGTTCTGACTTGTTTTGGTTTAGTGGTGAAATTAGGTGAGTTTAATGAACTTGTGTAAGATGTTCCTACAATCCAGGGTAAAATAGCTTGCCTCAAAATTACAATTAACAGGCTATTATTTAAACTTGGAATTATTATTAATCATGGAATTTTTATAATTTCTTGTGCTTGAAATTTCTAGTAAATTCCATGCTTATTCTGTACTTCAATGGTCTGTGCTGCGCACAACACTTTCTTTTACAAAGAAGATAGTACATTTTCAATAGAATGTACTGTGCCGCGCACAACACTATCTATACAAAATACATTATATGGAAAGTGTTATGAACTGCTCAAAACATTATTATACCAAATAAACATGGTATTTATTAAACATTTCCAGCACAGAAAATTAAACAAATTCCATAATTAAAAATAATTCCAACTTTAAATAATAGCCTGTTAATTCTTCTTTTCATACAATACTTCAATAGCTTATACAATGTAATCCACCAAAATTTTAGCACATTCTTGATTTCATTTCTTTCGATTACAGACCCAAATAATTCCAAAATAAATATAAAGTAAAAGTCCGAATCAGCCTTTACCCTCCGTTACAAAAAAAAATCAAATATCCATAACCTTTCAATATTTTTAGCATATTTTGTTCCTCAACAGAATGCTTTTCCAAATTACAGCATCAATTTTAAATTCTTTATATTTTTTTTAATTTCACCTTAATACATCCTTAGATGCAAATTGTTTTTTTCTTCATCAATATAAAATAGTTTTTTTGAGCTTTTTTCTTTGTTTTACTACCTTCTGCATTGAATTTCGTTATTAATATTTTTACCAGAATTCCATGGTATAAAAAATAATGAATGATAATGAATCAACATGACGATTATATAGCTGACAGTAATTATACGTATGATAGTAATAGTAGAAATTAGGGCAAGTATTATATAATAAAAAAAACAATCCCGCAGATACTATTGCAAAATTCAAAAGTCGAATGAATTGAATGAGTCGTAAAAATACAATATGGCATATACTTGAAAATTGCATTCGATACAATGCAATAGATAAAATTTTAGTGTGATGAGAAATAAAATGCATTTTTGCAAATAATTTGAGATTGTTTTAGAAATTAAAAAAAAGAGACTTTAATGGTATCAATGTTACTGCAACAGATGCGTTTTTCAATAATTAATGTGTTTTCAGTGACGGTCGAAGATAAAAACAACAGAGCCAACATAGAAAATCAGGTTTTGGGTCAATTTAACAGCTCATTAATTAGGAGGGAGCATGCTTTTGTTCTTTTTAACGCTGACCAATGAATTTTGACTCTCACTTTTGTATCTTTTGACTCATTTCAAAATGTAAGTTTAAACAGTTGTGTTAAAAAAAATCGAAATAAGTTATCTTAATTGTCAAAAATAGAAAACACCGACTACCTTCAAAATACATTAAAAAAAACACCTTTGGCATCAATTAACAGCTCATTAATTGGGAAGTGGAATACTTTTGTTCTTTTTAACGTTGACCAATAAGTTTTGCCTCAAGATATCTTGATTGTCAACAATTGAAAACAGCGACTTCTTCCAAAATACAAAAAACACGATGTTCCGTCAATTTGACAGCTAATTAATTGGAAGGGGTCATAATTTCTTTTTAACGTTGACCAATGAGTTTTTACTCTCACTTTTGTTTCTTCTGACTCATTTCAGATATTAATTTTCAAGAGTGGTGTCAAAAATTCAAAACAGTGATAATTGTTTAAATTATGATAAAATCCTTTTTCTTCGCAAACAACCATGATACAGCATTCCAAATGACATAGAAACACATGTAGACGTTATGTAGATAACAGGTTTGCGGGATATAGCCTTATTTCATTGATTTGATTAGTTTATATGAACTTGTGATTCTTTATTGAAAACTAATAAAGGAAGGATTGACGGAAAGTGTTGGTACGTGATCAGAGCCAATATACAAATGGCATCTGACATTGTAAAAATAGTAAACATTGTTAATTCTTATCGAACCGTCAAAGTAACGTAAATAAATCAATATATTATTATATGTTCTGGCCTCAATTTATGTTAAAAGAGGTGCAAAAGATACCAGAGGGACATTCAACTCATATGTCGAAACCAAACAGACAGCGGCACTGCAAAAAAAAATCTAATGAGCTGTTAAGGGAGTAGACCTTGGTTCAGGGAGATAACTCTTTACATCAGTTATGCGTTTGTAAAAGTCAAGTTTCCTCAATGAATTTTAAGCATTTACCTGAAACAGATTGAAAATAATCTAAACAAAATAGACAACAAGTTGAAGGACGCCTCCGGGTGCGGGAATTTCTCGCTACATTGAAGACCTGTTGGTGACCTTCTGCTGTTGTTTTTTTTCTATGGTCGAGTTGTTGTCTCTTTGGCACATTCCCCATTTCCATTCTCAATTTTATAATAGTACACAAAACATAGCATAGAAAACTAAAGACTGATCAACACAATCCCCACAAAAAAATGAGGTGATATCAGGTGCTCCGGACATTTAAGTAGATTCTGTTCCAAATGTGGCACCCGAGACATCCCTTTAACGGCAGGTATAATTTCTATAATTTACTTGAAAGACGAATTCATTGTGAAATCGTTATGATCAAAAGAGTGGCACAAAGGTATTTGAGTCATATGGTACATCTTCTTGTTTAAAATCGTTTCTCGAGTTTCTACGGAGAACTGTCCAACATTCGATCATTGGGTCCTTGATGGTCTTCATCCTCGTTTACACGTGTTTTTAATACATTTTAGGGTACAATAAGAACGATATTTTACCCTTTTGATGAATATACTTAATTTATACATGTACTTCATATACTTCTTTTGCCTCAGCCTTTGCCCTTTTTATCTCCCCCTTCTAAATTCACTGATGACTTCTTGGTAAACAAAACGTGAGTCTTGTGAAGAAAGAAAAGTATCAAGGTTTATTCAAAGAGGTTTGAAAGATACCAGAGGGACAGTTAATTTAATAGATCGATAATAAAACTGACAACGCCATGGCTAAAAAAAAAGAAAATAAGGCAAACGGACGAACGATTGACAAGAGATAACAACAGATAACATTTTTGAAAGGTGGTTAATTTTGTACTTTTTGACACAATTTTATAAGATCAGACACTTTGTTTATATGGCATTAAAATCCGTAACATAAGGACTGCAAAATATAAAAAAACCATATAGTTTTACTCCTTTGTTCACATTAAAATAAATCTTACAAAACATTCTCATCTAGGCAATAATATACCAGTACAGACTGTTGTATTGATCTACAAAATTATTGATTTGAATACTGTGGATTCATTTATTTTCGTGGGTACCAAATTTCGTGGCTTGGGGAAAACTTGTATATTCTTGGATATTTTATTTCAGGGTTTTGCAAAGTCTATATACATTCCTTTAGAAAATTTGTAATTCAGTGAACATTAAAATTTGTGGTTCCCCTGTACTCACAAAAAACACAAAAATTGGTATGCCACGAATATTAATGAATCCACAGTAGATTAGAACGTTTATGCATTTTCGAAAGATCATAATGTCTTGATTTATAAAGTTTTTTTTCTGAAATGTGTGTTACGTTTGAATTTATTATAACTGTCAGCAAGCGGAAAGAAAAAATTAAAAACAAAACACAAATTTTTCCTCAAATATCTGTGTATGTAAAACATGGTAAAGCTGATGTTTGTTTAAATGGGTAAAAAACATAAACTGTGGATTCATTTGTGTTTGTGAGTATCAATTTTCGCGGATTAAGGAAAACTTGCATGGTATTTAAGGTGGTACCTAACACTACAGGGAGAAAACTCTGTAAAGTCAGCTGAACGTTTTAATTATGTTGTGTTGTGAAAGGAATATTAGGCTTCTCAATGATCAAAATTGGTGTTTGTCAAACTGCTATATAACCAGTGTAATTTTCTGACAAAACGGTTTGTTCAAAATTTTTGAAATTTTTATATTTTTGTTAAAGGGTCAGAGTCAATACTTTGACAAAATTTTATGAAAATTAAACGAGCCAAATTAATTTTAGTGAAAGTGTTAGGTACCACCTTAATACCGTTGTTTTGCAAAAGTCTGCGTATAAGCATTTATCATGTATATAGAATATGTTGTTCGGTGAACCTTTAATTTCGTGGTTCACTTTTACCACGGAAATTGGTTTCCAACGAATAATAATGAATCCACATATACCTTTTTCTTCTAATTATCATCGGGTGTCA
Organism: Mytilus edulis; assembly: GCF_963676685.1. Classification (NCBI taxonomy): domain Eukaryota; kingdom Metazoa; phylum Mollusca; class Bivalvia; order Mytilida; family Mytilidae; genus Mytilus; species Mytilus edulis. The sequence goes on along the minus strand of NC_092357.1, from coordinate 37,628,805 downwards.
AATTTAGAGATTTCATTGTAAGATTTAGATAAAATTGTAGTTATCTCAAAAACGATTCGTAAATTAAAGCAATAGTCGTTTACCGACGTTCAAAACTTGCCATGATACATCATGATACATCGAGTAAACAAACGAATATTTTTTTACGAGCTATGGACAACGAAGCAATATAAAAGAGGAGCAAAAGATACCAGAGGGACATTCAAGCTCATAGATTTGATCATTAACTGACAGCACCATTGCTAAAGAATAATAAAAACAGACAAAAAATAGAAAACAAGACACAACCTAGAAAACTAAAAACTAAGCAACACGAACCAAACCAAAACTTGGGGTGATCTCAGGTTATCCGGAAGAGAAAGCATATCCTGCTCTACATGTGGTACCCGTCTTGTATTATTAAAACCCGGTAAATAGTCTTATTTGGTAGGTCACTATATAAATTTTTCAAAAAATAATATTTGAAAAGAGTTCTATATTAAGCGTTTCAAATGTGAGAAATTAACTAACCTGGATTTAGAATGTGTAAATCTATTCATACTTTAACCTTATCATTTGTGTTAATTGCACATTTTATCGGTTGAACCATTGTATATTTGTCATTCGAGGCCTTGTATACCATAAAGGAAAAATGCCACCAATGGGTCTCCAAGACAGCGAGAATATACAGCCTCCGGGGTCAAGCTTCGGCTGGCCCTTCCATTAAAATGTGAAATCTGTTTTGTTGATGTTCGGTTTGTATTTCCTGGTGGTTTTTTTTTTAATTTTGATTAGATTGAGTCTTTGTCATTCTGACTTCTATTCTTTTTATGTTTAACCTACTTAGATGAAATAGCAATAAAAGAAGGTTCTATTTGAAAATTTAATCGCTACAAACTAAACAATCATAAATAATCTAATACGTTTATGTTATTGCTAACAACATATTAACATTGATGAGTTCGTTTGTTTTCTCTCGTTTGAATTGAATTTACTTTTGTCATTTCGGGATATTTCAAAGCCTTCTATGACGTATAGGTTTGTTAATCGTTGACAACCGAACAATAACTATTATTTAAGGAATGACTGTAATATTTTTTCTGTCTATGAAGAAATAACATTAAAAATTTGGTGCACACTGAATAACGCGCGTAGCGGGTTATTTAACAGTGTGCACCACATTTTTTATGTTATTTCGAATAGACAGAAAAAATATTACAGTCATTTCTTATAATTTAATTCTAAATTCCATTTTAAACCGTAGAAAACTATGAAAAAACGTTGATGACGTCACGGTCAAATGGCTAAATTATGTCTATGGGCTCATAACAAAATAACGTCAGCCAATCAGAAGACGTGTTACATCCAAAATTAAATTATAGTGGTTTATTTCTACATCATTTGGTCTGAGTTGGATGAACAGTTGTTTTATCTGCAATCATATCATTTAGGCTATAGAATTCTTTGTATAATAGATAATATGCACAGAACGTTCCATTTAGAAAACGTCAGACACAAGGATCAATGATGTGTGTACTATTTGTCCTGTAAGGTCAACAATGGCTTATTCCAAAATACAGGAAACCCGTTTTGCTGTTACAAATCTTACTCCTCATTTCTTGATTCATCTTTTTGCAGTGACGCTTTTGTTCTTTCTTTGACTTGTGTGTTTGATTCTGTTTTTTTGTCTTCCGACTCATTTTTATAGTGAGTTTAAAATATGATATATGAATTGTAATGTATTGAAATGATATGTATTTGATGATTTAAAATTAAAAAAGGAAACGGTTTTCAAGTTTTCTACTGAAATTTAATAGAGAGATAAAGATGAGAAAGATATATTCAAACTCATATAGGTCGTAAACAAACTAGAATGCGTATGACGTAACAAAACAAACCCCCCACCAAAATCGGAAAGAACAGGAGATCCCATCCATAACGTGGCACCCGTGGTGTTGCTCATGTGACTACACCCCCGGTCGAAAAAAATAATTCAGTAGGTCACATGTAAAGAGAACGAGAATGTGCATGCATGTTGTCGTAACATCAATAGGAATATAATCTACATAATCTAGAGGACTTGCAAGTTGATTACAGATAAACCAATGGTATTGAACACAGTTTCTATTCAAATCAATATAAGTTTGAAAGGAGACACCTTCAGATGAGTTTTGCTAGATCGTGTTACAATATTGCTTTTATTTATGATATTTTTGAGATGGCTGGCATGCAGGTTTGTTAGGATATGTAACGATATCAGAACAACATTTTATATATATCTAAGGGATCAAAATAATTAAAAACTGATAAATATCAATATTGATAATGCCTTCCTGTTCCAGTTTTTTGGTAAGATAGACATCGATTTATTTGACAAAAAACGAGTAAATGTTATCATAAGTTATGCCATACACAGGATACAAGTGAGGTGTTTATCTAACTGTAAAACCAGGTCTAATCCACCGTTTTGACATTAGGAAATGTCTGTACCAAATCAGAAATAAGACAGATAGTGTCCATTTGTTTGATGTGTTTAAGCTTTTGATTTTGCAATTTGATAAGAGACTCTCCGATTCGATTTTTTTTTTTTCGAGTTCGGTATTTTTGGTATTTTACTTTTTCAGTATAGCTTACGATCATTGTTGTGCTATAAGTCACAAATGTTTGTGGCTAGCTGAAATATTTGAATAGATATCAACTTCAGCATTTTATTTTGATCAGAATCTAGTTTTTTAACTCCGGATGTTTATGTAGTCGATTAAATATAGCTTTTGACGAGACTTTTTTATCTTGAAAATTGACAAGCCTGAATTTAGAATGTGTTAATTTATTTATACTTAAACTTAAACTTTGTGTTAATGCATATGTCACCGGATATATTTATCCATTTTATTTCATTATTAAGCATTTCATATTATTTGTGTTTTCAGTGTTATATGTTTCCCATTCATATCATATTCATATTTCATATTCATCTTTCTTGACGATTGACGACAATAGTTTTGCGCTGCGTATTTTGAAATAAACTATAGCTTTGTACGCTATGTTTTGCTTTACGTACTGAATATTTAAATTAGTACAATAGAAAGTTAAAGCGATTCTTTATTATTATTTAAATTATATATATTTATATTCAAATAGCATGAGTTATGCATGAGCTCAAAGCGAGGCAATACTAACCATATATCTATAATACTAAAATCACGAGGTTCAATTTATCAGCCGTCATCACATAAAAACGATGAATCAAAGAATTCAACTTTATATCTAAGGGACGACATCAAAAGTTCAATGAAGGATAAAAAACTTAATTCACATAGTTTTTTCACTGACCCCCACACCCCCCTCTTAACTTAATTTGAGAAAAATTGATTGACCCATAAAGATATATGTAAAAGTCAATGTCGGATAACCACATCTTGCAGCAGTTCACCCCCCCCCCCCCCCACCCCCAAACTATTTGAATTAAGTTTTTTATCTTACATTGATCTTTTGATGTCGTCCATAACTAATATAGTACAATGCTGTTGATTAAAAATTACACCCCTTTGTTTCCCACATAATTAATATTGCCAATAATTAAGAAGTTCCGCGTCGAACCCGATACCGATACCAATAGTATATTCACCTGTTACCTATTACCTAATCTGTACGTTCCGCATCTGACAGGCGCACCACCAAACGCTGTATTTAGGATTTTGCTATATACACGGGTCGTAATTACAGGGTTGACACTACTAAATTCAATCATTGTCACATTGTTCCCGATTGTAGTATTTTAATCAGTATGACTTTTTAAGATGACAAAACGAATAATATAATTCTGGACTTAAAATAAGGCGTATAGGTACAGCATGTACAGTTTTCAATTTGTAAGCCGGAATGACGTAAAACAGCGAATCAAAGAATTCAACTTTAATTATAACTCATTAAAGACAATGCTGTTGATTAAAAAATACTCCTTTCCAGGGACTTTTGTTTTCCAAATAAAATTAATAATACCAATAATTGATAAGTTCCAGGTCGACGGGTTCAAACAGAAAGATGTTGAAAGCAGAGAAAACTGTGCATCTTATAATCTGCATGACTTTATCAGATGACAATACCAATACTAAAATAAGGCTTACGCATAGTTATATTCTTTAATTCAGCCACAGACCCGCGATATCACGGGTGTGTTCTAGTACAATATAAAATTATCAAACATAAAAGCATTTTGATACAGGATGTCATAAAAAAAATTACCAATATTTTTGGCACATCCCTCAGCCTGTATACTAAATAATAGGAAGTAAACATCCCCCTTGCCACAGGGCATTCAAAACCAGTCAGAATGAACACATATATATGCTGATGAATGAAAGTATGAATAAATGATTGATTGATTGATTGATTGATTGATTGATTGATTGATTGGTATTTAACACCAATATCAACACTACTGTCCTATTTTAAAGCAATCACTTTTTATTGGTGGAGGAAGCCAGAGCGCCTGGAGAGAATATATATGCCAATGAGACAGCAAGCCAAAGACACAAAATACAAAAGGCATCTGTAGGTCAAATTGAAGTTTTGGTTTGTGACTTGGAATGTTTTTTGCTTAATCTATTTATGACTATTGAACAGCTTGAAGAGCAGTATACACCTGTTACCATTATTATTTATTTATTGCATTTGTACTTAATGTTTTGAGAGAAGGTTACCTTTTTGGTAGTAAGACCATGGCCAGGCATAGAAACTGGTTAGGAAATGCAGTTATTTTAAAATCTTTACCAATGACGTTTTTCTTTAACATTATAACCTATGATGATGCTCCTATTAAAGGACGAAGATACATAACATACTACAAATTGAAACTTCATGTAATAGTGCAGTTTTTAGTCGCCTACTGGCGAAGTCGAAGAGGCCTTTAGGTTTGCACTCTGTCCGTCTTGTTCGGCAAATCAGTTTTCTGCAGTTGTTTTCTTTGTGCTTGAAAATATTGATTTGATATCATATTTGGTATATATTTTCACCAATACAAGTTACAGATTAAGATGGAATTTGTTCTGATCAACGATTTTGTGCAGAGATTAGAAAACTTACCTCAAGGATTTGTATAGTAATTTTTTTCGTCATGCTTGAAGATATTGATTTGATAAATGGTACTGTATGCAGTTTTACATGTATCATGACAAGTTACCTACCAAGTTGGAATTTTGTTTTTCACACTTTTTTTGTCATGTCTGAACATGTTGAAGATACTGACTTGATATTTGTTAAATAGTTTACTGTATAAACCATGACTAGTATACTAATACAATTTCACTATTCGAGCTAGTCACTGGTGACTTTTACAATCAGGAAGGCGGAAGACTAAAGTCACCGCTGCAGATTATATAATAAAGTATATATAAAATAGACGACTCATTAAATGCAGAAATGGCCCACACGCATTACCACGACTAGTTTATGGGTTTATGGTGACTTATTCCTCATCCACAGTCGATGTTATATTGGTGTCCCATTTTTCCTGCGACACATACATGCTGCTTATGCTATATGATATTACTGGTTATATCATGACCAATCGGTCAATTTAACAGGTAAATAAAGGCAACGGAAATACACCGCTTTTCACAAGTCCGGAGTACCTGTGATCACCGCTAGTTTTTGGTAGGGTTCGTGTTGCTTAGTCTTATGTTTTAATGTCTGTGTTGTGTCTTGTGTACTATTATTTTTTTAATAAAATTGAAAATGTTTGTCTTTTTCTTTTTTGCCATGACATTGTAAGTTTATTTTCAATCTAAGAGTTCAACTGTTCATCTGGTACCTTTCGCCCCTCTTCCATTACCTTAAAGGCGTCAAATCATATGAATTGACTTTAAAACATGAATCATGTGATCAACTTTATCTTTGAGTTGCTTTTGTTTTTTTATACATGTATATCATTTTTTTCAGATTTCTTATTTTTGTCTTTTTCAAACTAGGTAATTAGAATAGCACAAAGGAAGTTTTGATTAAAAAAAATATTTTTGGAATCACATTTGTATATCAAAGTATTTTCTACGTTTCATATTAAGTTGTAATCTTACTTTTGAAAGGGTCATGTTTTAATATGTAGTTTGTTTAAAAGATTCATGTATCCGACCATAAGTTCAACTTCTGTCTACGAAAATTACTTCTAAACTACCCATATCCCAGTCTCGTGTGAACAAATGACTGTCCCATAATGCAAATTTTAATTATTTGTACATTTGAGCAAAATTAAGACAAGATTGCTTTAAAGCATCATTTATTTCATAACAATTAATATCCATTTTTGACTTCTGCATTATCAATTTAAAAAACGTTTTCTACTCTTTGGTTATATCAAGTAACTGTCTTTGGTATTTTCATAAGGCCTTCCCGACTAAAAACCCGAGAGCAACTGAAAAACAAGAACATATTTAACGATTATTAACCATAATCTTAAAGTTAACAATACATCTTATACATTGTATAATTACTCAACAATATAAATTTTAATCCGTGTATATGCAAATCAAAAGTAAAAACATCTGTAACTTTTTTCCTTTTATATTTAGGTCTTTCCACTTTTCTGTGGAAAGACCTATTGTTTTTCTTCTGATTATTTTTTTTTTTTTTTTTCTTCCGCCTAATTTTGTTCTTGCGATAAACATTTGTTTCGCAATATGTCGCTTAGATATTTTGTATATGATATCGAACAGTTTATGCGCTTTTGAAATTTACCCTGCGTAAACGAATACTTTTCTTTGTAGGAGTTATCTCCCCAAACACTGTTTTCCTTGTTAGCGCATCTCCTTCGCAACCGTAAAAGATTATGACAAATTTATTTTACAAAATTGCTCGTTATATCCTTGGCATGATTTGTCCTATTTTGACCGAAGCGATATGACCACTCCATATGAGAGTTATTTCCCCTTATGCATCTGATATAAGTGATATGAATTTCTATCTTATAAATCATAAGTGATAGAGACCTAGGATCTTTTGACGTCCTTGGTCCCAAAAAATGAAAATTAGGTCAAGGTCAAAGGTCAAGGTCATATTCTAATATTTGAATTTGGCTTATTTTCACTTATATCCAAAGACTTTATAAGATATCAACAATTTATTTTTACTAAATTGTTAGTTGCGACATGTCGTAAGATGTAAATTTTGATTGCAAGCGTACGTTGAATGTAAAAGGGAGTTTTCTCCCCTCTTGAATTTAAAAATACGCGTTTGGTGATATAACTCATTAACTAAATATAAGTTAGACCTATGGTCTTTTGATTTGAGGTCCTTGGTTTATGACCTTGAAATTGATCTCAAGGTCATAGCTTAATTTGACGTTCTACATTTTGACCTTTGCTTTTATTCTATATGTTTACATGATAAAGATATACAACTTTTAGAAAAAGTTATCAAACCATTTAACCTTGAAAAAAACAACCGGAAGTGACCTTTTGTAAACCGGAAGTAGCTATTTTTTTGTACTTTATTAATATAAAAGTATATAGAACCAGATATTTTTGGAATTAGTGTCAAGTAAATATTCAAATATAATCGGAAGTAACAAATTATCTCCTTTATTTAAAAAAAAATGGATGGAAACAATATATTTTTTGGAATCAGCTTACTAGGAGCTATCATTTGACGATTGAAATGACATTTTAAACTTAGTTTCACAACTTTTCATATCAAAATACATTGTTTTGATGGAAAGACCTTCAATTGTTCTCTGAACAATTGGTTTTTAATTTTAATTGTTTTGTTTGTATTATGACTTCTCTTTTTAGGTAATGTTTTCATGGCATTTATTTTAACAATGAATTCAAAAAGAAGTGTTTGATTTTAAAACGTTGATTTCAGATATGTTTTGTAATAAACGTTGCAGAAATGAATAATTGTCAATAATAAAATTCAACAAAATTGTTTATGTTTCTTCAACAAAATTATTAATTCTTTACCGCAAATAAGCTTATTATTAAATTTTATCTATAGGACTATGTAGTTGTTTTCTATATCAATACAATAAACAGTAGCTTATCTTTTAATATCAAAACAAAGAAAATAATAGAAAATAAATATAACCTGAAAAACATTGTTGATACACAAGATTTTAAACGCTCAATCTTCATAAAAAATGCAAAGAATTGAATGACAATGTTTGATAAAATCCATTATTTGTAAAAAAAAAATTAAAAGCATTAATAATTAGTAAATGTATTTCAATCCTATATGTTTTCTATTATTTACCTTATAAGTCGATTATATGAAACTATAAGTTAATGACAAAACAAAACAAAACCTCATTTGGGAAAAAAATATCTAATGGTCTGTTTACTAATTGGGGTTATGTAGTTATACACTTTAAATACAGATTATTCATCTTTGTCATTTGTTGTCGTGTGGTATACAGGATAAATTTGGTTGCTGCACATACAAATTGTTATTAGTTAAAAATTTATTATAGACATTTTCATCAATTTCTAATAAATATAAAAACACCATTGATAATGTTGATATCAAAAGCTTTGAATTCAACAACAGATTAGAAGGAAGAAAATTAATATTGCAAAATCATAAAAATTGTTCACATAACGCACTGTCTAATTGTCAATACAAATGTCCGTCAAAAGGGAAGCAACTAAAAATGGATATCTTATAACATGCCATTTGGTCAATTACAGGAGTGACAAATAGACTACTAGTATTATATATATATAGATTGCTTGGTATCAAAATTACATATATGGTTTAAGAAAGTATTTACGATTGATACTGATATTTAGCGTTTATACTTTAATTAAGATTTTCAATTTCATTCATGGGACCAATAAGTATTCCTTTCCATCAAAATCTATTAGAAATAACTTCTTTTATTTATTATTATCAAAAACTTTTAAAATTATTCAATAATGAATAATTATATGCCATAAAAAAAAAATTCAAACTGCACAAAAATAACTATTAGGACTTTTATCCTGCACACTATTCCCGACCATCACCCAAATCGACTTTTCATTGCAAACTAACATGCTTTCATTTAACAATAGGATGAAGAACCTTTGGAAGTGTTTTTTTTGTTTTGTTTAGTAATGTCCTTGATATGACATTAATAAAAGTGTTAGTTACTTACCTGAAGGTAATGTTGACCCACTAAGAATATTATTCAGGAATCCTCTACCTCCATATGAGTACGGTGTTACATGACGGTGGTAATTTACTGTATTGTGTGGATGATGTATTCCGCCGTATGCTGGAAAAGCTGAATAAGCACCTCCAAAGCCAGGAAATCTGCTGTAGGTGCCACCAATATCACCAAATCCATAGCCGCCACGATAGGATGATCGGAAGTTAGGAAAGCCGTATGGTAAGGCAGACGACAGCATGAGTGAAGCGCTCAGCACAACAAAGACAGTAGTTAAATTTGTAAACATTTTAGTGATAGTCAGCGGTTTGTAGAATAGTAGAAGCTATGTAACTGTGTTGGCAAAAGGCATTTTGAAACGCTTTATATATCATCAAATGTATACTATTCATCATTATATTTCCGATTGCGTTACCGTTTACATGGACGTCATTTACTACTGTACTGGTTATTTGATGTCTCAATTAGCTTAATTAACATCGGGTGTGACAGCATTATAGCTTGAGGCACACGTAATATATATGTTACTCTTATATTTTTCAATTGACGAATATGTACATTAATTAAAGAATTACTGAATCTAAACAGGTGATAATGAAGTTTGAGGATTTACTATTTGAAAGAATTAAAGAATACAAATTCAAACGGGAAAATACTAATCCGTTCTATGTCTACATTATGAATGTATACACGCTTTAGGGTATTGTGAACATATGTGTGACAGTGTCATGCATATCTAGTTCCAATACATTATATGACTGTGGTCATATACATAATATGGACAAATTATGGGAAATGAATTGACTAATCGTGGATTTCCGTCGCCAAGATTCGCAATTTCCATTTCATATATTCAACTTTTAACACGGCAGTGAGTTTTCATATATTATTATTATGATATATCATTTCCTAATATTAAATGTGCCAATCTTGTCGCATTACCATAGTGCACATATACATATAAAATAAAATAACAAAAATACCGAACTACAAGGAAATACAAAACAGAGAGTTTTTATATTATGCTGTTACACCATTGTTAAAGATCAGGAGAGGGTTGTTGGTACCCACAAACATGTTTGACGCCATCAGTATTTTTGTGTTTTGTAACGATCTAATGAGTTTATCTGATTGTGATATTTTGTTTTTATATTATGCTGTAACACCATTGTCTAAGATCAGGAGAGGGTTGTTGGTAACCACAAACATGTTTGACGCCATCAGTTTTTTGTGTTTTGTAACGATCTATTGAGTTTATCTGATTGTGATATTTTGTTTTTATATTATGCTGTTACACCATTGTCCAAGATCAGGAGAGGGTTGTTGGTACCCACAAACATGTTTGACGCCATCAGTTTTTTGTGTTTTGTAACGATCTAATGAGTTAATTTGATTTTTATATTGTACTCTTACACCATTGTTCCAAACCAAGGGAGCGACTGGTACCCACAAACATGTTTAACACTGTCAATTTTTGTATGTGTCTGTCCCAAGTCAGGAGCCTGTAATTTCAGTGGGTGTCGTTTATTGTCGTTTGAATTGTTTGATATTTAACATGTTTGGGTCTTTTATAGCTTGCTATGGGTTATGTGTTTTGTCTTTGGACATAATTGTTGTTGTTAAACCTCTTCGTCATTTCGTTCTTGGTGAGGATTTGTCTTATTAGCAATCATACTACAACTCTTATTTTTATATCAACCTTTTAATTTGTGTTAATTGTTACAATTGTACCTGCTGCTTATACATCTGAGACTAGTAGCATCAGGACAAATTGATCATCTTAACAACCTGTCTGTTTCGAATGTACAAACAAGTCAAAAAGGTTAAAATAGGGACCTAAAGTTGTCAACGTCTACGTCATTTTGGTCTTAAATGGCGAGTTTTTTTATTCCCCGTCCTCTGATTTTTTTATTTAACCTTTTACTATGTGTTAATTTCTACATGCAGCTTGGACAAATCTGAGATTTCTATTAATCTGAGGACAACTCGATCATTTCTTACAATCTAACAATTTCTAACAATATCGTAAACAAAGACAAATCATTTTCCTATTAAGATTAAACACATATGTTAAGTTTACTAGCTACATGCAATCTATTGGGTTGTTTTTAAACATTGTTGACTTATTCAATTACTTCGTACTTCTCTGCTTTCTTCTAACTTTGTATTGTAACAAAAGAAGTTTCCATCGGTAAAAACAAACTCAATGCAATTGTAATGTTAAAAGTAAAATTACCAAAATACCGAAATTCAAGGAGAATTTAAAACGTAAAATCCCCGATCAAAGGGTCAAATCAATAGCTCAGACACATCAAATGAATGGCAAACAGTTGTCATATTCCTGGATGAGTATAAAAAAATCCTTATGTAGAAAACGGTGGATTAAACTTGGTTCTATAGCTAGCTGAACCTCTCACTTGTATGACAGTTGCACAAAATTCAATTATATTGAAAATAACATTAACAATGTGTGAACAAAACAGACATTTTATTTTAGAACTTTTAATTTATAAATATACAAAAACATCACCTAGTCTTTGGCAATATCAAGTAACTGTCGTCTTTGGTATCTTTCCTAAGGCTTTTCCGAATAAAAATCCGAGAGCCACTGAATAAAAAGAAAAATATAGCAATTATTATATTCCATAATCTTAAAGTCATCAAAGTATATTCTATAAATACCTTGATAAAAAATCTCAGTGCGTGTGCACGGAAATCAGTACTATAAAAATATTTTGCCCAATTTTATTTCTGTAGTTTTCAATCTATTTTATGTGGGTTTTTTTTTTGTGTGTTGGTATTTTAAAAATATTCTCCATTTGATAAACCCATATCTGTGGTCATATACCGACAAGAATTGCATTGGCTTATTCTGGAATTCTAACGACATTGTTCGGTCTTTCCATAACATATATTCAATACATAACAAAAAGGATATATTCAAGATGTGTTTAATGTAAATGAAAAGAATGTTTTTTGTACCTTTGTGTTTATATATGAAGAGGGTTTGTCATGGTCTCATATTCTTTTTCGAATCATTCTTAAATTCTACTTCAGATCACTTTTTTATGTATTTGTGCATTATCACTGTAATCATAATAATCAGGTGCATTATTAAAATAAGTTTACGCTTATGCAAATACATGTAGATCATATGTATGAGAATGTTCAATATCGTTGTCTTCAAAAGTTTTCCTGTAACAAGCTTGTTGTTGTGTTTTGGTGGGGTATTACTTTTTAAACACGGGGCTACCGTTTTTCGAACTCCTCTAAAGATGCATTCTTAATTTTGTTAAGTTTGATGTTAAAATTGAATAATTGTAGAATAGCATAATGGGTAACAATTATATCATCGTATTATATCTTCCTTTTTTTCATTTGACCAAATAAGTATATTTGTTTTAATTTTCGAGATGTTTCTATTCAATATTTGAATAAGAAGAGTGCAATATTTTCACTGATTTCAGTTTATAAAGAGTATCATGAGATCACCCTACAAACAGAATAATTGCCAAGGTTTAACCATATAATTAACAATATAAAGTTATGCAACTAAAATGAACATTGTCTAAGTACAGAATACTGGACAAAAAAGCCGAAAATACTAAGTGAAAAATAATCAATTGCAGAATAACTATGACAGTGCTTTAAGAAAAAAATATAGACACCACTTTTGTTATTGATTTTATTTGTAAAATAGATGTCTTTTGCTTTTGATACATTTGATACGTGTTGATTGATATTTTAGTGTTAGATACATGATTTTTCTCATTATTTGTCATTGGTTTTGAACACAGTTTCAGCATCTGCAAGAACTCTCATATCAGTTCTTTGTGTCGCTAGTGGTTTTATTTAGATGGGTTTTTTTTGGGTTTTGTATCGATCCGATGATTTGAATCCTTCCATCTGGTTTTGATATTTTTGTTTTATATTGTGATGTAACACCTATGTCTTTGATAATCAGAGGGGTTGGTAGCCCAAAACACCTTTGACATTGTCAATTTTTGTATTTGTCTATCCCAAGTAAGGAGCCTATCATTCAATGGATTTCGTTTATTGTCGTTTGCATTGTTTAATATTTGTTATGTTTGGGTCTTTCATAGTTTCCCATGGGGTATGTGATTATCTAATTGGCTTAGGACTTACATAATTCTTGTTGTTAACTTCTACGTCATTTCGTCTTTGTTGGAGTGCTGTCTCATTAGCAATCATACTACAACTCTTATTTTAATATTTAACCTTTTAATATGTGTTAATTGGTCAATTTGTACCTGCTGCTTAGACATCTGATATAAATAGTTTGAGGACAAATTGGTCATTTTAAACTGTCAGTTTCGTATAAACAAACGAGGCATCAATTAAAGTAGGACATAAGGGGAACCTAAAGTTGTTAACGTTTGCGTCATTTGGTCTTTAAGGGAGAGTTGTTCATGCGGTAGCCTCTGATTTTTTTCATTTAACCTTTTACGATGTGTTAATTGCTACATGCAGCTTGGACAAAGCTGAAATTATTAATAATCAGAGGACAAATCTGTAATTTCTAACATCAGAATCGTAAACATAGACAAATCATTATCCTATTAAGATAAAACACAAATTTTAAGTTTGCTAATTTGTCTCCCTAGTTTCGATTTATTCAAACACTTCAATAAAAAAAAATCCTGGCATCTATGATGAGTTTATTCGTATTACTATGTTTTCATATGGGTTTTCAATTTGCTTTGGTCGTTTATTTCTTTTTTTTTTTGTTCGTTCTGAATTCTTGGTTTTTTACTCTTGTTTATTGAAATAGCAAAAAAAGGAGTCCATTGGTGTAAAAAAAAAAACTCATTGCAATTGTAATGTTAAAAGTAACAAAAGCAAAATACAGAACGTCAAGGAAAATCCAAAACGTAAATTTCCTGATCAAATGGTCAAATCAGTAACAAGAACAATGTGTGAACAAAACATATATTTTATTTTACAACTTCTAGTTAATAAATATAAAAAAAAAACGTCTCCTAGTCTTTGGCAATATCAAGTAACGATTTTTGGTTCTTTCATAAGGCTTTTCCGACTAAAAATCCGAGAGCCACTGAAAAACAAGAAAAAAAATATTATAACAATCATATTCCATAACCTTAAAGTTATGACTTTTAAAAACAAATCTCAACCCGTGTATATGTCAATGTGAAATATAAAGATAGTTTGTCCGATTTTATTTCTGTTCATTCCTTTCTATTTTATGTGTGTGTTTGTTGTTTTTGGTATTCTTGTTGTTCGTTTCTCGTTGTTTGTTTGGTTTTATTTTTTGTTTGATAACATACATGTATATTTTAAACTGTGAGTAAATGAGTTGTGTTGGGTTTGGGGAAGAATTAGAGATTTCTGAGCTCTAATAAATTTAAAAGAAAAATATAGTTTTTAAAAAAATGATAGATTTCTTTCTACACCTTTTTTTTTATTTGACAAAATTCTTCAGGCAATATGAAACTCAACATTTTTTAATTTAAATTTCGTGTTTGAGGATCTCAATTTCTAATGTTTTAGTTTATTCTAATGCAGCTATCTTTTTTCATTTTACTTAAGTTTTGCCAATTATTATTTCTTTTTATATAGTAAAGCACTCCACTATTCAATAGTTCATTGGACCTATATTTTCTATTTTAGACCAATTCGCCGTTTCAGAATCTAATGCATCCTGGGTAATATTTTCAAAAGCGTACACCAAAGCGTTTTGATTGGTTTAAAACGTCCTAAACAATCGAAATTCAACCAATGACGTAACGTTATTTTCACTTTGGGGTACGAACAATGAAATTACCCATGATGCTTTAGATTCTGAAACGACCAATTGCTCTCCATTCTATGAACTCAATCCAAATCAACATATGTTATACCAGTACTTGACGTTTATCACTTTGTGATTTTCGATTTTATGTGACCCAGAAGAAAAAACGATTTTCAATCAATTTCAATTGATAGTTTCATTTGAGCAAAAGTGAGCATTTTTCATTTTAATTTAATTCAAATTTACATCTGTTATGAATAAATGTGATAATAATGACATATGTTCGATCACGAATGTTGATATGTTTAAAGTTTTTTTTTGTTTTTTTTTTAAACATAAAGCAATCAAATATGTAAATGCTGTTTTCTTCCTCGGTATGTCGCAAACTCATTTTCATTGTAGCTATCTTACTTAAAAAATTTCCCCATAGTTAGAATTGGACGGATACTTTTTTTAACCCTTAACATGCCAATAGTTAAATTGTTTAATACTTACTCGATGGTAATGTTGATCCACTAAGGAAGTTATTCAGAAATCCTCTACCTCCGTATGAGTACGGCGTCACATGACGGTGGTAATTTACTGTATTGTACGCCGGAAAAGATGAATAAGCACCTCCAAAACCTGGAAATCTGTTGTAGGTGCCTCTAATATCACCAAATCCATAGCCACCACGATAGGATGATCTGAAGTTAGCAAAGCCGTATGGTAAAGCAGACGACATCATGAGTGAAGCGCTCAGCACAACACAGACAGTGGTTAAATTTGTAAACATGTTTGCGAAATTGTAAGTGGTATGTTAAGCAAGTGAAGATATTCAACTTTGTTGCCAATAAGCATTTTGAACGGCTTTATATATCATCTAAACGTATATTATTCATCACTTTGTTTCCGATTGCGTTACTGTGTAGACGATCGTCATGTACCACATTACCGTACTAGATAGTTGATGTTTCAATTAACCCACATGACATCGGGTATGACAGCATTGTAGCTTGAGGCACATGTAATGATTTCTGATATATATGTAACTCTTATATTTTTCAATTGACGAATATGTACATTAATTTAAGAATTACTGAATCTAAACAGGTGATAATAAAGTATGAGAATTTGCTATAAGTTTGACTGTTATGAGGAATTAAATAATACAAATTCAAACGGGAAAATACTAATCCGTCCTATGTCTAGATTATGAATGTACACACGCTTTAGGGTATTTTGTGCATATGTGTGACAGTGATATATTTATCTAGTTCCCATACCTTTTATGACTGTGGTCAATAACAGAATTTGAAATCAATTATGGGAAATGAAGTGACTAATCGTGGATTTCCGTCGCCCAGATTCGTTATTTTCATTTCATATATTCAAATATTAACACGGTATTGAGTTTTCATGATATATATATTTATAATATTAAATGTGCCAATTTTTTCGAATTACCATAGTGCACATATACATATAAAGTAAAATAACAAAAATACCGAACTGCAAGGAAATACAAAACAGAGAGTTTCTAATCAAATGGCAAAATCACAATCTTAAACAGATCAAACAAATCTATTACAACTGTCATAGTGGTGATTTTTACAGACATTATCTGAAAATATGGTGGATTGAACCAGGTTTAATATAGCTAGCTAACCCTCTCATTTGTTTGACAGTCACCATGAAATTATAGTATATTGACAACGATGTGTGAACAAAAGAAACATACTTAATAGGTATAAATGTCAAAAATTGAGGTGCAGCAGTCAACTATCTTAATCTTAATTACCATAAAACAAACAAATATATAACAAAGAACCTCAAATAGGCATAAAAAAATGACATTAACAAAAATGAAAGACCTCCTTATCGTTTGTAATCATTAACCACCGATTTATATTTTGTTATTAATATACATTTCTTCGTAATTAATTTATCCCTACCTCAGCTAACTTTTATCTTAGTTCTTAGTTGAAACGATTTGAAAAAGGTCAAATTTTGCAATGTTATTGTTTCTGAAGTTTACCTGTGATATGCTGGGGGTTGTCGTTTTTTTTTTGTGGGATGGATAATTTGTAATATTTAACATTTTTTTCATAAAAAGGATGAATGTTTGTAAAATGGTGCAGGGTAAAAAGTTAAATGACAAAAATACTGAGCTCAGAGAAAAATTCAAAACGGAAGGTCTGCAATCTAAATAAGATCATCTTAATGTACCAAGACCTTCTTGCGAATATACCGTATTAACTTCACAAAAATACACGATCGACTTGAGGTATGGATTCTGAGTAATGGCGTTATTTGTCATCTTAGTAACGTGTTATAGTGTTCTTTTATTTGTCTTTCTGAATATTAATTGATTCTACTGAATTTGTGCTGCTTTCTTACATTTTTGTTTATAAAAAATAAGATTTTAACACTATGTTGAATGTTGTGCCCCTATTTTGGACATGTTAAAAGAGGGACGAAAGATACCAAAGGGACAGTCAAACTCATAAATCTAAAACAAACTGACAACGCCATGGCTAAAAATGAAAAAGACAAATAGAAAAACAATAGTATACATGACACAACATAGAAAACTAAAGAATAAACAACACGAACCCCACCTATTATATCTGTTTGTTCACACATCGTTGTCAATATAATGGAATTAGATGGGATTGTCATACAAGTGAGAGGTTAAGCTAGCTTGAAAACCAGCTTTTTTAAACAATTTCTTTGTAAGAAAATGCCTGTACTAATTCAGGAATATAGCAGTTGTTATCCATTCGTTTGATGTGTTTGAGCTTAAGATTTTGGCATTTGAGTAGAGATTTTCAATTTGAATTGACTTCCGTACCCTTTTTGTGACATTTGCACATATTATGTCTGTCTGTCTGTTTGTTCTGTTCATCGTATGTTGTCAATATATTGGAATTGTATGCGACTGTCACACAAATGAGAGGTTTAGCTAGCTATTAAACCCGGTTTAAACCACCATTTTCTACATTAGAAAATACTTGAACTAAGTCAGGAATATAACAGTAGTGTTCCATTCGTTTGATGTGTTTCAGCTTTTAAAAAAAATTGTAATTTAACGTTTTACAGTTTAGGTTTTTGCTTGTGATGTTTGTTTTGTCAAATTGAATTATTTCATGGTGTTCATGTCGATTAATTTCATAGCCAACTATACTTATAAGTTTTTCTCATCGTTGAAGATAATACGGTTGCATATAATTGCTTATATCTATTTCATATGAACTTAAGTGGATAGCTGTCTCAATAGCAATCATTCCACATCTCCTAATTTTTATAGTTTCCTTTTCTAATAAATACAATTATTCAATCAAATGGTCGTTTAACGAATCTTGTTGCATATCTGTTAGACTCAACTCATATAAAGCCTTCTTCTGAAATGAATATGCTAAACTTATTTATAATATAGAATAACGTTTCGCTCAGACCTACTGTTTGTGTCTTCAGTGTTTTCATTGGTTGCTTTGTGTCGACTAATAAAGTTTATTGAAGTTTTTATCTTGTATGTATTTATTAAGACACCAATTGCGCCCCTGAATAAAAGGCTTAAGCTTGTTCCTTTGTTTATATGAATCAAACTTATATGACAAACTCAATACAAACCCCTTCTACAATTACATAGGGCCGAAATTTCATCTCTAGCATTTACTTTATATAAATAAAATCTAAACAGCATTATCCTTTTTTTTTTTAAGTTGGGCGAAAGATATCAGAGGAACAGTCATACTCAAAAATCGAAAATAAACTGACAACGCCATGGCTAAAAATGAAAAAGACAAACAGACAAATAATAGTACATATAAAACTAAAGGCTGAGTAACATAAACGCCACCAAAAACTGGGGGTGATCTCAGATACTCCGGAAGGGTAAGCAGATCCTGCCCCACATGTGGCATTGAGATATTTCATTTCTGAACGGGGAACTGTACACAAGCATTTACGTTATAAAAGGAGATATTCCGGTCCCTGGTGTAAACATTAATTTTCTGGAAGGAATTGTTTTGGTGCCATCTTTTGGTATTCAACTCGCTCATTATGCATTTGTACGTAATGAAGTTTGATTTCAATGATGTAAAATTTGCATTCAAGTTTAATTGGACATGGAGGTTGCACGACAGTCACTGCTAGCAGTCACTTAATATGTTATGTATCATTGTCATTTTGTTACAAACTATACTGAAATCGCACTCGGAATTTTTTCAAATCTAAAGTTGACTGCATATTGCAGGGTTGAAAACCAATTGGTGGCCTTCGTCTGTTTTCTGCTCATTCGTTAGATTGTTGTCTCTTCGAAACATTCGCCATTTCAATTCTCAATTTTATTAATGATAAACTCATATGTCAAGGATTTGGTTAGCACTAATTACGTAAAACCTTTACTTAATTCTATCATACATATTAGTTACGATTCTGGTAATTTTATCGAAATTGTAATAAAACGTATTCTAATTAGTTATCAAAGGTACCAGGATTATAATTTAATACGACAGACGCGCATTTCGTCTTCTAAAATGTTCCCAGTCTTATAATTTAGTTAAATTTTTAAATATTGTATTCTTCGGTATAAATTTGGATATTGTTATAAATTCATTTAAACCCAACTAGATAAAATTGAAATACGACTATATAGAAACAATCACATTCTACCCTCTGTCAATAACTATGTTTCAGGGTATGTATAGGGGATGGGATTGGATGACTGCACACATCTTTTCGTATGTATAGGGGATGGGGTTGGGTGACTGCAAACATCTGTTCGTATGTATAGGGGATAGGATTGGGTGACTGCAAATATGTTTTCGTTTGTATAGGGGATGGGGTCGGGTGACTGCAAATATGTTTTCGTATGTATAGGGACATAACAAACTTAATGCATACGAAAACATATTTGCAGTCACCCAACCCAATCCCCTATACATACATTTTCTCTAAGCGTAAATGATGTCTTTACACTTAATACATGTGATACGTGTTGATTGATATTTTAGTCTTAGATACATGTTTTTTTTTCTCATTTTAATTTGCTTTGAACAAAGTTTCAGAACAAGAACTCTCGTGTCAGTTCTTTGTGTCGCTAGTGTTTCTGTCTTTTTTTAGTTTGAACCTTTCATCTGACTTTGATACTTTGTTTTTATGTTAGGCTGTTACACCATTGTCCAAGATCAGGGGAGGGCCGTTGGTGCCCACAAACATGTTTAACGCCATCTGTTGTTTGTGTTTTGTAACGATCTGATGAGTTGAACCCTTTCATCTGATTTTGACATTTTTTTATGTATATTGTACTGTTACATCATTTTCCCAGACCAAGGGAGCGACTGGTAGCCACAAACATGTTTAGCACCGTCAATCTTTGAATGTGTCTGTCCCAAGTCAGGAACCTGTAATTCAGTAGATGTGGTTTAATATTGTTATCGTTTGAGTTGTTTTATATTTGCCATTTTTGGGGTATTTTGTGGCTTCCTATTGTTAGGTTTTTTGCTAATTGTCTTAAGACTTACACACTTGTTGTTGTTAACCTCTTCGTCATTTGGAGAACTGTCTCATTAGCAATCATACCACAACTATTTTTTTCTATATTTAACCTGTTAATTTTTGTTAATTGATCAATTTGTATACCTATTGCTAAGTGGTCATTTTTATAAATTTCCGTTTACTAAGGATTTTCGTATCCCAGGCATAGATTACCTTAGCCGTATTTGGCACACCTTTTTGGAATTTTGGATCCTCAATGATCTTCAACTTTGTACTTCTTTGGCTTCATAAATATTTTGATATGAGCGTCACTGATGAGTCTTATGTAGACGAAACGCGCATTTGGCGTACTAAATTATAATCCTGGTACCTTAATTGATAACTAATAAGACATCTGAGATAAATAGCCTGAGGACAGATTGGTCATTTCAAACTGTCAGTTTCGTATAAACAAACGAGGCATCAATTAAAGTAGAATAAAACGGGGACCTAAAGTTGTTTACGTCATTTGGACTTTAAGGGGGAGTTGTTTATTCGGTATCCTCTGATTTTTTCATTTAACCTTTTACTATGTGTTAATTGCTACATGCAGATTGGACAAAGCTGAAATTACTATTAAAAAAGAGGGAAGAAAGATACCATAGAGACAGTCAAACTCATAAATTAAAAATAAACTGACAACGTATAAATCTGAGTACAAATCGGTCATTTTTAACATCAGAATCGTAAACACAGACAATTCATTCTCCTATTAAGATAAAACACAAATTTTAAGTTTGCTAGCTACGTGTAATCAATCTGATTTTTTTTTATCATTTTCTTCTTATGTTCGACTAGTTCTTATTCAATCACTTCGTATTACTCTGTTTTCTTATGGCTTTTTTTCTTGGTCGTTTATTTTATGTTTCTAGTTTTTTACGTTCTGACGTGTTTTTCTTGTACAACCTTGGTTATTAAAATTGTAACAAAGAATATTGTAATGCGAACTTCAATGAAAATTCAAAACGAAAAGTCCTTGATCTAAGGGTCAAATCAATACCTCAAACACATCAAACGAATATTCCTGGCTTAGTATATAAAAAACTATTGCATAAATTTCAATTATATTGAAAATAACATGAACAATATGTGAACAAAATAGACATTTTATTTTACAAACTCTAATTTATGAATATACAAAAGCGTCTCCTAGTCTTTGGCAACATAAAGTAACTGTCTTTGTTTTCTTTCATAAGGCTTTTCCGACTAAAAATCCGAGAGCCACTGAAAAAAACCAAGAAAAATACATTAACAGTTTTATTCCAGAATATTAATGTCATCAACGTGTTCTATATAAATGACTTTATAAAAAAATCTCAATCCGTGTAATGGAAATCGGTAACATAACAATATTTAGCCCAATTTTATTTCTATCGATTCCTTTCTATTTCACATGTTTCTTGATTGTTGGTATCTTAAAAATATTCTCCATATGAAAAACCTCAATCTATCCAAAATATAAATGCTGCTTTCGTCTTCAGTATGCCGCAACCTTTTGTTATTAATGGCCTACATATTTTTTCTGTACTTTTAGCAGGAATGAAAAGAACTTAAAGTTTTGGTGCCAAATTTTTAAAAATCCTTGACAAACCATTTATAAAGTTGTAAGTTACTTACTTGAAGGTAATGTTGACCCACTTAGAAAGTTATTCATGAATCCTCTACCTCCGTATGAGTACGGCGTTACGTGACGGTGGTAATTTACTGTATTGTGTGGATGATGTATTCCGCCGTACGCCGGAAAAGCTGAATAAGCACCTCCAAAACCTGGAAATCTGCTGTAAGTGCCGCCAATATCACCAAATCCATAGCCCCCACCATATGATGGTCGGAAGTTAGGAAAACCATATGGTAAAGCAGACGACAGCATGAGTGAAGCGCTCAGCATAACACAGACAGTGGTGAAATGTATAAACATGTTTGTCAATTGAATAGTAAGTGGTTTTTTAGACAGGGAAGATATCTAACTATGTTGACAAAATGTATTTTGAAGCGCTTTATATATTATCTAAACGTATATTATTCGTCACCTTGTTCCGATTCATGCTTTCCGTGTGCATGCACGTCATCTACCACATACTGGATAGTTGATATCTCAATTAACCTAAAGGACCCTGGGTATTAGAGCATTTTATCTTGAGGCATTCGTTTCTTTAACTAAACATAGCTCTAAAATTTGTGTCTATGTACAATGATTAATCAATGAACTAACTCAATTCAAACGACGGTAATATTAATCTGTTATACCCCTACGTCAAGAATATAAGCAAGCTTTAGGGTATTTCGTGTATATATGTGACAATGTTATTCATATCTAGTTCCTATACATAGACAAACTGTGGTCATTAACGGTATGAGAAACCGTTAACAGGAATTAAATTGACTAATTCTGGATTTCTAGCTACAAGGTTCGTTCTTTCCATTTCTTACATTGTATAAATAACAAGGAAGGGGATATTCATGATGAGTAATTCCAGTGTTTGTAAAATCTAAAGAATATTTTCATACCTTGTGTATATATAGAGAGAGGGTTTTGACAAGGTATCTTATTCTGTTTCTAAATATCTTAAATTCTATTTTAGGTCAAATTTTATCTATTTTTTGCATAATCTACTGTTACCAATAATTGTCAATATAAAAAAGAAGATGTGGTATGATTGCCAATGAGACAACTGTCCACAAGAGACCAAAATGTCACAGACATTACCAACTATAGTTCATCGTACGGCCTTCAACAATGAGCAAAGCCCATACCGCATAGTCAGCTTTAAAGGCCCCGATAAGACAATGTAAAACAATTCAAACGAGAAAACTAACGGCCTTATTTATATAAAAAAAAATGAATGAAAAACAAATATGTTTCACATAAACAAACGACAACCACTGAATTACAGGCTCCTGACTTGGGACAGGCACATACATAGATAATGTGGCGGGGTTAAAGTTCATTATTTTTATTCTAACGTATGTTTATAAAAGTTCATAAAATATAAAATATCAGATTACATCTAGGTCAATATAACAATTGTCATGAGAGTATGACGATTTCTAATATCGATGTCTTCAAAAGTGTTCCTGTATTAGGCTTGGTATTGTTTATTCTTTTATAAACAGTGTTCTATCATTTTACGAGCTCCTGTTAAAAAAGAGGGACGAAAGATACCAGAGGGACAGTCAAACTCATAAATCGAAAATAAACTGACAACGCCATGGCTAAAAATGAAAAGAACAAAAAGACAAACAATAGTACACATGACACAACATTTTAAACTAAAGAATAAACAACACGAACCCCACCCAAAACTAAAGGTGATCTCAGGTGCTCCGGAAGGGTAAGCAGATCCTGTTCCACATGTGACACCCGTCGTGTTGCTTATAAGATTACAAATCCGTTAAATAGTCGGTAGGTCACATTCATGAAAGGGAAGGGGATTGTAGTAACGACGTAAGAAACATATCCGATATCCTTTGTGAAACGGTTATTCTATAACAGTCAACTGATGGCGTCAGTAAAGTTTACGAAGAGATGGCAAAGATGCTTAAATGAATTTGTTTAGTTTGATATGTAATTCGCCGTTTCAGAATCTAATGCATTCTGGGTAATATTTTCAAAAGCGTACACCAAAACGTTGTGATTGGTTTGAAACGTTCTAAACAATGAAAATCCGGCATCCAATGACGTAACGTTATTTTCATTTTGGTGTAGGAACAATGAGATTATCTATAGTCCTTTAGATTCTGGAAAAGCGAATTGAATGATTGTAGATGCCATAATGGGTAACTATCATATCCTAGTGTTTTCATCATTCCGGTTGACCTAAATAAGATATTTATTTATTTTTAAGATGATTCTATACAATATTTGAATTTTGTAATTGCGGTTTTTTTTCACAAAATGTGATATTCATGATATTGAAATGGCTGGTAAGCGAAAGAATGGCACATGGATTTTTACTTAAACATTTTAGTTTATATAGAGAAGCATGAATACCCTATCTCCTCTCCAAAAACAAAAATAACTGACGAGGTTTGACCATACAATTAACAATATAAAGTTATGATAATAAAAAAGTATTGTCTTGGTACAGAATACTTTCGTCTGAAAAAAATAGCCGGAAAAATACAAAGTGACAAATAATCAATTGCATATCAACTTCTACAGAGCTATAAGAAGTAAAATAAAGACACGGCTGTTTTTATATACATTTTATTTGTAATGTATAATGGTATGACTTATAACCATTTTATTATTAGAAGCCCATTTATACCACGAGGGATTGAAGACTGCAACAGAAAAAATAACAGCATGCATAACCATAAATCTGCATGAATGAATTAAGTTCATTTATATTTATGCATATGTCGAGTCATCCCACTTCAGTGTACAATATTTTGAAACCAATAAAAAACAGAGCTGCATAATTTCATTTAAATAGTTCTTGTTCGATGTAAATCAAGGCTCCGTGTCGAAGGCCGTACTTTGACCTATAAGGCTTTACTTTTTACTAATTTTGACTTGGATGGAGCGTTTTCTCATTGGCACTCATACCTAATATTCTTAAATCTAAATAACTATCTATTTAATCATAAAAAAAAGCTTCAACCCTATGGTAGTTAGTTTTGGTTGAGTTGTAACAAATAACAAATCCAATGCAATTTTGTAAAATGGTGCTGAACTCATCAAAGATACTAGGATTTAAATTTTGTATGATAGACGCGCGTTTCGTCTTCTCAAGACACATCAGTGACGCTAGAATGAAAAAAGGATTAGTGTCCAAAATAAGTAAGGAGTTAAATAGCATTGAACACCCAAAATTCAGAAATATATTGCCATAAACAGCTTTTCTATGTCTACATACCCTATACCTCATTCAAAAGTTTATTCATAGAGAACAAAAGACATATAGTCAATCTGTTCCGCAACGCATATTAGAGGATTGACATAGAGCCTACATGTCGAAATACGCGTGAACATTAAGAAATAGCTTATTTTGAATAATGGAATCGATATTTTGAAAAAAAGGAATGGACTGCTGCAATCCTTCAGCCCCTAATTACATACATACCTTATACCTTATATAGCTTATTTATAGAAAACAAAAGACATATAGTCAATATGTTCCGCAACGCTTATAAGAGGAGTAACACAGACCCTTCGACCCCTTTATACACTACTTGAAAGCTTATAGAAAGAGGGATACAATGGTATCTTAATAAGCTTTCGAATTAAGTATACTGTATATTTGGAATTAGGGGTTGAAGGGTCGCGACAGTCTATTCCAATATTCCAAACATCCATTCCATTATTTTAAATTGGCCATTTCTTAATATTCACGTGTATTTTGGCATTTAGGTCCTCAGTAACCTCTCTAACTGTCATTGCGGCACATACTATTTATATCATTGTGTTCCTCTTTTAATAAGCTTTCAAATGGTGTATAAAGTTTTCCTTAATTTGTGGCTCACGGGTCGCTGAAGTTCATTCCATTATTTAAAATAAGCTTTTTCATAATGTTCAGCCGTATTTCTATTTTTAGGTCCTTCAATACTTCTCTAATATGCGTTGCGGAACATATTGACTATATAACTTTTGTTCCTCTATTAATAGGCTTTCAAATGAGGTCTATTAACAGCAAAGGTAACGTGAAAATAAAAATAAAGAATACGTTGAGTATTTTAATACTTATATATATATGTTTTGGTATTCAGGTCGTCCATACATTGTACAGAGGAATTTCGGTTAAAAATAGTTAGGGAACTCCACTAGTTTATTCTCTGAAACTAAATAAATGAATGAATTAAGTTGGAATTTTTAAAGAATGCTTTGCATTTTTTTTCTGATATTAATTTGAGTATTTGTTAGATAACAACAGATTGACGAATTCAGAAATACAGTTTCGTTTTATTGAGATAACGATATATTTTTATCGAGATCTCGATATATCTAACCGAGATAACGATTTAATAATCCGAGATCTCGTTGTAATAAATCGAGATAACAATATAATAATCCGAGATCTCGATTTAATAAATCGAGATAACGATATAGTAATCCGAGATCTCGATATAAGTGTTTCGTTTTCTCGAGATAACGATATAATAATCCGAGATCTCGATATAACAGTTTCTTTTTCTCGAGATAACGATACATTTTTCATCGAGATCTCGATATATTAAACCGAGATAACCATTTATAATCCGAGATCTCGATATAACAGTTTCGTTTTCTCGAGAAAACGCAACTGTTATATCGAGATCTCGGATTAATATATCGTTATCTCGAGAAAACGAAACTCTTATATCGAGATCTCGGATTATTTTATCGTTATATCGAGAAAACGAAACTATATATTAAACCGAGATAACAATATAATAATCTGAGATTTCGATATAATAATCCGAGATCTCGAAATAATAAATCGAGATCTCGATATAATAAATCGAGATAACGATTTAACAATCCGAGATAACGATTTAATAATCCGAGATCTCGATATAACAATTTCGTTTTATCGAGATAACGATATATTTTTTATCGAGATCTCGGTAAAACGGTAATGTTTTATCGTGATCTCGAATTAAAAAAAATATTTCTAATGTTTTGTGTGTCCCCTTACGGCTTCCGTAAAGTCAAAGTTTTGTTAACAGTAACAAATACTTTTTTTTTACTTTTACAACTAATTTCTTTGTTTTCATGTAGTATTTGCATTCTTAACACCGGGCTATGGCGTATCATTGTTGTATCAAGCTCAAATTTTAAATCAAAATGGTCAGCACTGAAATTTTTAGAGACCAAAATTTTCAAAACATTTTTTTGTTGTTGTTACGTTATGAAATAGTATTAGACCAAAGAGTCAACATCCAAATGTTTGATTGTAGTCAATCCAGCCAATCAAAATGACATCAAAGATAACATTATTATAATATGTGTACGTCAGACACGCGCTTCGTCTACCACATTCATCAGAGACTCTCGAAATAAAAGGTCGAATCAAGAGCGTTGAGGGCCTTAAAGTCCGAAAGGTATTGCCAAGTATTGCTGATGTTATATAACCTTGCTATATAGTTGGGTAAACATTCGCTTTATGAATATAACCGAGCATTGATGTTTCGTATTAACACTGTGATTTACAGTGTCACCTTATTATTCTGTATTCTAAATCTGAAATAAATTTCACCGATTTAAATTCAAAACGATCAACGCAACGTTTTGATGATCCCCCAAAAAAGGGAGATCATACTTATCTAATATTAATTAACGGAAATGTAGCCTTAAAATAAAGCGAAGCAAATAGCACAAAAAAAATCCTCTTAATGTTAACATATATGCGGCCTTCAATAACATCCAAACTGTTTAAAGTCAAGATGTACAGTTGGTATTACACATGTTTCCTAACAAAAATAAATTCCTCTTAACGTTAACATGCATGGCCATTTACAATGTGATTGTGTCCAAATAAGTGTATATAACTGTGTAAAAAATAATTGATGTAGAAACAACCATATGGTTATGCACTTCTTCTTCTTTTTTCTACAGCCTTTAAAAGGGCCCATCTAATGATAATCCCATTAGTCATCAAGTTTTAACCATTTTAGACTTATTTTTATGAAACAAATCATTGTTTCACAATTTCAACTTTTTCATACTTTCACTTAGGACGAAGTTGTCCGATCTCAATAGATTTAACACAATAAAATATCTGTAGGTTGGTATCTAAAAAAAAGAAAGAAAATTTATAATGATCGCCAATGATAAATGAATGAGACAACTCTCCACAAGAGACCAAATGACACAGAAATTGATGTTAATATTAGAAAGTGTCATATAAAATGTTGCTGTTTTTATGCCCCATTTATGGGCATTATGTTTTCTGGTCTGTGCGTCCGTTCGTTCATTTGTTCGTTCGTTTGTTCATTCGTTCGTGCGTTCGTTCGTCTGTCCCGCTTCAGGTTAAAACATTTTGATTAATTTTTTTTGTCGAGGTAGTTGTTGAAGTTGAAGTCCAATCAACTTGAAACTTAGTACACATGTTCCCTATGTTATAATCTTTCTAATTTTAATGCCAAATTAGAGTTTTTATCCCACTTTCACGTTCCACTAAACATAGAAAATGATAGTGCGAGTGGGGCATCTGTGTACTTGGGACACATTCTTGGTTTTTTTTTAATCAATTACTTGATAAGAAAAACTATAAGTATTCTGAAAAGAAAAGAAATGATTTAAGAAGCACATAATATTTTTGATAAATAATTTTTTCATAATTTTGGCTGACGATATTGACCAATTGGTTAAGAAAAAGTAAAATCACAAAAATACTGAACTCAGAGACAATCAAATAGGAAAGTCCCTAATCACATGGTAAAATCAAATGACAAAACACATCAAAAACGAATGGACAAGAACTGTCATATTCCTGACTTGGTACAGGCATTTTCAAATGTAGAAAATGGTGGATTAAACCTGGTTTTATAGCGCTAAACCTCTCACTTTGTTGTGGTCATTTTTATAAATTTCCTGTTTAAAAAACTTTGAATTATTCGTAAAACTAAGGATTTTCTTATCCCAGGCATAGATAACCTTAGCCGTATTTGGTACAACTTTTCGGAATTTTGGATCCTCAATGCTCTTCAACTTTGTACTTGTTTGGCTTTATAAATATTTTGATATGAGCGTCACTGATGAGTCTTGTGTAGACGAAACGCGCGTCTGGCGTACTAAATTACAATCCTGGTACTTTTGATAACTATTTGTTGACAGTCTCATCCAATTCCGTTATATTTACAATGATGCGTGAACTAAACAGACATAATCAGTAAAATAGTTTCAAATTATTTGTCGAAAGTACACATTCTTGTTCACAGAGTTTAGCTATATAGTTATAATATTTCTTTTAGAATTCATTTTTCACTTTTATCACATGTTTGAAAACAATTCCCGAACATGAATTCAAGGAGACTTACCATCG
This sequence comes from Mytilus edulis, assembly GCF_963676685.1. NCBI lineage: Eukaryota > Metazoa > Mollusca > Bivalvia > Mytilida > Mytilidae > Mytilus > Mytilus edulis. The sequence goes on along the minus strand of NC_092357.1, from coordinate 37,599,431 downwards.
GAAGAATACATCATTAACACATATGACCTTCAACCATATGTATATGTCTAAACCAAATCCAACATAAAGTTAATTATATAAAACACCTTTTAAGCAAGATGCATGTGTCCAGAAAAACATCAATGACATGTAATGTTAACTAATACTGTATTCAACAATATGCATGTGCCATAACAAAACCCAAAGCCTATTCATGTTAACGTATATGGCTTTCGTATATGGTATGTGGGGTCCGTGTTGTTTTTTGTATCCCTATTTGTGACATTTTGTTCACGCATCATTGTCAATATAATGGAAATTGCTGCGATTGTCATGCAAGTAAAAGGTTTAGCTAGCTATAAAACCAGGTTAATTCCACCAAATTCTACATAAGAAAATGTCTATTCCAAATCAGGAATATTACAGTTGTTGTCCATTCGTTTGATGTGTGTTATCATTTGAATTTGCCTTTTGATAAGGGACTTTCCGTTTTGAATTTTCCTCGTAGTTCAGTATTTTTGTGATTTTACTTTTTATTGATCGCTTTCAACAGTATACATTTATCCAAATACATGTCTTTTTGAAAATTTCATCCATAAATCCTATAAAATATATAAAATAAAATAAAAAGTGATATCATATTATTGTGGTTATTTCATTCATTGACAAATTGTGTTGGCATTTGTGAATTGAATTTTCATATTTGTCTATAGATCAATTTCCTCATATGAATAAAAAAAAATGATTTATAAATACTACCAAAGCATTGAATTTGGGATGTCAACACATTTATTTTCACTGTCACCGTATTAATGTGACAGGCGTTCCAATCCTCATAATTGTCAAAAAAAATTCACTGATTTAAATTCAAAAAGATCAAGACAGAGTTTTTATTAAAACAAAGTAAGAATGGAAAGAATGAACGTCATACTAATAAACAAAATGTGTTTCACTCCGAAGAGAAAGCTTACCCAACAAAAACCTAGCATCTAAATGTTAATATAAACGGCCTTCAATAATATGCATGTGTCTTAAAGTCAACATAAAGGTACCATAATTCAACAATGTATACATCTCGTGTACAAGTTCCGTTTTGTACAAGTTTTTACATATACAAAACTATTGTAGATGTTATCGTTTGTACAATGCAAAAAAAAAAACAAGTTATAACATGTACAAAATATTGCATAAAAATATATTCAACTTGCACAAAATATTGCTTAAAAATATATTCAATTATTACAAAAGTTTGAAAATTAAAATATGTTTCTATTATTACAACACATGCCATTAACCTCAATAATATTTTCATCTTTTTTTTAATTGTCCGTTCATGTTAATGTGTTTTGTCTTTTTGATATAGTTTATGACCAGATGAATAGTTTTTATAATTTCTTAATACCTTTAAAATACACTTGAAGTCAATAAATATTATTCAGTAATCTCATCTGATGAACTATACGTGTGAGTTTCCACTACAAAGGCTATTGTAGGGAAATTATACTTTCAAACTAGTTGATCCTTAAGATGCAAGTGAATCGCCAGGATCATTTTTAAATGAAATCCTTGATATGTCAGGGAAAAGTTCCTCCGGAAATAATTTCCAGATTTCTAAGGAGAAGATAGTAATTTGGTAAGGAGTGTTAAGTTGGTAAAAGGTGCATCTTAACCTACTGGCAAAGAACGAACCATTCTGAAGCAGTATGAGATATTGACAGCTAGAACCCTAGAAAAATATTCCAAATAATCATTGATAGGGTCTGTCAAAAGAAATTTTGCAAAATTCCGGTTTCTAATGGTAGATAAAATGTCTGTCACAATTGCAGAATGATATTTTATGTTCGCTTTTGAACCAATTTCACAGTCACCTCTCTGTAGAACATCAAAATGACATTCGACTCATTTAATGATTTATTTTAAGATTTGCATACGTCTCATTCGTTATGCTTAAAGCCTCGGTCACACCTTAACGGATAGCTCGAACGGATGCCTAACGGATAACTTTTTTTCAATCCGTTCATGTCCGTTAGACGTCCGTCCATATCCGTTGCATGTCCGTTTAGCGTACGTTTTATCCGTCGACGTCCGTTTTGTCCGGTGGAAAATTTTGAGCTTGTTCAAAACTTTGAACGGACGTCCAACGGATGAAATGTCCGTTGAACCTCCGGTAGGCGTTCGTTTTGTACGGTACTCGTCCGTATCGTGTCCGTTTTGTAGTCCAATCAACTTGAAACTTTCTATACATGTTCCTTATGATATGATCTTTCTAAATGTAATGCCAAAGTACAGTTTTGACCCAAATGTCACGATCAATTGAACACAGAAAATGATAGTGCAAGTTTCAGGTAAAAAATTTTGGTTTAAGTTTTTGGTCAAGGTAGTTGTTGATGAAGTTGAAGTCCAATCAACTTGAAACTTAGTATACATGTTCCCTATGATATGATCTTTCTAATTTTAATGCCAAATTATAGAGTTTTTATCCCACTTTCACGTTCCACTAAACATAGAAAATGATAGTGCGAGTGGGGCATCTGTGTACTAGGGACACATTCTTGTTTTGGTTTTTTTTTATCAATTACTCGATAAGAAATACTATAAGTATTCTGAAAAGAAAAGAAATGATTTGAGAAGCACATTTTTTTTATAAATAATTTTTTCATAATTTTGGCTGACGATATTGACCAATTGGTTAAGAAAAATTAAAATCACAACAATACTGAAATCAGAGACAATCAAATAGGAAAGTCCCTAATCACATGGCAAAAATCAAATGACAAAACACATCAAAAACGAATGGACAAGAACTGTCATATTCCTGACTTGGTACAGGCATTTTCAAATGTAGAAAATGGTGGATTAAATCTGGTTTTATAGCGCTAAACCTCTCACTTTGTTGACAGTCTCATCCAATTCCGTTATATTTACAATGATGCGTGAACTAAACTGACATAATCAGTAAATAGTTATCAAAAGTACCCGGATTATAATTTTATACGCCAGACGCGCGTTTCGTCTACATAAGACTCATCAGTGACGCTCAGATCAAAATAGTTAAAAAAAAGCCAAATAAATACAAAGTTGAAGAGCATTGAGGACCCAAAATTCAAAAAAGTTGTGCCAAATACGGCTAAGGTAATCTACTCCTGGGGTAAGAAAATCCTTAGTTTTTCGAAAAATTCAAAGTTTTGTAAACAGAAAATTAATAAAAATGACCATATAATTGATATTCATGTCAACACCGAAGTGCTGACTACTGGGCTGGTGATACCCTCGGGGAAGAAACGTCCACCAGCAGTGGCATCGACCCAGTGGTGTAAATAAAATAGTTTCAAATTATTTGTCGAAAGTACACATTCTTGTTCACAGAGTTTAGTTATATAGTTATAATATTTCTTTTAGAATTAATTTTCCACTTTTATCACATGTTTGAAAACAATTCCCGAACATGAATTCAAGGAGACTTATACTAAACATCAAAAAAATACATCATTAACACATATGACCTTCAACCATATGTATATGTCTAAACAAAATCCAACATAAAGTTAATTATATAAAACACCTTTTAAGCAAGATGCATGTGTCCAGAAAAACATCAAAGACATGTAATGTTAACTAATACTTTATTCAACAATATGCATGTACCATAACAAAACCCAAAGCCTATTCATGTTAACGTATATGGCTTTCATATATGGTATGTGGGGTCCGTGTTGTTTTTTGTATCCCTATTTGTGACATTTTGTTCACGCATCATTGTCAATATAATGGAAATTGCTGCGATTGTCATGCAAGTAAAGGGTTTAGCTAGCTATAAAAGCAGGTTAAATCCACCAATTTCTACATAAGAAAATGTCTATTCCAAATCAGGAATATTACAGTTGTTGTCCATTCGTTTGATGTGTGTTATCATTTGAATTTGCCTTTTGATTAGGGACTTTCCGTTTTGAATTTTCCTCGTAGTTCAGTATTTTTGTGATTTTACTTTTTATTGATCGCTTTCAACAGCATACATGTATCCAAATACATGTCTTTTGAACCAATTTCATCCATAAATCCTATAACATATATAAAATAAAATAAAAAGTGTTATCATGTTATTGTGGTTATTTCATGCATAGACAAATTGTGTTGGCATTTGTGAATTGAATTTTCATATTTGTCTATAGATCAATTTACCTCATATTAATAAAAAAAAAAATGATTTATAAATACTACCAAAGCATTTAATTTTGGGATGCCAACACATTTATTTTCACTGTCACCGTATTAATGTGACAGGCGTTCCCATCCTCATAATTGTCAAAAAAAAAATTCACTGATTTAAATTCAAAAAGATCAAGGCAGAGTTTTTATTAAAACAAAGTAAGAATGGAAAGAATGAACGTCATACTAATAAACAAAATGTGTTTCACTCCGAAGAGAAAGCTTACCCAACAAAAACCTAGCATCTAAATGTTAATATAAACGGCCTTCAATAATATGCATGTGTCTTAAAGTCAACATAAAGGTACTATAATTCAACAATGTATGCATCTCGTGTACAAGTTGCGTTTTGTACAAATTTTTACACATACAAAACTATTGTAGATGTTATCGTTTGTACAATGCAAAAAAAAAGAAGTTATAACATGTACAAAATATTGCATAAAAATATATTCAACTTGCACAAAATATTGCTTAAAAATATATTCAACTTTTACAAAAGTTTGAAAATTAAAATATGTTTCTATTATTACAACACATGCCATTAACCTCAATAATATTTTCATCTTTTTTTTTAATTGTCCGTTCATGTTATTGTGTTTTGTCTTTTTGATACAGTTTATGACCAGATGAATAGTTTTTATAATTTCTTAATACCTTTAAAATACACTTGAAGTCAATAAATATTATTCAGTAATCTCATCTGATGAACTATACGTGTGAGTTTCCACTACAAAGGCTATTGTAGGGAAATTATACTTTCAAAATAGTTGAGCCTTAAGATGCAAGTGAATCGCCAGGATCATTTTTAAATGAAATCCTTGATATGTCAGGGAAAAGTTCCTCCGGAAATAATTTCCAGATTTCTAAGGAGAAGATAGTAATTTTGATAAGGAGTGTTAAGTTGGTAAAAGATGCATCTTAACCTACTGGCACAGAACGAACCATTCTGAAGCAGTATGAGATATTGACAGCTAGAACCCTAGAAAAATATTCAAAATAATCGTTGATAGGGTCTGTCAAAAGAAATTTTGCAAAATTCCGGTTTCTAATGGTAGATAAAATGTCTGTCACACTTGCAGAATGATATTTTATGTTCGCTTTTGAACCAATTTCACAGTCACCTCTCTAGAACATCAAAATGACATTCGACTCATTTAATGATTTATTTTAAGATTTGCATACGTCTCATTCGTTATGCTTAAAGCCTCGGTCACACCTTAACGAATAGCTCGAACGGATGCCGAACGGATAACTTTTTTTTAATCCGTTCATATCCGTTAGACGTCCGTTCTTATCCGTTAGCCGTCCGTCCATATTCGTTGCATGTCCGTTAAGTGTACGTTTTATCCGTCGACGTCCGTTTTGTCCGGTGGAAAATTTGAGCTTGTTCAAAACTTTGAACGGACGTCCAACGGATGAAATGTCCGTTGAACGTCCGGTAGGCGTTCGTTTTGTACGGTACTCGTCCGTTTCGTGTCCGTTTTGTATCCGTTGCGTGTCCGTTATACATCCGTTGGAGGTCTGGCAGATAAATTCACCAACGGACTTCTAAAGGACGTCTAACGGATAATACGGATGTTGAACGAATGTGAAACGGACTTCTAACGGACGTATAACGGATAAAACGGACGATGAACGGATCTGAAACGGATAAATGCCAATAAAAAATTTCGCGTCAGAAATGCCAATTAGTTTATATAAGGTTCATGAATTCTTATTATTCATAATCGATCTTATAGTAAGGGCACGTCTTCACAATTCAAGCAGCTCTTATTCAGGCCAGATAGTACTTCCCTTTGGCGGCATTTTGCAGAACAAACAAAAACCAGTTACACAGAAAGATTTTGAATATTTATGCGCTTTACATGTATTATTATTATTGTCGCCTTTAATTTTTCCGTATTCATCAGTTTTATCCGGTACGCTTCCGTTAAGTGTCCATTTTATGCGGTACTCGTCCGTTGGATGTACGTTCGACATCCGTTCTGTCCGTTACGTTTCCGTTTGTCGTACGTTGCATATCCGGTGTGTGTCCGTTATGCATTCGTTACGCGTCCGTTTTATTTGGTCAGTACATCAACGGACTCCAAACGGATAACAATTAATTTTGTCAACGGACAACTTTTATTTTCATCCGTTAGTCGTCCGTTCGTGCTATCCGGTAAAGTGTGACCGAGGCTTAAGGCAAAACATATTTAATTTCAATAAAGTCATTTACAAGCATTAGCCTTTCAAAAAGGGCTAGTCGACTCTTAGCTGATGAAAATGGAAAGTGCTCTCGCTTTGTAGATTAATTCATTTACTAGAATAGCCACGTGCATCAATCAACAAATTTTACCACACACGTGAGGTCACACGTTATGAAGTAGTATATATCGTTTAACGTTGTTGTTTACGAAACTCCAGAAGATTCGACTATTTATAGATAAAAGTTACCTGTGTACCAATATCATGAATATGCATGATTAATGACCAGGCAAAATCTAATTGCTAAAATGGAGAGGACAAATCCGATACTCTACGGGATTGAAGGACATTTACTAGGTTTTGGATTGTCCTAACCAATCAATAAACTTTGATTATTCACGTCTCGTAATATCTTCCAATCAGGTAGCAAGAAAAATTCACGCACTGACTGTCCATCGTTCAATTCTTAATATCGACTCCTAGGAGTCGATAATAATTAAACTTGGTCCAATGAAAACCATTTTCTCTCTGTGGCTTTTATAGAGTATGCATATGAGGCCTTGCTTTCAGTTTTACAAAAAGTTTGTAAATCAATATTTTAATGCTGTTTTAAAAATGTGCAAGTTGAATATTTTTTTATCGATCTGATGATATCAGCCCTTTTCAACTGATTTGTGTAGTATGTTCTGAGGTCGTAAGGTTACACCAGTGTTCAAGGATAGAACGCGTTTAGCTCAAGCAGACATGTTTAACCACGTCACATTTTGTTTGTGTTTGTCCGAAGTCAGCTAGAGCCTGTAATTTAGTGATAACGGTTGTTCCTTGTTATCATATTGTTTTTCATTTATTGTTTGTCATTTAATTTTCTTCGTTCTGAATTGTTAAACTTGTTATACGGGTTCTTTTGTAGCTTACTCAGGCGCGGATCCAGAGGGGGGGGGGGTTCCGGGGGTTGGAACCCCCCTTTTTTTTGACGATCAATGCATTTGAATGGGGCCATGTAACTGGAACCCCTCCCCTTTTTTGTCCAGGGTTAAGAACCCCCCTTTTTTAAAATGGCTGGATCCGCCCCTGTTACTATGCGGTTTTGCTAATCGGTGAAGGTCGTGCGATGATATGTTTTTTTCTACGTCACATTGGCATTCATACCACATCTTATTTTTATATCGGTTAATATTGTTTGCCTTCATCGGTATGAATGTATCTAAACAATACGGTTAATATGTACGGCCTTCATAAAAAAAACATGAGTTTGTATGTTCTTTAACGTTGACATTAGGTCTTATAAAACATATAACATAAGCCAATTTATGTAACTTTGAAGTAGTCATGAAACACATGGTGTTATTTCTTTTTTAATAAATTTTATATATTTGGTCCTTAAATAAATTTTTCTCATGGTAGTAATAAATCACTGCAGGTGTTCTTCTTACATGTTATCATCCTGAGACATCAAAGAAATGTAAAAATAATATAGACTACTGGATGATCAAAATTAGTCGGCTTGCTTGTTCATCTTTCGGGTCTAGAATAATGAAGAATAAAATAGGGACTATCAAAGCCTTGTCGTCAATACCAAATTAAGGTTATGGAAAATTCAAACAGAAAGTCCTTTCTCCCATGGCAAATTAAAAGTTCAAACACATTAAACGAATTGGAAACAACTTTCATATTCCTGACTGTATACAGGGTGAGGCATTTCCTTGTGTATTAAATGATGGCTTCAAACATTCATATCAGTCATTTAAAAAAAATGTACATTTTTCGGTTATTGTCTTTTGTCTGTTTAATTTGTAAGTTTGACATATTTTTTCAATTTAACATAAGAGTTTACATATTGTGCAAGATAGTACATGCAAATATTAGTGTGCAAAAAGTTTCATATTTTTTTTATATTCGTTGAAGTATGAAAATTCGGCAATTTCCATGCGTTCATTTTTGATAAATAACATTTGCACTCAAATTATCTGTACATAAAACTGCATTTAAAGGTAAACAGAATGATTTTTCTTCATTTAGTAACATCATAATTGAAAATAAATAACTTTCCATGTTTCAAATCATGACAACTTTTATTCCACAGTCACTGGAATGTCTGTTCATCAATATTTGTCCTTCCTGTTACTATTTATTTGTTTATAATAATGAAGAATAAAATAGGGACTATCAAAGCCTTGTCGTCAATACCAAATTAAGGTTATGGAAAATTCAAACAGAAAGTCCTTTCTCCCATGGCAAATTAAAAGTTCAAACACATTAAACGAATTGGAAACAACTTTCATATTCCTGACTGTATACAGGGTGAGGCATTTCCTTGTGTATTAATTAGTCGGCTTGCTTGTTCATCTTTCGGGTCTAGAATAATGAAGAATAAAATAGGGACTATCAAAGCCTTGTCGTCAATACCAAATTAAGGTTATGGAAAATTCAAACAGAAAGTCCTTTCTCCCATGGCAAATTAAAAGTTCAAACACATTAAACCTCAATGAAAATTAGACTATTTCTAATTGAGTTACCACTCGAAATAAAGAAATGTCCTAATGTGGAATTATTCAAGAAACATAGTTATAATCATTTTCTTGAAAATTATATGCAAGTCAACTAATTTGTTTTCCTCTAACAAAACTATATCAATTAATATAGTAATTTGAAAGAATATCTTTTACCAAAAGAATAAAATACCAACAATCAATTCTAATGTATAAAATTGTAAATGGGCTAACACCTGATTACTTAGCAATACTAAATATTGATGATGTGCAACGCCACAACTTACGATCTGTCTCTAATAATGATCTTTTTGTTCCAAGACCAAATACAAATTTTTATAAAAAATCTTTTCATTATTCTGCAACCAAAGTATGGAATAATTTACCACTCGAAATAAAGAAATGTCCTAATTTCTACCCATTGATTTATTGTCTTCTAAAAGTTGCAGGTCATTGATATAGTAATTTGAAAGAATATCTTTTACCAAAAGAATAAAATACCAACAATCAATTCTAATGTATAAAATTGTAAATGGGCTAACACCTGATTACTTAGCAATACTAAATATTGATGATGTGCAACGCCACAACTTACGATCTGTCTCTAATAATGATCTTTTTGTTCCAAGACCAAATACAAATTTTTATAAAAAATCTTTTCATTATTCTGCAACCAAAGTATGGAATAATTTACCACTCGAAATAAAGAAATGTCCTAATGTGGAATTATTCAAGAAACATAGTTATAATCATTTTCTTGAAAATTATATGCAAGTCAACTAATTTGTTTTCCTCTAACAAAACTATATCAAATATTGTCATTTATTACCCTTTGTATATTTCAATGATTGAATTGTGTATATACTAGTAATATATATTGTAAATTAATGTATGAATGTATGAATGTTAACTGTATGCATGTATTTTGTTTGAGGGCCTCAATGAAAATTAGACTATTTCTAATTGAGTTACCCTCTTTAAATAAAGAATTTATTATTATTATTATATTATTATTATTATTACGGAATAAAACTAGTTTCTCCCTCCAATAACGGCGGTTTTTTATGGTGACGTCGTAGGCGTGGATACAGGACATAACGACATGGTGATTTTTTTTATGTGGAAAGATTTTGGTCATCAGAATCAAAAGATCGGTAGGTATTGATGTATGCGTACCTTTTTATAATGTCTTTAATGTTACCAGTTGATAGATAATTTTTAATTGCATAAGACTAATGAAACGTTTGTTACCATAACTTAGGCATGGGCCGGAAGTATAAAAACACTACATCAATTATTAGGGAGCGACTATTTTAAAACCAATTTAAGTTATGTACTAATTTTTCCATCCTGTTACTGTCCTTCCTGTTACAAAGACAGTGGTAACAGGAGGGACAAAAATGGTAACAGGATAGACATACTTTGTAAGAAATCTCAAAATGCCTCTTACATTATCGCAAATAAATTGTTACACATATTTATTAAAGAACGGTATATTAATTCATAAAATGCACATTTGTATTGAGGTATTCCTAGAACAAGTCAAGTGCTACCTTGACTGGTAACATGATGGACAAAATTATTAATTGTGCAACTATTATTTAGAATTCAGTTGCCGATATTACTGTACAGCTATTATCCAAGCGTGTCATATAGAATACGCATTGTTTCTTTTCAATACTCTTTGAATGCTTTACCCTTTGCGATTTTTACTTAAATGTTTTCTTTAGTACCTGAACCTAATTTGGTTCAATTTGTTCCCTGATGTGTTATTTTGTTCTGCTTGGGTTGTAAAACTATCATCATATTTTGCCAACTTTTGTACTGGTTTCTTAGAGACATGATACTTTCTCGTTACAGGCAAATAGAGATACAGACCTTGCTAGACGACAGCAACACGTATGACACAAAAGCATGTCTTTTATTCCAAAAGGGGGGGGGGGGGGTTGCACAACATATAAATGTGGATATATTATACCTCCGGTTGTGGTTTGAACTCCCCTGCCCTATTCATAAAATAACAATGTGAAAATCCCTTCTCCGTCACATATATATTTCACAGCTACCACTATCATACTTAAATGAGATGATATTAGGAGATAAAAATATAAGAACACCAATTTTAGTCTACAGTAGGTGCACATCATGTACGTATGGGTCGACCCATTAATTGATATAAGAATTTCTACCCATTGATTTATTGTCTTCTAAAAGTTGCAGGTCATTGATATATTTGCCATTTCAAATATAAATACGCACACCAGCAGCAAATCTGTGTGTATTACTCATTTTTATAATTTTTTAATGACATACCCACCCCCTTTTTTGAACGCCTCCGTGCTTTTCTTTGCCAAAATCATTGAGAGACGCTGCTACAACTTCCAGTTTATCATCTAGTAGAATATTGGCTATCATTCAGAATCCAAATAAAATCAGAACCTCTTCGTGAACTTATGGAGATGATCCAAAAATCCAAGAATGACAAACCTTCAGTGTTAAAATGTATCAGAAACTAGATACATGTATATCAGAATCATTGACATTATTGAATAAGAAAAAAATAATTTGAATTTTCGTTCAGTTGTATTGTTGTGTTCTTTAAATTGTCATCATGTTTTTAAACATATGAAATTAGTTTTGCTTTTTACGCCTACATCTTCAACCTTCTCTAAGACGGTACGATGGGTGGTTGTTCTGGTGATTGGTTTGCCTCCAGTGGATACTTAAAGGCATATTCAGGAAGAGAATATGATAAATAAATAAGAACCAACATGCTGAACTTGGTCTTAAAAGCGGTAGTTCACAGAAAGGCATGTCATCTTATGTACTGATTTTTATGACTTGCGGCAACCAAATCTTACTTCATACTTAGAGAAAAAAATAAAAAACACCAATACCAATTTTTCATTTGTTTTTGTTTTGTTTTGTTTGTTTGACCCGGACAGGGTTGATACACTCATAAATGGTTCGTGTATAATGTTTAGATACTTATATCTCTCGTTCGTATCCCTATGAAATTCAAAATCCAGTTTTCTGTTATTGATTTTCGTGACCCAAATTATGTTTTGTCTCTACTGTTACCACTTTGTCCTCCCTGTTACTGCCTTTGTTCGTTCCTGTTACCCCAAAAAATGTGTAAAATAATTTTTACAATCAACATAACCGATCTATTGACTAAGTTTCCAGTTAGTATAATTGAAAAGGGACATAATAGTAAATTTTCAATGCCACTGTCTCCACAATATTTTTTTAAGAGTGTTTGAAAAATAAGAAATGTGATGATTTTCCTGAACGTACCGACCATCTGCAGATTTTTTTGGGGTAATCTACTAGATGACAAATGTAAATGTGATTTCAAATGAACACTGCTATACAAATGTGAGCCACACTTTTCATTGGATATTTTCTTTTCTATTATCACTTTTGCTATCAGTTAAAAAAAGTAACAGGATGGACAAAATCTGACACAAGCTGGCACACAATTTTAAAATAAAATTTTCTCAGGTGTTGGTAAGATTGCATATTTTGAAAAAATAGTAACAAATCAATATGATATTGGTTTTTTAAATTAATTTGCATTTATTTTAACTTTTTTTTTGGAAAAGTTCAGATTCCGAATTTGTACTTTATTTTGAAATGACTGATATAAGGATATGAAATTATGTAGGTTAATCACTAACGATTGAGGTAATAACATGGTTACATTTGTTTAATTGTTGAGGTGACAACCCTTAAGTTTTAATCTCTATTACAGAACTAACAAATATTTCTAAAAGAACAAACAATAAACATCCATTAATTAGTAAATAATACTTTAATACAGAAATTGAACAATTTATGAAACTCATTTGTGAACTTTCCATTTCTTTTTATGCCCCATTTATGGGCACTATGTTTTCTGGTTTGTGCGTCCGTCCGTCCGTTCGTTCGTCAGTTCGTTATTTCGTCCATCTGTCCCACTTCAGGTTGAAGTTTTTGGTCGAGGTAGTTTTTGATGAAGTTGAAGTGCAATCTACTTGAAACTTAGTACACATGTTCCCTATGATATGACCTTTTAATTTTAATGATAAATTAGAGATTTTTCCACATTTTCACGGTCCATTGAACATAGAAAATGATAGTGTGGATAGGGCATCCGTGTACATTGGACACATTCTTGTTAGCAATGCATACGGAGTATACGTCTCCAAATTGATACGATATTCTAGGGCTTGTATTTCCTATTTTGATTTTCTTGATCGAGGTTTGCTGCTTATAATGAATATATATATATAACTGCCCAAGATTATAAAGTTGTGAAATTGAAATCGTCCCTTCGTAAATTTTAAATACGCCATCACTAATTGGTTGAACATTATGGAACATCCATTTCACAGATGTTTAATTGTCGTATAACTATAATCTCGTCCCCTTTTACCCAGAATGTGCTCTATCGGATTCGACTTAATACTAGTTGTGTACTTACATGAGTAACATGAATGGTGCCACATTTGGGGCCGGATCTGTCTACCCTTCCTAAACACCTGAGATCACCCACTTTTGTTGGGGTTCGTTTTGCCAAGTATTTAGTTTTCTATGTTGTGTTATATGTACTATTTTTTGTCTATTTTTCATTTTCTTTTTAGACATGGCATTATCCGTTAATTTTCAATTAATGAGTTTGAATTTCCCTTTGTTTTCCTTGGCCTCTCTTTTTAAGAAGGAACTACTAGAATTTTTTTCAATTTTATGTTATAGCCAAAAACAAAAACGGAAGGTGGTCCAATTTTGTTTTGTTAATGTACTGAAAGCATTTTAAAACACCTAATTCTTTTCATAACTTATTTTAAAATCCAATTCATTTTCTTCTATTAATTCTTTTTTCATTGAATAATCCAAATGTGTCATTTGTTCACAACCTGCAGTTTGAAAAGAAGCTTGTTGACCAAGCATTTCATATATCTTTATAAAGTCATTGAATAACAGTCATTTCATGTTAAAAATAAACTTAAACATCTTGGGTTGTACAGACTTTAAACAAATTGAGAAAGCTTTAAGGAAATTGCATACAAAAATGCACTGGTTCCAGGAATGTTGGTACTACAAAAGCCAGTACTTCTGATCTAAACAACAGGCAAAATATGCCCTTCATTTTAAATAATATCTTTTAGTTCTTATTTTCTACCTTTTATTTCTTTACCCTTTATTCGGCACTTTGTGTCCATAAGGCTCCATCATTCAAACACTAATCAGACCCTTATGCTTAGTGCAAATTTTTAAGGATAGTACAATAGATTTTGGTATAGCGTTAAATATGCCAGTTTTGTATAGAGGCATGATTACTGATGAACTCTGTTAATTCATCTTTAGTCGAAAGTTTTAGATCTGAGATCACCCCCAGTTTTTTATGGGGTTCATATTGCTTAGTCTTTAGTTTTCTATGTTGTGTTTTGTGCACTGTTGTTTGTCTTTTTGTTCTTTTCTTTTTTAGCCATGGCACGTAATGTTGGTTTATTTTTTATTTATGAGTTTAAAAATCCCTCTGGTTTGTTTTGATCTTCTTTTATCTGATGTATATACATGTATCAAACATTAACACAGACTGATGTTTCATTTTTTTAATATTAAAATATTCTATCATTAAATTTTTTAAAATACATTGTATTAGCTTTTAAAAAGAGCTGTTAAAATGTTTTGTTTTCCATGGATGTCTTCATTGCCTCTTTGGTTTTCTGAATGTTTTCTAATTTGTTTTTTTGTTTAAGCATTGGAAAGGCAAAATTTACCAAATTTACCCAATTTCTTTTTATCTTAATTTTTATTTCAACATTTAACAATTAAATTCTGAATAAAAAGATTATTTTTTCAATAACATAAGCACAACTAATTAATTTGCGTAGAGGTTGCACAGTGTATACATCATTACAGTAAAACCCTAAATAAAAAAAGTTAAAACTTCTTTGGGTAGTGATATGCTGGTCAGTTATGTTTTATATTTACATTTTTATTCACACACATACACACTTATACCCCCACACATACACATAAATTTATCCTCAAACACACAACTTAGCAAACAAAACCATTTAATTGCAACACAAAAATGTGTATCTTGCGTACTTGTAAATAGTTGCGTATAAAAACAATTAAAAAAAATATTCTGAAATTCAAATATAAAATTTTAAATGTGTTTGTATAATCATGCACAGAATATTGCATCAAAAATGTTGGTTCATTGTAATAAAGAGTTCAAGAACTCAGTGTAAATCTGATATATGTATTAAAAGAATAGTTTTCAAAAGTAAATTTTCACTAAAAGTATATCATTTGTAATGAAGAAAAGGCAAAAATCGGTTTAATTATTTCATTATCAGAGCAAAAAAGGGGTATTTAAAGACTTTTAAAATACCAAAAAAATTCTTTGATAAGACTTCTGTAGAAAAAATGAATGATTCAAAAATGTCAAATCAGATAGGAGGTAGGCTGTATAATTTTGGCCTACAGCACTTAAAATAAAATATAGTCTTGCCCTTGCAAATCTGAATGTTCAGTTAACAACAATTTGGTTAATGAAATTAACTATTTTTTTGTTCAAAACATTATTTTATAGTTAGCTATGTAACTCAGTAAGATAAATTTGAAAATTAAAAAAATTAAAACTAAGCAGTGAGTACTTGAATCATATTTGTCCTGAAAAAATTTGCTATATTCAGAAATTTATAATGAGTTTTAAAATTTTGGACGGCATTTAGTATATCACAGATCAGACAACTCAAATAAACTGGAGTAAATGCGTATCATTGGATAAAAGTTTTTAGTCACATTACAGTCACATGCTTTATTCTGCTACTTCTTGTTCTTTTTCTTTTGTTTCTTCAGTCTTTTGTTCCTCTAGAAAGATACAAAAAGGATAATAAATAATCAGGAATATAAATCTAAATCTAAATACGTTACATTTAAGTAAAAGTCTTGAATCATAATACTAAGTATATGAGATGTAAGAAAAATATATAAAACAATTGTTATCAAATATGAATAATTCTGTAACTTGTGCAGCTAACTAACATTGACATCATTAATGAAAACAAAATTTTAATGATTTATCTTTATCTTAAAGGTATTCTACAGGAAAAGCATTTTTAAATAGTGCATTAAAATTTGTTGCATCTGCTCCGATCATATATTTAATTCCTGTTTGCGGACAACTTCTACAATTAAAGCTTAATCAAGCGTGTTTATATAAAGCTATTGCTGTTCAAGAATTATGATGATACCATCATTTGAGATGTGCAAATTTTCCATATATTAAAGTGTGTCATACCAAGCCTCTGAAGAAAAAAACAAAAAACAAATTGAGGGGAAATATTGGAAAAATCACAGAACCCAAAACCTTAATTGCTGTAACACCATAAATAATCAGTGTCATAATACTGCTTTTCAAACAAACAATAAAACAAGAACAATTAAAACCTTCTGATGAATCTGTATATTCTCTTGATGACTTCCTGTCTGATGAGGGAGTTTTCTTAGTTGATCTGGATTCTCTTTCTATAAGAGTTTCAAAACTTGTGTTTAAGGTTATTAAAAAAGTTGTTATAATAAGAAGATGTGGTACGATTGTCAATGAGACATTATACTATTCACCAGAATCAATAGAACAAGGATATGAACATCCTATAGGACTCTTTGAGCCTCAGCAATCAGCCTTTAAACCAAAATTTTGGCAGGAAAACGGCGAAAATTGGTGAAATGTCATTTTGACCCTTTAACAAATATGGATAATAACGCAAATTGGTATCCATGAAAATAAACCTGTCTACAATACATATTCACTGAAAACAAGAAAATAAGATCACAGAAATAAAGATGTACTATATTCAGATTAGTGCTATACAAAAATAAATAAAAAAACATAAAAATAATTAAATTAAGCTGAAGATCAAATAATATTAGTTCTAAAATGTTAGTATCTAAAATATTAAATAATAAGCCTATAAAGTACAAGATTAATTTTTAATCAGATAAAAAACAAAACAATAAAATTAGAAGATCTAAAAAGAAAAATTAAGAATAAATAAATAAAAACATTTAAAGATATTGCACATTTAGGCATGCATGTACTCTTTGTTCTCTTCCACTGGCATGCAGCTTCAACTTGGTTTAAAGATTATGTACGAATTGTTATGGGTATAAAAAAAAAACAGAGAAAAATAGGTAAAAATATAAATAGTGAATAATGCATGTGTTACTAAAAAAGTATAGAAAAGAGATAATAGCAAAAAAAAAGAATAGAGAAAGTTTAAATGGCCTTAAAAAAAATTCCCCACTCATTCAGACCCTCGTTCATTTATCTGTAAGTTTGTAAAATTACAAATAAAGGATATACATTAATGCAATAATTGTAACACTTGCAGCAACCTGTCAATATAGAAATCTTGTTAGCCATTTTAAACTTTTGAATAAAAATGAAATGAAACATTTCCCATATTCTGATGGCTTGGCAAATGATATATTTACAATATGTAACTTCAAGTATATTGGGGGGAATGTGAGACAAAAGAAAAATACATCAACTACAACAAATAAAAAATGCTGGACATTGTGAAAAGCAGTCTAAGAAGTTGTGATTCATGCTTTGGATACTAAAGGTGACCAGTGCAATTAAACCTTTTTTGTCTTTCTTTTGATCCTTTGGTGAGGGAGTCCTTCTCGATTTAGATTGTCCCTTAGGTGAAGGAGTCCTTCTGGATTTAGAATGTCCCTTAGGTGAAGGAGTCCTTTTAGATTTAGAATGTCCTTTTGGTGAGGGGGTCCTTCTTGATTTAGTTTTCTCCTTTGGTGAAGGAGTTCTGGATCTATTTTTAGTTTTAGGTGATGGTGTCCTAGATTTACCTATTCGAACTGTAAAAAAATTCTAACATTTACCAATTTTCTATTTTTAACTTCATTTCAAACTTCACAAAACTCAAACAAGTTGTGTCATGTGAAATATTGAGCACTTACAGTTATTTTATTTCACATGCTTCCTTTAAGTTGTTATTTGTCAAAAAGATCAACAAATAACTTTTTCTGTTAGAAATTCATTTAGTAACATTCAAACCACTAAAAATTAAACCACAATCAAATACAAATTAATAATCTGCAGATAATTCCACTGTCAATCATTTCAAAAAATGTCATTAGTCTACACCCATAATTCTAAAGGGGTAATCTCAAAACATATATTTAATAATAAAATAATTGTATAGATGCAAACTGTACATTTTGAGATGATCCCTATTTCAATCTATTAATTTAAAACCATCACATCTAGGCAGATTTCATGTGTTTAACCTTTTGCAACACTAATGGCTGATCCACCCTGTTTTGAGCCTCCAGCAGACTCATGACCTTTCTGTGACCCTGTCTCTTCATGAAAAGAGACAGATGGTTGTTTGGCTGGGGAATCTCTTCCCTCTTTAGAAGGGGAAAGAGGTGTCATTCTATCAGGAGCGGGACTTTTTGTTGGTGATTTTATGGGGGACCGACCCCTAGACCCTATGGGAGTTGCTGGAGGCTTAGCAGGAGATCTCATCCTTCCAGACCCTCTTGGAGTTTTGAGACTAGCATCAGGACTACGTTTTCTTTGACTGGCTTGAAGATTTTTTAAATCTGATAGTGCTGGAAAAAAATCCATGATTCTAGTTCTTAATATACAGAATTGATTTAATACTGTAAATTCAGATATTATTGCGTGCATTTATTATTGCGATTTTGTCATTTTAGACTTAAATGCGATTTTAATTTTTACGATTTTGAGAAAAATCCTGTAAAATTCATATGAAATATTTCAAAATGCGAGTTTAAATTATTGCGTTTACAACTCAGTCGCATTTTTCGCAATAATAAAAACCTCGCATTAATTTCTGAATTTACAGTAGCATATTAAAATGCCTCGAACATAAAGTATTATCATTTACATAAACAATGTTGGAATAATTCAAAACATACAGTTTTCATGTAATTGGTAACACACAAAAAAAAGAATGTTAAGATCCTGTAGCCCTTTTCACAAAAAATCTTAAGTGTAAAATTGATCGTAAGTCTAAAATATCCCTTAACAATTCAACTTAATATTTTATCGTAAGATTAATTTTAGACTTAAGATTTTTTGTTAAAAGGGCTGCTGTTATATAAATATGTAAATGATGATCCAAGGCTTAACCCAAAAAGATCTTTTGCTACAAGATGTGTTTATCAGAGATGCTAATGAGTGTAAAACATCTTTTTTTAAATATAAGTCTCATCCAAAACTATCGAGTAAAATGGCTATCATTATAAATGACATCTCAAGTGAATATTCGGCACTGAAGTGTCCAGCTTGTCTTCCTGTTAACTTATTGATTTATTGAAAAGGACCTTTATTTTGAAATATGCTTGCAGAATTTAACTATCATTTCTCCAAAAACTAAAAAAAACATTACGATCTACTTTGAAAATCATATCATTATTAAGTGAATAAAATATGGACTATTAAACCCTTATAGAATAAATCTGTATGATTATATTTATTACATGTATTGCTAATGCAAGCCTATACATTTAAAATTAAAATCAAGAAAAGATATAATGAAATCATTGATAATAAGCTCAGATATAACATTTAGGTTAACTAATATGTTCCTGCACTAAAATCTTGTGGATTTTCATTGAAATAGTCAGATGATTTTGCAACTTACTGCAAGTCTAAAGAAAAAGTTAACAACTGGTAAAAAATGTACTTTTTGTAAAATTGAGGACTGAACAGGAAGAACTTTCATTTATTCAAAACAGTTTTAAAAATTTGGCAAACCGCTTTTACTTTACAGATAGGTAACTCAGTGTAATTAGGCCAAGGAAAACAAAACAAGTGTTTTAGTATTTTCTACTTCAGGAAATGAATAGGTAGTTAGAATTTATTTTTTTCAATTTATCTTTTTACCTAAACTTTAAATACAAACTTGACCTTCAATTCTATCACAATAAGTTCATTACTAGAATTTTAAAGGAGTAAGTTCGGTAAGTGCTATATTTGGCCCCAATTATAAAGTTCATGGTTACAAGAAAATAATTGTTTTAAGTTGCCTTAAAGACATGGGAGAAAGTTAAACAGAGCTGTTTTTGTCAAAGTTTAATTCTAACACATTGATTTTTACATCCCAAAAAGGTCAAGATAAGGGATTTTGGTGAAATTTGACAAAATTAGGTGGATTTCAACCAAATAATCTCTGGAAATTTCCCCTTTTTCATTGATTTTTTCGTGAAAAATCAATATGAGTACAACTTGTGAAGTCATAATGAAATGTAGAAATGTAAAATTTTCAACAAAATGGCTTAAATCCTATCTAGTCAATGTATGAGCAATAATTAATCGTGATATTGGTCAATAAATCTGAATTTGAAATTTACGCTAAAAAAAGGGGGCTATTTTAGGACCTTATTGAACATACTCCTTTGTACACAACAGATCCATCATTTTATATAATTCATGGCCAAAAAAGATAGACCTTATCAAGATCACACTTTGGGTTGTCGTGTTTTATACAGAAAAAGTGGTATTTATCAGACAGAACATGCTAAAGTATGAAAACCAGATCTGATGTTCTATTCTATGAAAATAAGATGATCTGTTTTAATCAAGAAAATATATATCTGAAAAGTTAAGTATAAGTTATGATATATACAGTTCAGAGGTCAACTTAGATTTGTAATGTGGAAGTAAATTTATATACAAGTACTGTATAGTTTCTTCTTTTCTTTTTTCCTTTCCTTTTGGTTTAAGAAATAAAATGATACATGTTATAATGACAAATAGAAAGTTGTATCTCAACAATAAAAATACTTCCACAATATACAAAGATACAAACTTGGATACAGATTTTTTTTAAAGAAAACATATCATACAGGTATATGTAAAATTAAGATTGAACATGATTAAACACATATTTTCAAACATTAGACTTAATATTTCTCAAATATCAATTATATATATATAAATATATTTGGGATTATTTCTTCTAACATTTTAATTTTTGCTTTTAAATTTTAGCACATGCAAAACAGTAAAAATAAATATAGACTGGAAGTATTATGAATTTGGGCTGTTCAAACATTTATCTTGTGGGCAATGGGAGGCACTCATATTAATTTTAGAAATTTGTAAGAATTATAGGTAAATGAAAATTTTAATTTAATGGGTCTCAAAAAGTACTTCCCAAGTATTCAATTCTGGATGATTATATATCAAACCTTTTGCCTATAAACTAACAATTATCATAAATTTTTGAAAATTACGAAAAAAAAAAAGAAAAAAACATGTATCACCTTAAATTCCAAAAAATAAAACCTGCCTTTAATCAATCTCAATCTTAATTTAATGTTAGATCTGTTGAATAGATAGAGATACAATATGTTTACAATCAGGGATCTACACATCAGGTTTTACCTTTCTCCTCCTCAAAATCATCAGCATAATTATTATCTCCCTTTGTTTCTTCTATGTAAGCATAATATAAATCAGTTAATAATTGTGTCTGATTTTAAAATAAAGTATTGGAATAACTGATTATACAGTGGATTCATTTAATTTTGTTGGATACCAATTTTCGTGGGTAAATTGTGGGTATAAGGAAACAAAGAATTAAAATATCCAGTATCTTTTGACTTTTAGCATGTACATCTCAAAAGATTTTTTTTCTTAAATCCAAGAAAATGGTACCAATGAAAGTAATTGAATCCACAGTAATAGATAATAAATAGTGCTATACAATGCCATATTTAAGATTCAAACAAAATTTTCTATTATCTGATTTTCAGGATAGACAATACTATTTAAATGAGGTCTTAATTTACCCGGAACCAAAGAATTTCATAAGAAATATTTGAAAACCAAATAATGAGATGTTGTCTGCCTAAAAGTTAAGGCCAAAATCAATTAAACATTCTTTTGAGTTGTCTACCTTGCATAATAAATATTGCTAAATTTACTTGAACAGAAGTGTGAACTTTCATAATTTTTCACTTTAAAATCATTTATAGAATTCTTCATAGACAATAGAGAAGCCAAAATACATTAAACAGTGGCGGATGCAGGAATTTTCGAAAGGGGGGGTGCTAACCCAGGGCACCCAGGGCAAAGGGGGGGTGCAAAACATATGTCCCGATACAAATGCATTGATCGGCAAAAATAAAAGGGGGGTGCGCACCCCCGGAACCCCCCCCTGGATCCGCCACTGTTAAATTTACAGCTTTGACATTGCAATTTTTTTAAATGCAATTTTTTACAGAAAAAATTATATGAAAATTTTAGTTTTTGACTTAAATGTATGGCATCATAACTGATCAAAATTCTTAATGTGCAACATGCTTATTATACTGTAAATAGTTTCTGCATTAACAAAACCATTGGAATTATTTCTAAAATTATATAAATAATTTCTTTGACAATAACTCATACAATTTATTAAATGGCTTACTGATCTTTTTAAGGTGGTACCTAACACTACAGGGAGATAACTCTGTAAAATCAGCAGAACGTTTTAATGACGTTATGTTGTTAAAGGGATATTAAGCTTCTCAATGATCAAAATGAGTGTTTGTCAAACTGCTATATAAACAGTGTAATTTTTCTGATAAAACGGTTGGTTCAAATTATTTTAATTTTTTATATTTTTGTAAAAGGGTCAAAGTAAATACTTTGTCAAAATTTTAAGAAAATTAAACGAGCCAAATTAATTTAAGTTAAAGTGTTGGGTACCACCTTAAGTGTGCTTTAAAGTATAAAAGTTTCCTTGCTTGTTCAGTGAACCATGAATTCTTTATTAGCTTCTTTAGATATAGAAAAACAAACATGGACAAATAGGATTTCATCCTCTTGTCACCTGTCTCAAAATTTGATTGGCTAGCAAGAACTATCATCATGTTTCCTTTTAAATAGGTAGCATACAAAGTGATTTCATGGTTCACTTAGCAGACAGGAAAACTTAACTTATTTTCTTTGTACAGACACACTCAAGTATAATAGCTGTAACAGTACTAACCTGTTGATCCTGGTCTACTCTCTATTTTTGCCGATCCGGCCGTTCCAGGTCGTTGCTCTGTTTTTTTATCTGTATCTTCATCTTCATCATCTCCTTCACCTCGTACTATTTTACCGTTAACTTCGTCTAAAGCTTTTTTAATGGCTTGTTCTGCTACATTGTCTTCTAAATCTTTAGCGATTTGTAACGATTCTTCAAATGATGAGGCTGCTGCTTGTAATTCACCATTTTTAACTGAAACCAAAGATAATTCATAATGACCTTGACATTAGTAAGTTTATATATTTTGTTCAGGTGATGTAAGTAATGCTTAAGATATTGGTGCTCATTGAAAAATTTTAAAATATTAAAGCCAGATAATTGTATATTCATTGGTATTCGCTGCTTCCCCTCTAAAACACAACATGTAGGAGTACCGTAGGAGAACAGACTAGTTAGACTGGAGTCGGAATAATATGTCCAGGTAAGGTGACATCATTGACATGTCTTATAAACTACCACATTAAAATATCAGACTCAGTGTGACAGTCTACTGTGAAACATGGTTTATAATCCTTTTATATTCTTATCCTGAAAATGCACTGACTTTGTAATTTGATGTTTAACAAAAATCAATAGACCACCATCACCATTATCATGTACATAAGAAATATATATCTGTTGTCTTTCCCACTGGACTTTTAAAGCCATTCACCAGCATCATCTAAATAAATTTAATAACTTGAAAACTTTGTATAACTAAAGAGGAATCACTGTATTTAATGCTAATGATTTATAACCATACCTTCAGATTGTGCTACTAAAACTGAGGCGTGTAATTTCCATGTGTCATCTTCTGCCTCTTTGGCTGCCTCTAGAGCTTTCCTTCCGTTGTCCCTAGCATCTACATATTGGTTTAATTCTAGATGACATCGTCCTATTTCATGGAATAACCAGGCACTTTCTAATGGTGACTTACTCATAGGTATCTTCTCACACCACCTGATGATTATATATATATAGATATGATGCAATGATAATTTAAAAAAGAAAAATGCTGATAGTAATAAAATAAAATATGTCTTCATATGTGTTCATCTTCTTTCAGTTAGTAATACTAGTGGTGTTTCCTAAAGACATTTTGTTATTTCAATTTTCCAAATCAAGAAAGCAGTAATGAATTGAAATTTTAAGGTTGCTAATATTGTTTACATGCACTTCATTTGAACTTTGGTGTATAGTTGTTTAATTGGCAATAAAACCACATCTCCTTATAATGTTTATATTATTGTGAAAAAAATAATTTTGTGTTTCTGGCAGATTTAGTTATCATCTCTAATACATGTAAATTCAGTCACATTTTCAGTTTATGTCTTTATATCAATTAGTAAGATTTTAAAATAATTTGTAACAAAACAAATTGCCATTCTGTTTCATATGTTGTGCTGGTATTCCACTGTCCCAAGTCAGGAGCCTGTGATTATTCAGTGGTTCTCATTTGTTCATGTTTGTCATATTCATTTTTTGTTTATTGAATTGCTGTACTTTAAAGGTGGTTAGTTTCCTTGTTAGTATTGTCCCACATTTAGCATGGTCATTTTTTAACATTGTTGAAGGCTATATGTTGTTATCTTTAATTGCTTAGCTTACCATCACATCCTTTGATTTCATTGATTTATTGGTGTTTAAGGTCACTTTAAACACTATTGTAATTTCTTGTGGCAGTCAGATTTTTAGTGGTGGAGCAAGCCAGTGTGCTCAGAGAGAACCAATCTACCTAGGGTAGGAAAATTGACAATTCTAGTCAATCAAAATTTTAGTTCAATGCACCTGCCCAATGCAGGATTCAAACTCACAACCTCAGTGAAGACAGGCTAGTGATACAGTAGTTCAACTATTGAGACCACTCAGTCACTGAGGTCCCTTCATGTCATTAGAAATATAGGGGATAGTTGTCTAATTGGCAATCATACAACATTTCCTTATTCATATAATGAACATTCTAGACATTTAATCCACCTCAAGCCACTGCCACTATATACAAGTGGAAATTTCAAAATCCACTTAAGCTGAGTGTTCTTAACATAAAACAAAGATCTTACACATCAATGGCTTTTTGGAATGATCCTTTTCTGGCATACACTCTACCCAAATTATCTAAAGCTCGAGACTTAGCATCTTCTAAATCGCTGGAAAAGAAAAAATTGAAAATATTATTAAAAATAAAATATGATATCATTTTGAGACAATAAGCATTTTAGAGATTGACCGCTGATGTCAATATGGTTTTCATGTTATGTAATTTTCTGGTTTGGGATATTCCTTATTTCAATTTGCCAAATTATGAAATAGACCAAACATGGAAATACAGTTAACTTAGATTTTCCATCAAAAATATTATGCTGAACTTCTTTCAAATGAATATATATCTAGGTTTATATACATAGTATAAAAGAACACAAATCTACAAAAGATGTACTTACAATTCTTGTAAGTGTCTTAATAACACAAATTTCTTACGAAACATAAGAACTTACATAAAAGTTGTGGTTCGCATGCAATTAAAGTCATTTTAATATTATAATAAATCTTTTTGAAGTAAGCAAAAGGTAATTGTCAACTTTCATTCCAAGAAAATTGAGACATGCAGCAAAACCAAACTCATTTTTTTTAGGTTTTACAATAAATTCAAAAAAAAAAACCAAGTAGCTATAAGTCACTTCAAGACATTTGTAGATTAAGTTTTCCGCTGACGTTAACTTGATGTTGAAAGTATTAAGTGCACCTTTCTTCCTAAATAATCCAACTTGACCTCTAGATATAAAAATAAATAGCTTTTGAACAATTGAAGTCTTCAGGCTAAGCTCTACCTTCAATGCTTCAGCACATTTCTTTAAATTTTCTTGATATTACTAAGAAATCCAAAAAAAAAATTATGGGAATGTTGACTCTCATTTAATTTGAGTATTTTTTAGGCCTTATTTGGTTATATTGTTCCACAAGTTTACAAGTATATATACATTCTTCGTTTTTCTTTTGACCTTTCCATTCCTGATGAAGGTCGAACCAGTAAATTTCTTCAGCAAACCAAATTTATTAAGTGTTATTTTCATTGTTCAATTAAGAGGGCCCTCATGGGGTTTTTGATTATGTGATTACTTGGCCATTTTTTTAATGATTATTTGATTATTAAGCCAAATATTTCATGATTATTTGATTACCTAGGACTGTATTTTTAGTTTATGATTATTTGATTACTAAAGATAAGCAAATATTTAATGATTATGTGATTATATTGGCAAAAAAATGGTGATTATGTGATTACTAGGACCCCCCCATGAGGGGCCTCAATTAACATTCATCACTAAGATAAATAGTAAGTGTCTTTTATCAGGCTTGCTTGTACTGTTTATTTAATTTTAGTCAATAAGAAAATCTGTAAGTTTGACCTTTAAAATGTAACCCAAGTGCAATAACTCTATATCAATGTACGTCAATGGAAAAGATATCTATACATTTTATTAGCATGCAATTGTATAAAAGAAGTAAAAATGTATACAAAAACATGTTAATGTTTGAAAACATAATTGGTTATTAGTGTTCAAAATCACCATATATATCTTTTTATACTGCATGCAAGTTAATAGAATAGTTTTCATAATCAACAGCCACAGATCCAGCAAATTTAATAATAGCTTTTCGGTGGAAATACATGGCAAATCTGACTTCCTTACATGCGACTTTTTTTACTGGTGTAATTTTTAAAAAGTGTACTTGTTTGGCTTTATAAATATTTTGATATGAGCGTCACTGATGAGTCTTATGTAGACGAAACGCGCGTCTGGCGTACTAAATTATAATCCTGGTACCTTTGATAACTATTAACAACATTAAAGCTTTGAAGAATATTATCCTTGCTATTACAGTAATATATTCAACATACCAAAATAATTATCAAAGGTACCAGGATTATAATTTAGTACGCCAAAATGTTTATCTCAAGCATAATGAAAGTTATTCAAGATTGATTGACAGGTGTTTGCTTTATGTTGCTAAGCACAAATAGTTGTTCAAGTAAAACATGTCTGGCCACAGTTACATGTGTTACAGTAATAAGATGGAGTCCCTTAAATTTACACCTTTTACAAAGACTAAATCACAAATATAAGGAGAGCAAGATTTTGATTTTTAATCAAATATGACATTTTGGATCTGACATAAGATTAAATAGCATGCATGCTTCAAAACTTCACATAAAATTACCCAGACTTTTTCTTTTTTCTTTTTCTCATCCTGTAGTTTTAAGTCAAATGTTTTTTTAACATGTCTATGTTTCCATGTTACTTATCTATCATTTAAATCCTATAAGATTTTATTATTTCCCTGTTTTCTTTAAAATTGACAAATTTCTTAGCTACTATATTATATAATTAAAAAAAAAAAATTAATAGAAGCAAAATCCCCCCAGAAGTATATATATAAGCCTTTATCCAAAACTCAATATTAGAATAATTAAAATAAATGTTATTTAAGGTGGTACCTAACACCACAGGGAGATAACTCTGTAAAATCAGCAGAATGTTTTGATTACGTTGTGTTGTAAAGGGAATATTAAGCTTCTCAATGACCAAAATTGTTGTTTGTCAAACTGCTATATAACCAGTGTAATTTTTCTGACAAAACGGTTGGTTCAAATTTTTTGAAATTTTTATATACTTGTTAAAGGGTCAAAGTAAATACTTTGTCAAAATTTTATGAAAATTAAACGAGCCAAATTGATTTTAGTGAAAGTGTTGGGTACCACCTTAAGTTTCCCCCAAAAAAATAAAGGAATTGTGAATGATTACTTTAAACATGATGTGAATATTATTTTTAGGTGGTCTGTAGAGCACATGCTCAAATGTCTTCTCTGATTTAAAACTGATAATGATTGAGCTTTATGTTGAAAGTTTTTAAGTCTTAAAGGTATCATGCAAACAGAATATTATCAGAATATTATCAATAATCCATGCAAATGAGGTCAAGGTCAGATGAACTATTGCAAATAAAAACATGTACTTCATACATGTACATCAAATATAGTTGCCCTATTGCTTATGGTATCTAAGAAACAAATTTAACATTGAAAAAAAAAAATAAACATTGACCAATCAACCATGTAATTGAGATATAAAAGTTCAAATGAATCCTGGCAGACAAACATGTACACTTTATACATGCTATACTCATTTTTAAATGCAAAACATAGTTGAAATGATGTTTATAGTATTTGAGATACTGATTCCACCTCAAAAACTGAACCTTGATCACAGATCACTGGTCTTTGAAATTAGGGAAAAACATTGCACTTATTCTATGTATCAAATATAGATTATTAGCTATAGTTATCCTTCAAGGGTCTACAAAGTTGTTTCTAATTGTAATTTTACAGGATAGTATAAAGTTCATATTTCTTAAATAGTTACAATAACATGTTTAATCCCACCACATTATTTATGTATGTGCCTGTCCCAATTCAGGAGCCTGTAATTCAGTGGTTGTTGTTTGTTTATGTGTTACATATTTGTTTTTTCGTTCATTTTTTTTTACATAAATAAGGCTGTTAGTTTTCTCATTTGAATTCTTTTACATTGTCTTATCGGGGCCATTTATAGCTGACTATGCTGTATGGGCTTTGCTCTTTGTTGAAAGCTGTACGGTGAGCTATAGTTGTTAATGTTTGTGTCATTTTGGTCTTTGTGGATAGCTGTCGCATTGGCAATCATACCACATCTTCTATTTACAAGTATACATCAAATTATGAAGAATTCAAGAAGGTGTGTTTTACCATCTTGACTTACTACTCACACTGTTGGTTTCAGAATTCTAAAAACTGTCATGCTTTTATAGTTTCTTTTAGAAAATAAATCTGATTGGTTAATGAACTAATGATAATATAAGAAATGAATTTTGATTGGTTAATGAATTGGTAATAAGACTGGAAATGAAATTTTGATTTGTTAATAAACTGATCATGATCATAATATCGGAAATGAACTTTGATGAGTTAATAATGAATTGATAATCATATCAGAAATGAATTTTAAATTGATGATAATATCATAAACATGATAAATGAAATAAAATATAGAAATAACTAGCAATGAATTCATTGTAAAGAAAGAAGTTCAGCATTAAATTTTCAAATTAAAAAAATGAATGCCCTGTATATCATCTTATTTCAAGGAAACTATGGCTGTATTTAAGTTTGATTTGTTTAAAACACTAACATATTTGTTTTTTGAGTCAGGCAGATTCTGCATAGATTATTTTTACAAAATGCTGTAAATTCAGAATTTATTATGTGCATTTTTTTTAGATTTGAAGAATGATCAAACTTGTGATATTAATTATTGCAATTTCATGAAAATCTGCATACAAACATATGTATCAAATATCAGAATGGGAATTTTTATTATAGCAATAATCACTCAATTGTAATTTGTATAAGTTGCATGAATTAAAAAAACCTTGCAATAATTTCTAAATCCACAGTACATTGTACAGCTTTGACATGGATTTGGCAAGTAAACAGACTTGAAATGAATATTTAATGTAAAATAACTATCACATAAACAATACTAACTGTTCTCTTGAGAGTTCCAGGTCTCGTTCATGGTATTCCATCGATCTGTTGAAATTGTTCATCTCTAGGTAGGCGTTACCTATAGAACTGTATAAGGTCGCCATGATTTCTGCTCGGTTCTGAAGTTCATCAGATGACATGCCTTCCACTTGTTTTAATACTTTCTGTGCCTTCTTCAAACTCTGTTCATATTTACCCTCTGATTGGTCTAAAAAAGAGAAATTTACCCTTTACACTGCATCCACAATAACTTTGATTTGATGGTTGCTTGCTCAATACCATATATTATATTGTATTATTGTGTAAATTAAGACGATAAAAGGGTAAAATATGTATTTTTATTTTGATCTAAGCGATACAAACCTTCTTCAATTTCATCCAGACTTCTAAGTATATAAGATCTAGGATCTCTGGACTGTTGTTTGGCGCTACGTCTTGACTTCTCCTTGTCACGTTTACGTGCGTACATGGGCTTCTGTTGTCTCCAGAAATCAGCCCTAGAATTAAGGTATTCTAGACCATCATATACTTTGTGTTTTATATCTCTTTCCATTGGTGATTTCTCTCCAGTTAAAGCTGTAAAAGAATAAGTATTGAATACAATTTATAAACACAAAGATTTGCCTCTAAATGACCCAAAGGTATAAATAATCAGCAAGCTTATTGGAAGCCTTCTGATTTTTATTATTGAATGTGCAAACAACTTAAAATAATCTGTTTACACAGATAGGTGTACATTGTATGTTGAATGTTTGTGTTTTAATGCTGTTTTTAAATGCCACTTGTGGGTTATTTCGTGGCGGCCAGTTTTTATTGGTGGAGGAAGCCTGGGTGCTTAGAGAAAACTACCAACCTTAGAGATAGGAAAACTGTCATTCTTAGTCAATCAAAATTAAAGTTGAATGTACTTGCAGGAGAGGTCACTGTTCAAACTAGCAACTGGCTAGTGATTACAGTAGAAGAACTACATAGACCAAATGGCCACTGAGTTCACCTGATATGTGTATGTAGTATAATACCATTGTAGATATTGAAATGGCAACATTTTATCATGTTATTGTTCCTGAACTTTTAAAGTCAATGACAAAGAACTGTGGGACACACAAGGTCATTTAAAATTTGAAGTTATGTTTGCTACTCCTTATAAATATGAAGGCCAAATATCATGCATGGACTACAGACAATTATCATGTACATTGTAAAAATCAAGTAAAAAAATTATAAAAATACATTTTATGTAAGATTAGTAGTTCTTCTTCTTATGAAAGGAGATAAATTGGATTTTTTTTGATTTTTTTACGTTTTCTTTACAAATTGAGACTCGGAGTACTAATAATTTGATCAAAATGTGCCAACAAACCAAACGTTGATTATTCTTGTTCAAGTAGGTAAACCAGATCTGCAAATTTTTGTCATGTTTTAGATATTTTGTCAGATTTTAGGAATCCTCTGGTTTTATCCATTTGAATGCCTTCAAAAAATTTGAGCAGTGACCCCATTTTTCTTTTTGTAAATCTTTTACAGGTATAATGATAAGCCGTCTGTAAAAGTCTTATGAAAATTTTAATTACTTTATAACAGTTTTTGAGAACATCAACTTGCCAATAATTAAAAGCTATGAAAAGTCAAGAGAGAATATTTTCCAGCCAAAATTTCAATGGTTTATACCTCGAAAACAAGCACTGTGGCCTATATATTTTTTTTGCTCTTTGGATTCCTTTATTAATCCTCTATCTATATAAACTAGTGTTTTGAAAAGTTAATTACTTTGAAACTGAGAAGCGAACTCCCTTAAACTAAAGTCTTACATTTATCTTTCATTAGTTTTTCTAAGTATTCCTTGTCTCCATACAATTCTCCCAGTAACTGTTTGATAGTTTTTGAATCTCCTCCACTTTTTGGTCTTTCCCTCTCTTTTTTGGCTTCTTTCTTTGCGCCTGGTTTTTGGTATGTTCCTTTAGATTGTTTGGCTTTTGACTAAAAAGTAAATTACAAATTTTATTATAAAGAAACATGGTCTAGAAATATATTTTATACATGTTATGATTCTGCTGTAAATAAATATGCAAACATATACTGGTAAATAGTAATAATGTGATATATTAATAAATTCCTTCTCATGTGCAAGACATTTTGGGAATACTAAAATGGAAGGGAATTGGCAATGAAAAATTTGATTAAAAACTAAACATTCTTTATATTCAAAATAAGGCATAAAATTTGTAAGGCTTTTCTTATATATTAAACTAAAGGAACAGCCATACTAAATGACCATGCATTAATTCTATAAAAAAAAAAAATAATTACCGATAGTCATATTTTTAAGATACAAATTTTAAATCCTTCAGAATCAATATATAAAGAATAATATTTTACCCCTTACCTAGTGTTTAGTGCAAATTCAAAATGGTGTATCTGATATAGGTTTGTATGTAAGCCTAATCTGCGAACGTGACTATAATTTCCATTCAATGCCAATTTTTGTGTGGAAAAACTCACCTAAACATGCTTTTTGTGTAAATTGATGTGTGCAATATTGTATAATTCATATCTATTTCACATGCTAATGCAATAGTCTTATTCATTTAGTGATATTTCAAACTTGAAATCAACAATGCACAAGCCTTATAATTGTGCATATATCTGTGTTTCAAACAAATGCATCCATTGTCAGGTGCTCATAGTTTTATTTTGCATTATTGACAAGACCATGCTGTACGTGTACATGTGTGTTACATAGACACCATATGTTTGTGTATCCACACTTTGGTGCAATTGAAACAAATTTAAATTTCTCACATCACTGTAAGATGTCTTGCTTTTAGCACTAAATGCTTGTTGTGCTAACTCCTTTTGCTGAAGTAAAAATGTGTGTATCATATAAAAAACTGAGAGAAAAAAAACCATTAATTACAGTTCTCATTTAATTCCCTTTTTCTCAATTCCAATACTGGTAGGTTGATCAACAAAGTTTTGACTTTGAAAAATGTTGCCAACCATTAAAGAAATTAACAAGAATGTGTCCACAGTACACGGATGCCCCACTCGCACTATCATTTTCTATGTTTAGTGGACCATGAAATTGGAATAAATTCTCTAATTTGGCATTAAAATTAGAATGATCTTATCAAAGGAAACATGTATACTAAGTTTCAAGTTGATTGGACTTCTACTTTATGAAAAACTACCTTGACCAAAAACTTTAACCTGAAATTTGCACTATCATTTTCTATGTTCAGTGAACCGTAAAATTGGGGTCAAAACTCTAATTTGGCATTTAAATTAGAAAGATCATATCATAGGGCACATGTATACTAAGTTTCAAGTTGATTGGACTTCAACTTCATCAAAAACTACCTTGACCAAAAACTTTAACCTGAAATTTGCACTATCATTTTCTATGTTCAGTGAACCGTAAAATTGGGGTCAAAACTCTAATTTGGCATTTAAATTAGAAAGATCATATCATAGGGCACATGTATACTAAGTTTCAAGTTGATTGGACTTCAACTTCATCAAAAACTACCTTGACCAAAAACTTTAACCTGAAGCCAAAAACTTTAACCTGAAATTTGCACTATCATTTTCTATGTTCAGTGAACCGTAAAATTGGGGTCAAAACTCTAATTTGGCATTTAAATTAGAAAGATCATATCATAGGGCACATGTATACTAAGTTTCAAGTTGATTGGACTTCAACTTCATCAAAAACTACCTTGACCAAAAACTTTAACCTGAAGCCAAAAACTTTAACCTGAAATTTGCACTATCATTTTCTATCAGTGAACCGTAAAATTGGGGTCAAAACTCTAATTTGGCATTTAAATTAGAAAGATCATATCATAAGGAACATGTGTACTAAGTTTCAAGTTGATTGGACTTCAACTTCATCAAAAACTACCTCGACCAAAAACTTTAACCTGAAGCGGGACAGACGGACGAACGGACGAACGGACAAACGAACAGACGGACGAACGAACAGACGGACGAACGGACGCACAGACCAGAAAACATAATGCCCCTAAATGGGGCATAAAAACTGAATTCAATCAATTAGGCACATTTTCAGACTGCCTTTCATAGCTGACAATACTGTGGGTTTTGCTCATTGTTGAAGGCGGTACAATGACCTTTTATTGTGCAAATTGATGTCCTTTGGACTGTAGGAAAGTAGTCTCATTATAAGCTTTCATTCATATATCCTCATTTTAATATTGATCATGTATGACATTTTTCATTGCAGAAATCTATTCTTCTTCGAACGGTTAATCAGTATGATTTTTTTAAACATGATGGATTATCTGTTACTGTTTAGGGTTCTACAGTGAACTGTTAGAATGGGAACCAGTCTACTCTACTGATGGAAGGTGGTGTTTTCATTTCTGTTTAATTATTAACACATAAAGCAGTATGCACTATTATAGAGGGTTTAATTCAGGATCTATACTAAGGGATTAAAGTTTCTAAAATTCTAAAATACTAATATTTAGATCAATGATGATGATGATGTTGGTGATGATGAATAATGAATAGCTTTTCTGCAATAGCCTATGTAAGCCCTTTCCCATTCATTCTTTGCATGTTTAGAACTTTTGAAATAATTCTTTGAGGGGTTCAGAGGTTACCTGTTGCAAGGTTAAATTTCTGGTATCTAAATTTCTGTCTGTATCCTATTCACCCTCTTATTCTAATGGCAGTCTGAATGACCTCCACTTCATTCAAGTTAGCCCACTATTAAAGGACCTTCCTATTGGATATTTTTGTCATAAAATTTCATGAAATATTTGCCGCTGGACATTAATCATTGCACATAAAGAACCTTTATAATACTGTTGAAGGGGTCTGTAACTGATCTTATTCCAATCAAAGGTTTTTTTTTTCCTTTTATGCTATTGAATGTTGACCAACAAACTAACCAACCAATCTAAATAAATCTTATATACAGCATTGAGGAATATTTCTTGATGAAAATAAAAAAAATGCAAAAAAGAACCAGGTCAATGACAATGCAGAAAAGCTAATTTTAATTGTAACATAATAACTTAAAACACCAGTGAAAGATACCAACTGTTAGTACAAAGGTTGTGTTGTTTAATGGGGGAAGACCTTGGTTCAGGGAGATAACTCTTTAAATCAGTTAAGCACTTGTAAAAGCCAAGTTCATCAATGTATTTTAAGCATTGAAAATAATCTGTGTAACCTAGAAGCTTAGAATATATTTTTGAAAAATGGTTGACACAAACGTACTGATGATTTTAAGAGTTATTTCCCTTAACCTAGGTCTACCTCCTTAATGTAGTTTTGTATTTGTAAAATGGTGGCATCTTCTTATCTTATAACTAAATCTACTGAAAATCGTGGCTGTCTAAGTGTAAAGTCTAAAGGGAACATTTTAGCTACAAATATAGGCCACATTTATTGTGATACAGTTATGACATTTAATCTAAAACAAGATTTAAGCAATGCAGTTACTGAAAGAAAATTAAAACACATTTGAAACTTCTAAAAAAACAAAAATATGGATAAAACAGTTTTTTTAACACAAGTGCAGACTTAAATTTAACCAAATCTAAAAAAAAATCAAAACATCCACAGACCCACAGAAATATATGTATGTTTAATGTACCAGTTTATGAGAAGATGATTATGAAAAGAATTGTTAAATAAGACCCCTTGTTTGAATCAGTACTTAGTTTTTTCTGAATCCATGTTCTAACTCTCAAATAATTAATAAGTTCAAATCCAATAATTTAGATACAGGATTGACTCAAAAGTCCAAGGTTGAGGTCAAAAGCTTAAACGTTTGTTTTTAATTCTAATAAGGTGTAGAATAAGAGAGAGAAGATTAGTAATGATTTGAGTTCTGGATATTGAATTAAATTGGTATGATTTCTAGTTTGAGAAATTATCTAATTTTGAAGAACTTGTGCTGTGTGCACCAAAAAATATTAAAACAAATTGGAACAGATTTTCAACTTAACAAATTGTCTACTTTTGAAGAACTTATGTTGTTCACACCAAAAATATCAGGATGATTTGGGAATTTTTTCTTGGGCTTTAGTAAACCTTACACCATAATTGTTTTTTGAAAGAGAGAAAAATGTATAAGGTTCTACACAAGATTGAAATGTTAGAACATGAATTACACATAGTGCAGACAAATGTTACGTCATGTTACCTTCTTCTTCTCTTCCTGGTGGCAATAATTTAAACATGGAAAATGATGATTAAATAACATATCTAACATTCAAACAACAAGCTACACGTAGATTACACATATCTGTCAATCAAGCAATTTATGTACATAATGCATATGGTAATCCAGTAGAAATTACCATTTGATTTTTATTGAGGGGCTAGGATGAAAAATGTTGTCCTGTCTTTTTTTTAGTTGAAATCTTTGTCCTGCCTTTTTATTTTTCACTGTATTCGGTCCTGTCTTTTTTTTAAGCAAAGTGTCTCATCCTGCCTTTTTTCCCTCAAAACTCCTGTCCAGCCTATTTTTTTCAAGTTTCATCCTAGCCCCCCAATAGTGAAAAATTACATGGTAGCTCCCTACAGGTAAATGGAAGCACTGTGAAGTATGTATATCCAGTAAAGTTTCAACCTGTTAAATGTATGGTTGAGTGTAATACTGTGTTTGGATTTTAACAAACTTTATTAAAATTTGTATATGAATTATAAATTAAACTATTTCGTCAAGTAGACCATTATTAGTATGAAATTATGTTAGACAATTCAAAACAACAACATATTCAAACAAAGTTAAAACAAATACCAAAAAATAAACAACCTGTTAAATCAATCATTAAATTAATAATGATGAACCATGGATTAAAGGGAGATAATCTGGAAATGTGCAAAATTTAAGGGAAGTAACAAA
The DNA here is from genome assembly GCF_963676685.1 of Mytilus edulis. Lineage (NCBI taxonomy): Eukaryota > Metazoa > Mollusca > Bivalvia > Mytilida > Mytilidae > Mytilus > Mytilus edulis. The sequence goes on along the minus strand of NC_092357.1, from coordinate 37,563,044 downwards.
ATTTGTAACTCAATAACAACTGGAAAAACAACTGGCAATTAACCTTTAAGCATTTTCTGTTTCTTGCTGTATTTTACTGTAATGAAATGGTTATAAAAAAAATATAATAAAACTGGCTTGATATTTTAACTAATAAACTGAATGTACCTCTAGCAAGTAGCAAAAATCTAAATATCATAACACAAAGAAAACAAATGTAAAATAAAATTTACCACTTATTTACAAAATCAGAGACATGGGTAGTATATAATATCTCTTACAAATTCAGACTTGGAATGATAGTTGCATATTCTTTATAATAAGAAATGACTTCTCCATCTGCCGTAAAATTATTGTTAAAAGTCAAATTTTCAAATAAATATTATAAAAAAAAAGCTCTGCTCTGAAATTATCAAACTTAAAAAAAATAAAAGTCAAATTGTCTAAACATTTTTTTTTAACAGGGTGATAATAAAACTTCATTATCCAGGGGGAAAATATATAAAATTTAGCTGTATAATCAAGGGAAATAATATGGAATTAAGCATCTGAATAAAGGGAGATAACAACAAATTAAACTGTATAATCTTGGGGAAAACAAGGAATTTAGCTAAATAATCAAAAGAGATTCTGTAAATTCAAGGGAGATAATATGGAATCAAGCTGCATAATAAACAGAGATAACAAGGTTTTAAGCTGTGCTATCAAGGGGGAAAAACCCAAAAAATGCTGTATAATCAAGGGAGGTAACAAAAACTTTTATAATAAATTTACTGAAAGTTTACATTTGGTTAATATAACAACAAAAACACCCTTATTAAGTATTGATCACATAAATCTAGCATTAGATCCAAGTCTAGCGTAACCTTACAACCAGAACCACATCAGTATTAAACTTAATCGTTTGTTCAAATCAGTCAAATGAGTCTTTATAAGATAAAACAATTTGGTTACAATCACAATATTTCAGGCAAAATAACAAAATGATATGACATATATATTTGATAGAAATTGACTAAATATTTCAAGCTGAAAGGTCTTTATCATCTTGATGAAAGGTCCTATTCAAGGTACAAATTTTCTTTAGTATATGTTATGCTTTTGTTTTTTTTTACTTTTAAGCTTTGGAGGGAACTTACTGGTTAATCAATCTTAATGATATTTTTTTTTAAAGATTTCTTTCTAGACTTTTATAGCAAGAATCCATCTAGAAATACCATAGAGTAAAAATTCTTGTTAGTTTTGAGATGTAAGAAAAACTCCATTTCCTATAAGAAACCACGTATGGGTAAAGGGAATAATTCAATCCTAGCAAAGAGATATACATAATAAAACAAAATTGCATCCATATATGTCATATAGAAATCATAGCAGTGTTTGATACCTAGCTTGAGATAAAACTGTTTCTGATAAATAAGAATTTTAAGATAATAAAGAAATTGCAAATCTGTACAGATGACTGATTTCAATTAAAACTAAGTTTGAATACTGATGTGTTACAGACCATAAATTATCATATACCTGAAGAAATACTGCCTATAAATCAAATTATCATTTTATTCATTTGTATACGAGAAACTCTGGTTTTTACTATGTAAAATTTGATTTGGCCAATCATGTCATTTAGACATCTAAATTATGGTGATAGAGACATCACAAATGTAATCTTTACATTAGGACGATCACATCATTCTTATCAAGAGAAAAAAATCATTTTTCTTTTCATTTTATTTCAGGAGCAAAAAAATGGCTTTTATCATACAGGTACCTTCATTTTTTAAACAAACTTTCAATTGCAGATTTTGATGTTTTTTTCTAAGCTCATGCTTTCAAAATCTATTTGAATAAATTGAATCAATAATAGATTATTATATTTTACAATTGAATTGTATACATGTATCTTTATATAAAAAGAAATATTGTGATTTGAAAATGGAAATTAAAAAATAAATTGTGTAAGGGGAGATAATCTGATCCAATGAGAATCACAATCAAGGGAGATAATTTAAACCAATGAGAATCACAATCAAGGGAGATAATTATAATGTAAAATATATGATGAACAAAAGATAGACAACCTACCTCTTCATGTTTGAAGAAATATGACAAATCTCCTGAAGCCTGTAACTTAACTGACTCTGGCACTAAAAAAATAAAATAAGACACAGTAATTGTATTGAACTGAGATTGATGTTTGTGATAATCCATATACAACTATTTCTGGACCTTCCAATTTATTTTCTAAATCTACATTGGGGTTTTTAAGAATATCTTATGTATCTTTTTATTAAGGCAAACTTGTTTTACTCGTATTGACTATATAGCATCTTTAAGTTGGAATATATGTGCTTAAATGACATTTTAACTCCTTCAAATGGATGACTCCTGGCAACTTAGAGCTTGACATGGTGTAAACAGAATTGCCTGTTGTTGAAGTTTTTATGCTTACCCCTACTTTTTAGTGTAATTGAGTTGCTGTCTCATTGACAAATATACTCAATATCTCTATTTATTAAAAATGTATACACAATGTATGTCAAACAAATAATTATATTTATACAAAATTTCAATTGATTTATATATTATATAATTATATTAACACGTTGCATTTTAATGCATCTGTCTTAAGTCAGGAGCCTATTGTTTAGCAATTGTTTTTTTCAGTGTTTCTCATTTCTCTTTTTTTTTTATAAATTGGATTGTTGGTCTCCTGTTTGCATTGTTTAACACATCATAATCATTTAAGGGCCCTAATAAGTTTACTTTTCTATGAGAGCAATGGCTCTGTGTTGAAAGCAGTGTTTGACTATTGACTATTGACTGTTGTAAACTTTTTATACATTGTCAATGTGACTAGAATTGAAAGTTGTCTACTTGGCACTCATTATACAACATCTTCTTCTTTATATAAATATATATATATATACATTTATTCTAAAAACAGTTGTTGGCATGACACGGGTTATGTTCTTCTCATATATGTTATGATGGTATGATACTAAACCCCTAACGGGAAGGATTGTGCCTGATGTTCTTTTGATGAAATCATAATCTTTCAGTCAGTTTAGTTGAAGTCTGGAGCTGGCATGTCAGTTAACTGCTAGTAGTCTGTTGTTATTTATGTATTATTGTCATTTTGTTTATTTTCTTTGGTTACATCTTCTGACATCAGACTCAGATTTCTCTTGAACTGAATTTTAATGTGCGTATTGTTATGCGTTTACTTTACTACATTGGTTAGAGGTATAGGGGGAGGGTTGAGATCTCACAAACATGTTTAACCCCGCCGCATTTTTGCGCCTGTCCCAAGTCAGGAGCCTCTGGCCTTTGTTAGTCTTGTATTATTTTAATTTTAGTTTCTTGTGTACAATTTGGAAATTAGTATGGCGTTCATTATCACTGGACTAGTATATATTTGTTTAGGGGCCAGCTGAAGGACGCCTCAGGGTGCGGGAATTTCTCGCTACATTGAAGACCTGTTGGTGACCCTCTGCTGTTGTTTTTTATTTGGGCGGGTTGTTGTCTCTTAGACACATTCCCCATTTCCATTCTCAATTTTATATAAGTACATCTGAGTCAGTGACAACTCTACAACAGATTTATCCATCGGATCACCAGCAATGATGGTATATATATATATATATATATATATATATATATGACTTACCACCAATGCTGTTATTAATTGCTTCTTCAGATTTCTGTATTCCCATTCTTAGTTCTTGTAATTCTGGCCTTAGTTTGTGACCTCTGTGGAAAAACACTAAAGCTGTTTCAAAGTCTCCAAGCTGATACAATGCTTCTGCCTTTTGATATAGTCCCTAAAATAGATAATAACTCACATTAAAACTTTGGAAAAAAAATTTAAGATTGTTTAATTATATATATATATGCTTCTAAAATTTCTAAACCCATTTAAAAAATTTGGAATCAGTGAATAAAAAAATTAAAACTATTTTAACAATTTATCAACTTACAATTAATAAAAGGGAAAACACTTAACCACAGATTCATTGTAACTAATTTCAATTTATTTCAGATCTTGATTTAGACAAGAATATATTTTGAAACATTTGTATCCACCATTTCAGAATCTATTGGACTGTGGGTAATTTCATTGTTCATAACCCAAAATGAAAATAACATCACATCATTGGTTGAAATTCCTTTATAAAGGACATTTTAAACCAATCACAATGTTTGGTGTAGACTTTTGAAAAAAATACCCATAACACCATAACACATTAGATTAAGTAAATGTCAAATGACTGTGAATTGATATAAAAATAAAATGTTGTGCTACACATGTACAGTACCTTCTGTGCTGTCAACTATATGCCAAAATATTTAAACTGCCATGTAGTCGTACAAATAAGATTTACAGGATCCAACAATTATTTAATAACTACTTACCCTGATAAAATCTTTGTCCTCTCTTAAAGCTTCTTCTGCATCAGTCAAAGCATTTTCAGCATTTCCCAGTTGAAGCCAGCACTTAGATCTTGTTACTAGGCAGTTTTTGTCTCCTGTGCTCATCTCCAGGGCCTAGGAAACAATAGTAAACATGAAATTTTTAAAAACTAATACCATCTCCATTTCAAAACTGGAATAACATTATAATAATTTCAAACTGAATCATTTTTATCTGATACAAAGTTAAATATAATACAGATTTTGAGTTAACCCGAATAATCCAGTCGTTAAATACTACGCTTCCTATCGATTACTACCTCTGAAGGACAATGACCGTAAGGGCACGCTGTAATTATTCAAGTTAGTTTTGAGTGTTGTAAAAAAATGCAATATTTTTTATGTTGATTGTTATACATGTAAGTGGCCATTAAAAGTTGTAGTCATCATTCTGGTACTTAAATCCTGTATAAATAATGTAAGCAGCATAAACTTCCTTCAAATACATTTATAGTAACACCATGCTAACTCTTTATAAAAATTAAAATGCGCTCCCAAAGAAAAATCTGATAAAAAACAGTCAAACAAGAAAAATATATATCAGTGTTCCAGCTGACAAGGGCGAGATAATTATATATCAGTGTTCTCCTGAAAAGGGCAAGATAAAACAAATTTATCTTATTCCATTAATTCACATCATTTAAAGGGAAATCAATTTTAAATGAAAATGTGCAGCTTTGCCAGTTTATGACATCTGATTTCTATCCCCAGTGTAAGGCTCTGTAAGAAATAGAATTACATTTTCATGATTGAAATCAAAAAGACTGCAAATATTTTTTTTGTACATAATAATTCAGTGAGCTACATGTAATGATGTACATGTATAGGAGAATAAGAAGGGGTATGATTGTAACCTTCAAAACAATCAAAGACTACTACGACTAAGAAGTAAGCTCATTTTTAAAAATGGCAGAAGATCTAGTAGCAGGACAAACACCAACAAAGTCATCCACCAAAGATCCCAATCTAATAACGATAAACACTCATTCTCTGTTAGAATTGCTTAAATCTGGAATAAACTACCATCCATTAATCATGTTAATGCCTTTAAAACACAACTAGATAAATATTGGTCTAAAGAAGAGCTACATGTATATTATACAACTATAGAGCAAAAATATCAATTAGAAGCCACAGACAAAATAGTATTCAAAAAAGAAAGAAAAAATATCATGAATATGAGTCTGGTGAAGAGGAACTTTAAGGGATCCTGTACTGGAAATCAACTATTAGTCACTATGAGCAAGTAAATGTACATTATAGTAAAGTGTGTTTCAAGGGTTAAAATAATGCAAACAAAAATATATAGGTTGAACATTTGGAAGGTCTGACATGCAGACTGCCTTGGTTAAACAAAATTAGCATTCAGAAAATTCAGTGCTGGGTAAACAAGGAAGAACTAGTAAATTAATTGTCCATTTCATTCAATTGATTACTCATTAACATGATTAGGTAATTGTCCAAAGCTATCAAATCATTAATGTCTCTCTGAGCAATCACAATAAACATGATTTAATTAAGGTCATTAAATCATCCATAACAGTATATTAACTGCACAATTTCATAGTTTATTCCATGTTTTGTACATGTGCGAATCATGAAATATGGAATGCAGAAATAGCTGTCAATATATACTATGAATACTATAAATATCAGCTTAGTTTAATCTGATTTATATTAATTATAAAGATTTAGGATTTTAAAAACATATATAATCCTAATCCACAAGTTTGCTAAAAATAAATTAGGACGGTTGTTAAACTGGCTGATTATTTTAATAAATGTTTACAGTTAAACTCTAGCAGTATATTTCTCAATTGACTATAAATACACTTTTTACATAAAATATTGATGACATGATTATGAAGAACATAGTTGACAACCGTGTTTACCTTTGTAAAACTTTCAATGGCTTTTTGAAATTGTTTAACATGAACAAAGTATTCTCCTTCATCTCTGAGAGTTTCAAAAGTTCCTGCTTCGCCTGCATTTTGGGAATCACCGTCGCCGTGTCTTCCTGGCATCTTGGATTTTAAATCTAAATAATGTCTTCAGAGATGTTGCTTGTTGTCAAGTCCACGGGCACCTTGCTTGTTGAATAGATAAGTCTAGAGGTCTTCCAAATTGTTTGTATGCATTTGTTCCTTAGTAACCGTAAATAAAGAATTTGTTTTTAGCTTCTGTTGAAATAAAACATTTTATTATCATTTTTTTTATTTCTCGAAAAAAGTATAAGATATGGTAACATTATAAAAATATGTGTATACGACGGTCTCACTAATTAGCGACAACAAGAATTTTAGCGACAACAAGCGACAATCGACAACAAGAATTATTTTAGCGACAACAAGCGACAAGAAACTATTTAGCGACAAGAAAACATTGTTTTTAATTAAAATTAATTATAGCAATAAATATTAAAAGAATATGCAAAAGAAAATAATTTTAGCGACAAGAAAGTTAAAATTGATCTATTATGAATAACAGCCAGTATTACGTTTAATTATTGTATTATAAGATTACCTTTCCTTGTGTTTTAGAACATATTATTTATCTTATAATTTGTTTTTTAAAACTCTTTTCGTGCAATATGTATTAAGCTCGCAAAATGAATTACTTGTGCATCATTGTCCTGAAAATATTGACACAAATTGTGAAATACAAAGAACTGAAACCAAACAGGAGGAAAAGAAAATTGAAATGTGAATGTTTTCATCTTTTTATTTGTTTATTGCCTCATTAAACGACATTTATCATGTTTATGCATATTGATTGAAGATGAAAGGAAATTAATGACAATCTTGAGTTTTCAACAATGATTGTATATTCTGGCGCGTGTAATTGTATAGTCTGATGCGTGTACAAAGTTGAAGGTGTTAATTGGATGTTATTGTAGCAATAAAACAGGGGACACGCGACTCGTTAATCTCATTTGATGTTCCACATTGTGTGTACTGTTATTACCTTAGGGTGAAGCCACATCTAATGTTGTTCCTATCAAGAACAATGAATTATACTGTTAGAAAGGAAATGATATTTCATGTTTTTGTTTCAATAAATCCTTCAAAGGAAAGTTGACCTTTTTTTAAATAAATTAAAAAAAAGAAGCTCAATCTCTTTCTTTTTCACAAATGTTAAATTTCTTCATCTACCAATATACTAATATAAACTTCACAATCTCTTTCTTTCTCACAAATGCTTCGTCTATCTATATAATAAAACATTTTAATTAGACATATCTGCTCGTATATTTAAAAAAAACCATTAAATACAAATTTCTTTATATCTAATAAAAAAAAAATGTTTTCTTGTCGCTAAATAGTCTTCTTGTCGCTTGTTGTCGCTAAAATAATTTTTGTTGTCGCTTCTTGTCGCTTGTTGACGCTTGTTGTCGCTTCTTGACGCTTGTTGTCGCTAATTAGTGAGACCCGTATACGAAAACAAATTAGCTTTACATTTATTGTTTACAAATGGCGGATAAGGATAACAAGAATTCGTCCGAAGATGGTAAAAGTCTAGAAGACTTTGTAACAGAACATTATCAAAAACAAAAGGTGATTTATAGCAATAAAAATATTTTGTTGATGTAATCATTGTTCCCGATCAAAAAGTTTCAGCATAATATTTAAACAAATAAGCATTTTCTCATTGTTTCTTGCGTTCAGTTACTGAGTTAGGTAGTCCAAATAATTATGACGTCTCGATTGGCTATTATAATTTTTTTCTTGATTTGCCTTGAATCGTTCAAGGGGCTCCTGACAAACAAATAAATCAAAAGCCCTTGTTTTTAATTCCCACTGTTAAATATTTGTATCAGTGTCACTGTGTAAAGCACCTTTTTGTTTTTGTTTGATATTTTAATCAAAATTTTATTGCGCACACCCAAAAGTGACAGAATAGTCAACATGATGACGGTGGTCACTAACTGGTAGAAGTAGAAGTAGAAGTGGCTTTGAATTAATCATGTTAATTACCTGTCAATTTATAAAAGTTTTAAGGCCTGGCATCCACTATATATACATGTATAAAATTTAAATTCATTTTGTGTATCAGAAAGTTAAAAGCTAAAATTTTGATGAAGTTAAGTAACATTACTGTCTGTACATCTTAGTTCTTCTTTTTCTTCGAAGAAGAAAACTTAATTTTATGTGTACATGTATGATAAACATGTATTATACATGAATATATATCAGCAATATCTTGGACATGTAGGAAGCTGTTCAATAATCAGTTATTATCAACTATTTTTACAGGAAATCTCTTTGAAATCCATAACATTTAATTATATCATGAGGGGGAATAGGACCTTTATCGGGACTCCGGGATCAGGTGTTTTTAAGCTCAGGATTTCTGGATCCGGGATTTCTTTTTTCAGGTTTGGGATGTCAGGATTTAAATTTCTTTAAATTCGAGACCTCTGGATTTTGTGTTTTTAAGCCCCTCCAATGCCCCCTATATCATGTATATAGAAAATCGAATTGAAAGCACTCTCATGCCTACATTTCTTGTCAGATTTTTATAAAATTTACCCCCCAAGATAAATAATGCCTATCAAATTTGTTTGTTAGGAGTTATGCCCCTTGAAAATTAAATTATTTAGAAAAGTGAATTGTAACTTGTACTAATCTCATAATACTTTTCATGAAGAACATTAAAAGAACAGATAAATTGGAGTTGTTGCCCCTGGATAGATTAGAAATATTCATGTAAAATAATTTTTCTTTATTTTCAGGATGCTGGTAAAATGGACGCAACTGATGAGATAGATGACGAAAGAGCTAATAACTTTTTCTCCAAAGCCCTCAATGAGAGTAGAAGGTATCTATGTTACTTTATAATGTATTACCTTAAATAAAATTATGGAATATTTTACATCCAGATCTAGTAGAGCTATTTATTAGAAATAAGAAGCTGTGGTATGAGTGCCAATGAGACTTAACTTTTTATCCGAGTCACAATGTGTACAAAGTAAACAAATATAGGTCAAAGTATGGCCTTCAACACAGAGCCTTGGCTCACACCAAACAGCAAGATATTGAGATATAAAAAAATATTTAGTGTCTAAAACCATTCAAACAGGAAATTTAAGCAATGTGTAATCTATAAAAAGAAAAATGAGAAACACTTATGAATCAAATCAACAGTAAGTTAATTTTAATAAATAACATATATGGGTCATATATCTGACTAGAAAATTTAGTTTATCAAAACGCATGCTCTGTTTCATAAAAAATCTCTATTTTTTTGCAACTTTTTGATGTAAATTCAACATTTCATCTTGAACTTTGGAAAGTTAGATAAAAATTGTTCTATTTCGACTATCTGACATTTAATTTTTATTCAACTCCTTGAAACACTTCCATCTTGAGATGATAGACATGACATTTTATAGCAAAATTTAAGGCCCTTACGCATTTTACAGCTACCCTTATTTAGGTAATCGTAGTGATTTGAAAAACAACACAACAATATATCTTTTATAATCTGCATAAATATTAAATGAATAATTAAGTTTAAAATTTAGCAAAAATGATGTCACTGTATGGTCTAATAGATTGGCATAAAAGTGGAAAAGTATATCTCTGATTAGTATTTTGGTTTACAGTACCGGTACATTTTGTACTAGTATATATTGCAATGGTTATCAAATGATATTTTCTCATTAATAGAAACATCCTATTTATGTTTGAATTTACGTTAATCATCAATTATCTCTTTCTTTCTGAGAATGAATGTGGAAATAGGAAAGTCAGAGGCCAAAATGAAGAAACATCGAGAAGAATTTGGTAACAGACTTTCAGAATGGCAGGCAGAACATGCTTCTGAAGTGTTAACGCCGAAACAAGCTGAAAAATTTGGAATTTGTGAACATCCATAAAGAAATTTTGAAATATTGGTGGTTAAAATGTGGGGAAAAAACGAGAGAACCAACTTTAATATCCATGGGAAAGAGAAGATTCAAGTGACATAATACAATATATTGAAGTGATATATTTTCATTTAAGACGAAAATAGCATTTGGTTTGGTTTTATCATAGGACTTAGTATTTGAAACCATCAGAGCAGAAATGCATTCAAGTGTCAAAATCTAATGTCTGCCTCAAAGGATTAAAGAATTTCAAATCACACAAAAGTTATTCTGTAAAACTCTCATCTTCCTGTTGTCGCTAATTCACTCTGAAAAAGGGGCCAGGATCACAGACACTTGTTTCTATTTACAGGAAGGTCGACTATCCGTGAACTTTTATTTATATGGAAAGTCAACCTTCCTATGGATAGAAAAAAATGCCTGTGGCTGGGGATGGAGGGGGGAAAAAAAGCTTTAAATTACTTATATTATCAATGGAATTTTTTGAAAGGATTTAAATAAAAGTGATCACCAACAAACAATAGCATTTTAACTGTAAATATTCACCACCAAGACGAATTATTTTACTATTTGTTTTTGTTTGGCTAAAAATGAAATTATAAAGATACATGTAGAAGATAAAAGCTTCAACTAGCTTTTTTTTGTAATCTACATGTAGTAGGAAATAACTTGTTGTCTAATGTAAAAAAAAAAAAGTAATATTGTATTGCATTTTAGTCAGCTGTTTTCAGGTTTAACACATACATGTATGTACATATTAGATATAAAAAAAAAATCATAGTTGTTACTTGTAACAGTAAGGCTGGCAGAGTTTGAAAATCAAGTACCGGTATTTATTTTTGTATTTGTTATTTATATTGTTTATATTGTTCTAATATTTACATCTATAGAAAAAAAATGCACTGTTTTATTTTGTTTGTCAGTCAATAACCTCATTTTGTAAAACAAAATGTTTTTGTGAAGCTGGCGACTTCTGCCACAGAAAGCTCAACACAGGGAGTGTGATCTGGGGGCGGCAGCGTTATCTAATTGCTTCAAAGCTTATAAGTAAATTCAGACAGTTTTCACTTGACCTCGACTGCATTTCATGGATCAGTGAAAAAAGTTAAATTTTCTTGGTCAAGTCCATATCTCAAATACTATAAGCAAAGAGCAGAAAACTGCTGAAGGCCAAAAATGGGTCTTCAAAGCAGTGAAAAATCCAGTACCCAGAGGTGGCCTCAGCTGGCTCCTAAATAAAATGAGTAATATTTCAGTGAAAATGGACATCATACTAAACAACTGCTAAACTACAACATTCAAATTAAAAAAATGTACACGGCTTACAAAGGCCAGAGGTTAAACTTGTTTTGTGAGATCTAAACCCTTTCCCTATACCCTTACCATCTCAAACTATATTAGAAGAACATGGTGTATGGAAAGAATTTAAGGTGAACATGTGCAGCTGGCAGGTTTCATCTGACCTTGACCTCATTTTCATGGTTCAGGGGTAGTAGTTCAGTTTTGTGTTTTGCTCTGTTTTTCTAATACAAATGTACTGTTTGCAATAGGTTTACTATGTTTGATGATTGTAAGGTGGACATATCACACTGGCAGGCCTTATCTCACCTTAACCCATTTTCATCATTCAGTGCACATGGTCACAAAGATTAGTATTTTTGTTTTGGTCTGTTAATGGGCAAAAATGAATAAGGCATTCAAATGGATTAAACTAGAAGATTCCGAAAATCTGACAAAAATTTCAAAACATTATATATATGTTACAGGCAATTTCTAAATTTAGGCATTTTGTAAAATGACTGAATTTTCAGGCAATTAATAAAATGCCTAAACTTGACAGGCATTATACAAAATGACTAAAAATACCTAGTCATTTAGTAAAAACCAGCTGCCTGGGAAGATTTGTATGTCATATGATATGTTCTTTTTAGTTAAACTACGTAAAGTACGTACTCACTTTGTAATTCAGATAACAGTAGTGAATTTATGACTATTTTGTCAAAATAGCAGAAAGACAATTTTTCTGTCAATAAGCCAAAAGATACACGTCAAACTAATCATGATATTATCATATGTACTTTGATTTTTGGAACCTATGAAAAAGTAAATATTCATGTGTGACATGTGTGCTTATTGCGAGCCACAATGATGTCGAAAGTTAAGTGTTTATCAGTAAAGGTAATGAAACAGCAAAATGTATCAGGTTTCAGGTTTCTCAAACTTTGGTTGAAGTGCTAAAATCAGATTTTTCATCAAACGATGTATCTAAAAAAAAATCAGTACAAATATTGTGTAACAGTTCTGTCATCCAAACATTTTGATAAATGATAAATAATTATAGTGTTTTTTTGGAATAATTCAGTAAAATTTATTCTTTATTATTTAAACTGTCTTCTATTTTCATTCAATAATAACTCCTGTGTTCAAAGGTTTCAATTGTTTTGTTTTTTTTAAGATTTCATTTTTTTAAACATTTTCAGGCATTTTGTAAAATGCCTTTCAATTTTTCCAGGCATTTGGTATAATGCCTAGAAAAACTGTCATTATGTGTAATGACTGAATCTTGCAGGCATTTTAGAAAATGTCTAAAATTTTTAGGCATTTTACATGTTTTACAAAATGCCTAAATTTAGAAAATGCCTGTAACATATATACAGCCAACATCATTGGGACCTTCGATTTTTCTACACTTAACACTACTTATTCCCTATGCTTAATTGAAAGATCGACTTCACCCATCTCATTATACAGAGCTTTTTCTATTAATTTGGAATGTTGTAGATATAAATATCTGTTTTGGATTTTTGAACGATAAAATGTTTGTTGATTTTGGAGGATTGATATTTCAACAGGCGGTCGTTAGTAATTGTGCACCCTGCTGGTCAATTTGTTTTCGTACTCGTATCAAGCAGCATTTTTTCAGAAGTTTTTGTCACTGTTTTTCCCACCTTAATATCCGGAGAAATTACCAAAAAGAAACGATAAATAGTTATTTTTCAAATAAAAAATGATGAGAAGAGGGGTAGCGATTACCAATGAGGAGGATAGGGGTAGCGATTGCCAATGGGACTCACTACTATCCAACACACACCAAAACAATTAGATTAAAGCAACTGTAGTGCCTTCAGAAATTAGCCAAAAAAAGCTTTGTTTCTGAAAAAAAACAAAAACAAAATTTGACCGACAATAATTAACAACCACAGAATCACAAGTTTTGGACTTTGGAAACGCAAATAAAGAATGTGGAAGGATTAATATGTTTAAGAGTGCTCAACATGTTCAAACTGGAAAAGTGGTGCAAAGACACAACATAAGAATAAATTTTAAAGGGTTTATAAAAAAGAAGATGTGGTATGATTGCCAATGAGACAGCTATCCACAAAAGACCAAAATGACACAGACATTAACAACTATAGGTCACTGTACGGCCTTCAACAATGAGCAAAGCCCATACCGCATAGTGAGCTATAAAAGGCCCCGATAAGACAATGTAAAACAATTCAAACGAGAAAACTAACGGCCTTATTTAAAAAGCTTTGTTTAAGAAAGAAAAAAATGAACGAAAAACAAATATGTAACACATAAACAAACGACAACCACTAAATTACAGGCTCCTGACTTGGGACAGGCACATACATAAATAGTGTGGCGGGGTTAAACATGTTAGCGGGATCCCAACCCTGAGCCCCTAACCTGGGACAGTGGTATAACAGTACATCATAAGAACGAACTATAAAAATCAGTTGAAAAAGGCTGAACTCATCAGATGGACAACAACCCGACCATAGAAAAAACAACAGCAGAAGGTCACCAACAGGTCTTCAATGTAGCGAGAAATTCCCGCATCCGGATGCGTCCTTAAACTGGCCCCTAAGGGAGCTACCATTTGATTTTTATGGGGGGGCTAGGATGAAAAATTGTGTCCTGCCTTTTTTTTATTTGTAATCTCTGTCCTGCCTTTTTATTTTTCAGTCTATTCGGTCCTGCCTTTTTTTTTTCTTAGCTTATCCTGACTTTTTTACAACAATTGTCATCCTGCCTTTTTTTTTGTCAAGTTACTCATCCTGCCTTTTTTTTTTACTCAAAATCCTGTCCTGCCTTTTTTTTCAAATTTCATCCTAGCACCCACATAAAAATCAAATGGTAGCTCCCTAAACAAATATATACTAGTTCAGTGATAATGAACGCCATACTAATTTCCAAATTGTACACAAGAAACTAAAATTAAAATAATACAAGACTAACAAAGGCCAGAGGCTCCTGACTTGGGACAGGCGCAAAAATGCGGCGGGGTTAAACATGTTTGTGAGATCTCAACCCTCCCCCTATACCTCTAGCAAATGTAGAAAAGTAAACGCATAACAATACGCACATTAAAATTCAGTTCAAGAGAAGTCCGAGTCTGATGTCAGAAGATGTAACCTTCAATTAAACTGACTGAAAGATTATGATTTCATCATATGAACATCAGGCACAATCCTTCCCGTTAGGGGTTTAGTATCATACCATCATAACATATATGAGAAGAACATAACCCGTGTCATGCCAACAACTGGTTTTTGAATAAATGTGTTTAGTTCCGATGCAAAAACCCTATAAGTGAATCAATATTAACGCCAAAATATGCAATCTTTAATGACCTGACAACAGTATCGTAACTATATCCCTTCTTAATAAGTCTATTCAAAGGTTTTGTTAGTTTTTGAGGTGAATACTGACACCTTTGTGCTTTATAAAGAATATTTCCATAAAAAGTTGGATGTGAAATACCTGAACGTATAAGAAGTCTGCATGTTGAGCTATATTTACGAATGATGTCCTTATACCGATGATAAAATTTAGTAAATGTTTTGACTAGTTTGTGATATCGAAAACCCTGGTGTAATAATTTTTCAGTAATACATAAATTTCTCATAAAAAATACAAGTGGACGAGGACTCATTAAACAATATTTAATATTGCTTTATTTTGATACGATAAACAACAACAAATTTGTATATAAATGTAAACTTTATAAAAAGATCTTTCAAAATAATGAGAAAAATCCGACAGACATTTTTTCAACAATATATAAGAGAGAAAATCAATTATAAATAATAGATGCTAACTACATCTTATTAATAAGGCATTTTTTGCATTTTGTAAGATTTTAAATGCATCTTCACCTCCAGGGGCTGCGTTTTTGTCAGGATGAACCAATATAGAGAGTTTTTTGTAAGCTGTATTCACATCCGTCCTGAAAATGAAAATAAAACAGACTGATTTCATGTAAAAAAAACATAAGGGGTGCAACCAATACCAAAGGGACATTCAAACTCGTAAATCAAAAATAAACTGACAACGCATTCTTTTCTTTGATATACAATAAGTATTCTTTTATAATAATGTGCTTAAGGTGGTACGGGAGTCTAAAATAAAAATGATAGAATTTGTTCATACTTTGCCAAAACATAGTATCTATTGATATATGTTCAAAAATTCTATAAAAATGATAGGTCACCACGCATTTTTTCAAGCTACAGGTTGTGACAAAATGACACATTTCGTATGGATTATAAAGGAAAAAACACCATTTTGTGATTAAAAACTAAACAAAATGATAGAATTGTAAAATAAATTAGGAAAAGATAGCTTTCATACAATGCTTTGAGAATATCAACAGAAAGTATAGGGTCACCGTACGTTGTTTTCCGGCTAAAATACAAAATAGGAAAATTCCATGTAGATTCCTTCAGAAAATGTACTGTTTTAGAGTTACCTCCCCTTAAAATGCATATTTCAAGATATTTAAAAACAACAAAAAATAATCAACACTTATAGAAATATCACTAATTCAAAACTTATATTCCTATAAATTGGTTCTTTTACACGAAAATTCACGTTAAAAATCTGCATTCCTGCATCCAATTTTGCTAACTTGATAAAAAATCTGGACCTTAGATTCTCTGTTTTTTACAATTCAAGATGGCAAAAGACACCCATACCACCTTAACTTAATACAACTGTTTCACGAGAAATGTCATCAGACATATATAAATAACACAAAGGTGATTGAGGGTGATAGAGCAGATTATTTCCTCGAGAAAACATTAAAACCGCGGTGGAGCGGAACATTTTTTTTGAGGGGTAATAATCTGCTTTATCACCCTCTCAGCTATGATTTATTTAATTTATTATACTGAATGTCCTAGCATTATTTTTATTTAACTTAGATGTAAAACAGTGATTGATGAACGTTACAGTTGTACAAAAATAACAAAAGTGGAGCAAAAAGTATTTTTGGCGGAATTTAACTTGAGTGACAATTAATAAAAAAAAAACGTATTGTCTAGCTCTTTGTGTTGGAACTTCTTCTGTGTAAGACATTATAATTGCGTGACGGAAGATAAATTTTGTCGAAGGCCGTACGGTTACTTATACATGGTAATTTTTGTGTCATTTGGTCTCTTGTGAGTGTTGTCTCATTGGAAATCATACAATATCTTTTTATTTTCATATTTACTCTTTCCCAAGTTGTTGTTTCATCTTACTCGTACTCATTATTCTCTATTCTTAACCCAATATTCAGACTCATACTTTGCGGTATAGGCTTTGCTCATTGTTGAAGGCCGTACGGTGACCTATAGTTGTTAATGTCTGTGTCATTTTGGTCTTTTGTGGATAGTTGTCTCATTGGCAATCATACCACATCTTCTTTTTCATATCTAATGTAAATCAAATGTCAAACGAAAAAATAATATGGTTAAATTTGACGATTTATTTGACGATCTGAAATTCAAAATGGCCATTATAGAAGCAACTTTAGTAAGAATATAATATCACACATAGCTAGCTGCAAACATTTGAAATAATGGCACATGTATATGCTTTTTTTTATCATGGTTTTATATCATAAAAAAATATATAAATTCTTAAAATATACTTCGTTGCTCCTTTATGAATCCCAAGTCTGTCATAGTCAGATTTTGCTGATACGAGTTTATATATGGCATCTACATGATGCTTGGAGTAAAAATCGCAATGTTGTGTCTGTAATTGAAAAATAAATACATGAATTTAAAATCACTTATAAGAAAAAAGAAAATAATCCGATTAGCCTGCACAAAAATTCACTGTTTGTTTAAAATTAAACAATAATTTATTGTTGAAAAATAGTGCATTTATAAGAACTTCAATTCTAAATTGTTAAACCCTACAAGTAGCAGTATATCTGTCATAAATGAGAAAACAAATGAATAAAAATATTCCTCTCGATACTATCGTTTCATTGTAAGAAGCTTCTGTCCATGTTTGGTAAAAATCCAGGGTAGTTTATGAATCTAATAAATGTTTTAAAAACTTTAACTGCAGACTGTATTTAAGGTTTACTGGAAGAAAAACTAATTCCTTTTATTAGTAAAATAGGGAAAAACAGGAACAATATTTTAACTAAATTTCTTTCTAAATACTAGCTTTTGATCACAAACAAGCTTCTGTCCAAGTTTGGTACAAATCCAGGACACATGTATTTTGAGAAAATTATTAAAAAACCACAGAGTGAATGTAATGTTTCCTGACAGTAAAATAAGTCCATTTATAAGTAAAATAAATGGAAAAACAGGATTTTTTTTTTTACAAACTTTACTTCTGGATACTATCTTATGATCAAAAACAAACTTCTGTCCAAGTCTGGTCCAATTCCATGTTAGTTTAAGAAAGTTATAAAAATTTCAAAAACGTTAACCACAGAGGAATACCGCCGACGGAATTAAGGATCGCTATGTCTCGATTTTTCGACAAAAGTCGAAGGCTCAACAAAAATGCCAAGGTCTATAGTGAATCCATATGGCCATTATATTTTCATGACAAAGACGACTGTCAAAGTAAACTATGTGGATTGTTAACAGCTTTGAAAGAATTGGACTAATGCTGGCGTTTCAACACAATTTGTGCATGATTACAGGGGTCGTTAATACGTGATTTAGACAGTGATTTGCCAAAAACAAGTTAGTATGAAATAAAAGTAATATCACAATTTAATCTATGTTTAATTGGAAGGATTTTTCCTGATTTCAAACAAAAACTCGGGACCAATTTTGTACTCTCGTGAATCCATACTCCTTTTGAAATACACAGGGCTTTAATCATACTCCTTAGGGGAGCTGCAACGTTCTAATTGGCGACCTTGAACTTTCTGTTAGTCACCTTCTTTATATCTTTGATCGTTTGCTGTAGCTCGTTTGACTCAGTCGTCCATGAAATTTTCTCTTTTTTCATTCTTTCCAGTTCCTTATTTGTGGTCGCAACGGTGTTTTGTAAACCTTGGAGTCTGAAAATAAACTGGAATAAGTTATACAAATTCTACTGTAGCATTTCTCTATCTTTTCTATTGTTAACATGATTGTTTAGGTTAGGATCGAAAAAGGACTGAGATAAGATTGGTCTTACTAAATACAATAATTAAATCTTTTTGTGGTCTTCTTAGAATTTCTTCCTAGTTGTTTTCTTAAAAACAGTTTCATGAAAAAGATGGAATTTAAAAGGAGATACACAATGTGACAGCATTCTATTAGGGTAAACTTGCAATAAGTTGAAGGTGGGGGTTATGGTTTTTTCCTAAAAAAATATTCTGATCCCCAATTTGATGGAAAAAAATATTGTAGTCAAGCAGATTAAAAAATAGTATTCGGAATCCAGATTTACCCCATACCTAAGTGTTTAAGGTGGCTCGTGGGTACAAAAATTTCAGCAAAAAATTAAACCTTTATTTTTTCATTACAAATTTTATTTATTTCACTATAAGTTATTACTTTATGATATGGTACAAAAATCAACCCAAAAAACCGATTCGGTTTGGCCCCAGATGACTTTTAAAATGTTTATATCGTTGAAAAAGCTCCAAATTATCTCCCTTTGGTGCAAAAATGCCATTTTTTGGCATTAAATTTGAAATATCTTTTTTAACTCATCGGTGACCCATATTTTTTATTATTGTTTTCAAATAAGCTGTTCATAGACTAAATAATTGTAAAATTTAAGCGATTTCTGTAATTAGGTTATCTTTTTATTTTGATATTACCTCTATTTCTCCTATTAGCTCAACAGAAAAAAGGACATTAACAATAATGTATGCTTCTTCGGGAGGCAGATTGTGAGTTAAATGAACGGTGACCCAATTTTTTTATTTCATTTTTCTTTTAAGTATATGATAAAGTTCATTTTTAAAAAAATATAGCTAAATCCTATATTAGAAAAAAAAAATGATTTATACCCAGGAGCCCCCTTAATTATGAAAGAAATAATTTGCTTGATTGTGTCGAAAAACTAAAAACAATTGTTCGCTAAAAAAAAAATCTGACTCCATAAAAAACAAGAGGCTCTCAGAGAGACAGCAAACTGGTTTTTCCTGCAGAGGTCGAACCCTGAACAGTTGGGCAAGTATGGACACAACATTTAAGCTTAAAACAACTTTGAATACATTTGAGGAAAAATCATTTTCTTAATCCCTGAAAATTGGTACCCACTGAATTAAACGACATACACAGATTGCCTATCATCTTTACATACTTATTTGCAAAATTTTCTTTATTCTTCAAAAGCAACTCTTTGTAATTGTTATTTTCCATTTCCATTGTGTTAATTTTCTTCTTGGATGACTTTTCATACTCTTCATATGTTTCACGTTCTTTCTTCATTTCTGTCCTGGCTGTCTGTAATTGACTTTCCAACGTGTCAATTTTTTTCCTTGATGTCTTTTTATACTCTTCATTTTCGGCATGTTCTTTCTGAAATTCTAACATAGCTGTTTGTAATTGAGATTCCAATGTGTAAATATTTTTCTTGAATGACTTTTCATACTCGGCATATGTTTCGCGTTCTTTCCGCATTTCTATATATATTGTTTGTAACTGAGTTTCCATCGTGTCAATTTTTTTCCTTGATGACTTTTTATACTCTTCATATTCTTCATGTTCTTTCTGAAATTCTATTCCAACTGTTTGTAATTGAGTTTCCATTGTGTAAATTGTTCTCTTGGATGAATTTTCATACTCAGCATATATTTCACGTTGTTTCTGAAATTCTATACCAGCTGTTTGTAACTTAGTTGTCATAGTATCAAGTCTTTTCTTTGATGACATTTTGTTCTCTTCATATTCTTCACGTTCTTTCTGAAAATTAATCCAAGCTACTTTTAACTCAGTTTTTGTTGCGTCATATCTTTTATTTGATGTATCCTTATACTGCTCAAATGCTTCATGTTCTTGCTGAACTTCTTTCCTAGCTGTTTGTAATTGAGTTTCTAAGGAATATCCTTCCGTCATAGCTTTCCTTAAATGTTCTGTTAGACTTATACATTTATCTTTATACATTTGAATATCCAACTCGTATTGAACCAGAGCTGTTTTGACGTTTTCAATTTCTTCATTACTCCTGATGAATATAAATTGTATTGTATGTTAAGTTTTTCTTTTGAAATACAGTATTTATTTCGTGGAAATTTACTTTTACATAGGCTGTAATAAATAACATGATTTCTGAGAAAATAAATACGATAATTTCAAACGTGAAACAAATTTTGATAATTTCACGTGTGAATAAATCTTACTAGATCCTTGGACGTCGTACAACAATCGGTGTTGTCGAGAAATAATCAATGGCTTACCATCAAAGGGAAATTGAAAATGAATGGATAAAGAAGAATAACTAATTTTATAATTCAAATATTGAGAAAATATGACCAAATCAATTAATGTGGTCACTTGTCATATATTTTTCTAAATTAAAGTCTTGGATTAGTTATTCTTTAACTATTGAATAAGTTATGTTGTCATTAGGTAAAGGTTATTTCAAACAATCTATAATACTAAAATTACGAGGTCCAATTTGTCAGCCGTCATCACGTAAAAACGACGAATCACAGAATTCAACTTTATATATAACTAATATAGTACAAAGGTGTAGATTAAAAATTACACCACTCCAGGCCCTTTTGTTTTCCATGTTATTAATATTGCCAATAATTAAGAAGTTCCGGGTCGAGTCCAATACCGATACCAATAGTATATTCACCTGTTACCTATTACCTTATCTGTACGTTCCGCATCTGACAGGCGCACAACCAAACGGTGTATTTAGGATTAATAAGCTATATACACGGGTCATAATCACAGGGTTGACACTACTAAATTTAATCATTTAATCAGTAAGACTTTCTAAGATAACAATACGAATACTAAAAATCTGGACTAAAAATAAGGCGTATAGGTACAGTTTTCAATTTGTTAGCGGGCATGACGTAAAACAGCAAATCAAAGAATTCAACTTTATTTATAACTAATATAGGACAATGCTGTTGATTAAAAAATACTCCATTCCAGGACCTTTTGTTTTCCAAATAATTAATATTACCAATAATTGATCAGATCCAGTTCGACGGGTTCAAACAGAAAGATTTGAAAGCATAGAAAACTGTGTATCTTATAATCGGCATGACTTTATCAGATGACAATACTAATACTAAAATAAGGCTTGCGCATAGTTATATACTTTAATTCAGTCACGGACCCGCGATGTCACGGGTGTCAGTGTTCTAGTTGATATTTAACTTTAACAATAAATGTACTGTTCAGTTTTACAACAAACAAAAAAACAAATATTTTATTTGCCAATCATGGCGCCTAAAATGAGCAGAATAATTACAATATAATTTTCAAACATAATGTAAACTAAATTAAAATAGGTTAAACAAAGTACATAATATGATTGATTTTGATTTAATTGATTAATATAAAATATCAAAGAAAATGAAGTAACTGCAATTTGTAATAGAAAAAATACATAATATAATATGACCCATTGTCTGTTGCTCTGGTCCCTTTATTGGACAGCACACCTCATAGTATACTAAGGGAGCTACCATTTGATTTTTATGGGGGGGGGGGGGGGGGGGGGGCTAGGATGAAATTTGAAAAAAATAGGCAGGACAGGAGTTTTGAGTAAAAAAAAAAAGGCAGGATGAGCAACTTGGTAAAAAAAAAAAGGCAGGATGACAATTTGTGTAAAAAAAGTCAGGATAAACTGGTAAAAAAAAGGCAGGACCGAATAGATTAAAAAATAAAAAGACAGGACAGAGATTTACCCCCCCCCCCCCCCCATAAAAATCAAATGGTAGCTCCCTAAAAATTTATTAAATGTATTATAACATGGAACAGCCGGTTCCTGGGTATTACGTAGATGTTCTGTGGATTCATTATTATTGGCCGGATACCAATTTTCGTGGGTACAAGTGAACCAAGAAATTAAATGTTCAACGAATTTTATATTTTTTGTAGGTTTGCATGACTTTTTTTGTATACTTCACCAAAAACAATGAAATTGAATATCCATGAACACAGTAATTTTATCCTTAATCCACGAAAATTGGTACCCACGAAAATAAATGAATCCACAGTATATCAAATTGAAGTATTTCTACATGATATACTCAAGATATGTGAAGTATTTCAAATAAATGACAGAGGAGACTAAATCTTGGTATTATAGGTCTCTGGAGTGATTGTAAGATAACCTCTGATCATTAGAGTTCTCCATTTTTTACCAATTGGGAAAGTACATTTTGGGTTTGTATCTAACATAAGCAACATGACAGGTGCCACACGAGGAGCAGGATCTGCTTAATCTTCTTGAATGAGCACCTGAAATCACCCAAAGGTTTTAGTGGGGTTCGTGTTGCGTTGCTCAATCTTCATTTTTCTGTCTTGTGTTTTGTTTACTATTGTTTGACTGTTGGGTGTTTTTTTTTTTCATTTTTAGCCATGGT